>NC_134371.1:3547250-3870500 GCF_035582795.1 Mycteria americana
ATTGCTGAAATAGTTTTCTTACTTTTAGGGAATTAGTAGGAACAAAAACTGTATCTCCTGAAATGTTCTGCTGTATTATGACTTGCTTCATTTTTTTGATTAATAAAAATTAAGTGGCATTTTAAATTTCACCTTGCTGTTACTTGTAAGCCGCTGCTCTGCCAGTCAGTCTAGCAAAGAAAGGAAAGGCTTCCCCTAGACGCGAGTTTTATCCATTCTATCGTGCGTATAGTGATTTCTTTTCATTTGTGTGAGACTATGGCTTGAACTCTGCGGTTATTTGATGAATAATGCATGGACTATAAGCCAAATCTTGGTTAAAAGTCACAAACTTAAGACCAATGGAAATATATACTCTAGCTCCCTCCCCCCCCCCCCCCCCCCCAGCCAACTTACACAAATGTGCATTGTCTACTAAATGGAAAAGACAGTGGTGGTGTTCCTAATACTCATCGCTTTTACAGATTGAGATGAGGTCTTGCACTTTATTGCTTTGAGAAAAGAACGAAAAGACCTCTTAATTGGGCTCAAACACTGGCATTCAATGTTTGGCAAAAGCTGCTGTGCTGCTTTTTTATTACATTTCTTTCTTTTTTTTGGGAGGTGCTGACAGTAATTAATTTTACAAGGGTCCTGTTGCATTTTGCGTTTTACAGTGTAATATTTCATAACTTGACTGTGGTATTCTGGAATACTTTAAGTGAATTTCCCATTGGTTTAGTGATTGCTACTGAAATGCAGTGCTAAAAACCTAGCATCTTGTCTTGGTTCAGCCACTCTATCTCTTGCAAGAGTTTGTTTTTGATCTTGGAGACAAGCATATTAATATTTATTTCACTTTCTCCTAATGTCTCTCTTTGTTTTCGGGGCATTTTCCTTTCCTGCATGAAATTAGTAGCCTTTCTGAAGAGTCAAATTAAATTTAGATGCAGAATGTTTTTCTTTCTCTCTTTTTCTTCTTGAGAGCCAGGTGGGAAATCAAAATCTCACCTCCTGACATCTCACTCCCACAAAAAAAAAAAACCTCAAACCCCATATCTCTTTAAGAGTCCATAATTTCACCATTGTTTGAATTGAATGAAATAGGTCTGATATGGGAAAAGTTGATTCTTGTTTCACATCTTCAGACCTGTTGAAACCAAATGCCAGTGTGAGATACCAATTAGAAGCACTTAGGATAAAGACATGGAGGTGTAAATCTCCTATCTGTGATACATGCAGCAACATACAACTTACCAGTATTTTGGAATAGGATTTTAAGTGTAATCATAAGAGAATTGTAAATGTCACATTTGAGACTTCACTTTCACTTTTAGAAGGACTTTTTGTTTTTTTAAAGTTCTTAAGAATTAAAGATATTTGAAGGAAAGTCCAAATGTTGTTGAGTCTTGCAAACTTTTCCAAGCAGATGCATGGATTTGCCTATGCAGAGAAAGGAGAAATAAAAGTCCTGGAACTAAAGGTTTTGGAAAGAATCTACTTCCAGAAATACACACTTTTTTCTTTTTAGGTACTGATTTTTTTTTTTTTTAACCATCAGTTTCATGCCTACTATATGATGAAATGAAGACCATCGTGATACATTAAATGGACTGGTTCAAATAAATTGGTTTATCTAGGTAAACCATGTAATTTTGAAGGATGGCAATCAGTACTGAGGTATAGATCATAAATAAGACCGGAAAACTGAATTTTATTTCCTTGGACTGCTATTGAATGCCTGAAGAACAGCATCTAGGCTTGGAGACTTCAGCCCCGTTTGGATCCAGAGCTTGCTCTTGTTCCAATTGCAAAGTGAAAACTTTCCCTGTTCTCGAATTAGTCTGTTGGATATCATCTACACTCTGCTTGCCTAGGAAATATTTAGGGAAAGAGAAATAAAGAAGGACATTTTCCACGTTGCCCAGTGTAACTGTTTGCTGTGTGAAAAAGGACTTCCTTTGGTTTGAAAGCTGGATGCCTTCACAAAGGCTTTGCAAAAGAAAGGCTTAAATTAGTACCATACAATCCTCTAGCTGCACCTAGGGATACGTAGAATTTAAGTATGCTACAACATAAAACCAGTTTTCTTCATATAGGTTCGGTTACAAATAAATAAGTAAAATGCTTTTATTTACCCTCCACTGAGGGACCAGCAGTGCAATATCCTGCATTAATTTTACATGAGATATGAGTTTAAGGTGCACGTGCAATTTCCTTCTAACTCCTTGTATAAATAAATAGCATTTTTTTTTAAATGCCAATGTGAGAGAGACATTGGGTAATCCACTGCTTTCTGTTATTTTGTCTCAAATTTTATGGGTATGAGATAAAATGAATTAATCTTTGTTAAAAGATGACCTTTTGAATAGGTTCCCTGCTGAGCGTTTTAATTATTTGAGCAGGTATTCACAGCTTGAGACCCATGAAAGATTGATTTGCTTTGAGTGTATCAAAGAGAGTGGGTCAAATTAATCCCTGGTGTAACCTCACTGAAGTCGGTGCCATTTCTGAAAAAGGAACAGTGAAAATATCCTTATAGGAATTCCTATTTTGCCCAGGGGACTCCTCTAGAAAATGTCTCATACTCATGATATTTTAGTAGTCCAACCTTTGTTAGCTATATGAAGATTTTTTTTTTGTCTGTTGTGGGGTTTTTTTGTTGGATTTTTTTTTGTTTGTTTGTTTGTAAAACACCGGATGAGAAATGTGTTCCTTTATCAAAGAGCAGGGAGATGGTAGACCGCCCTTGCTGTTAAGGCACCCAGGAAATTTAGGCGTAGGTAGTCCCCGCAGCCATTTTAGCCCTCTGGATGGTATAGTATAGAGCAGGATGCTGGGCTCAGACCGTGGTCCTCGCTCGCGCCAGAGGTGGCGGAGCAGCTTTGGCTGCTGCCCCGTGCGTGCGTCAGTGCCCCAGGGACCATTTCCCACAAACCTGGGCAACGCGTGTCCTTCCTGCCTGCATAAGCAGGCACATTTTGATTTAGTCTCCAAAGACTAAATCATGGAGCAGGGTTTCCAGGAAGCCAATTATTGGTTAAACAGGGGATAATTAGATTCCATAGGAAAACTGTAAAGGGCCTAAGAAGCAGACCAAAGATGTGAGAAAATAGGCTTTATTGAAAGAGAGCGAGTCTCCGGCTGGAGGGTAACTGTCAGTGGAGTTCCGCAGTGACTGGTTTTGGACCAGTATTATTTAATATTTTCATTAATGAGTTTGGCACAAAAGTCAAAATGTGCTAATGAAATTTGCTGATGACATAAAACTGGGAGACGGTGTCAACACTGAGGAGGATTGGATTAATTAGGCAGAATTAGATGACCTCGAAGACTAGAATAATAGAATTAGGATAAAATTGAGCAGTGCAAGTTCAGGGTCGTGTCCTGCAGACTAATGAGATGAATATCATTCGGCAACAACAGGAAGAGAAAGACCTTTGGGGCATTTAGTTGATCACAGGATGCTTTTGACCTGTTAATGTGATGCAGCGTGTTGTGAAAGGTGCTGTCGAGTTCTCGGCTGAAATCTGTCTGGGGTTGTGGTTACCCGTGCTCGGGGAAAAACAAACTGGGGCTGGAACAGATGTCTGGAAAGGCTGCCCGGCTGGTCGGGGACAGGAGAGCCCGTCCCACCGGAGGCTGGAGCAGCTCTGCTTGTTAAGCTGAGCAAAATGAAGACTGAGAAGGGATAGGATTGCTCTGCGTAAGTACGTTGGGGGATAAAGAAAAGAAGTGGGGAAACAGTTTAGAGGATGTTTTTGTCAGCTGGAGAAGGGGATACAAACTAGGTTTGAATAGATTTAGTCTGGAAATTAATGGAAGGTTTCTAGCCACAGGAGGACTGGGAATACTGGGCAAGAAACGTAACTAGTTTTATGAGGGACAGGGCTGATACATGGTAAGGGTTATGACTGTGGCAAGGGAGAGGGCTGGTGTTGACGGCCCAGGAGCCCTTCCAGCTCTCTCTTCCTAATAGCATAGAGCTCGGAGCTTCTTGGTACCCAGCTGTGTTTCACGTACCCCTCAAAAGTAATTTACAGACGTGTCTAGACAACCATTGCGGCATTGGAATAGCTTGCTGGTATCTGTAGAGGTCTTAACACCAGTATACAGAGGGAGCATGGCTAAATTTTTAAGCCTGTCACGCATTCAGAGCCATGTCTGCCTCTTGCAGAGACCAAGTACGTTCACACGGAACAACCTTTGGAGGGGTTGAATTTTGAATTAATGCTTAGTTGGCACCTGTGGTGCAGATATATTTTTCCATAACTTTTTTCAGCACATGATTTGCTGTAAACTTTTCATTTTATAGGGCGCACAGAAAAGGGAGCTGGAAGAGGTAAGGTTCATCTTGAGTGCAATGTCTATTTTAGTGAGGAAGACTATATATCTTGTGGCTATACCTCAAAAAAAAAAAAAAGACAACCAGCAGATGGTTTTCTGAAACACCATCGAGCTAGTCAGTCATACTGTGGGATTCTGACACGTTACAAAATAAACCCAAACATTTCTTGGACACATCTGGAGAGAAGTGCTTCCCTGTCTTCACTTGACAAGCGTGGCCATTCATGTATGGGAGTAAATGTGAAAGGCAACTTGCTGTGCCTATAGATGTTTTTAGTGACTGTACTCCTGGTACTCCAGGGGCTCTCAGACTTACTCTAACGCGCTTGGATAGTCAAGCACCCCGAATTAAAATAGCAAGAGACAAATCCAATTAGAAATCTGTTACTGGCTTGCCAGTCCCATACGTTCTGCAGCCGAAAACTGCTTTCTCTGAGTCTTGTCTGTACTCATCTGTCTCAGCAACAGCAAGCTACCGAAGCAGAGGACTTGAAAGCTTTCAGAAACTCTGTGGCCTTTAAATTGTCCTTTGGGAAACAATATGAAAATAGAGTGGGGCAGGCAGCAGAGATATCTATCCTGCTGCAACAACGTGCACAGTAGATCTTTGGAAGGCTTGGTTCATTTATCAGGTCTTTACAACAGTGCCTACACTGATTTAGAGAAGAAGAATTAAGGATTTGCAGATGCTGAGATATCCTTGATGAAAGAAATGTTGAGAATGGAGAAAAGGGATTTTTTTTTTTTTTTTTTTGCGTGTGTGTATGGTTGCGTAGAGTTTACCTCTGCTTCAGCTTTGGGGGCTGCTGGAGCCCAATAGCTAGGAATTACCCAGGTATTAACTGAGGAGGACAGCAGAGGGGGTACAACAGGATTTATTGTTTTCTTAGATAGGCATGGGGTTGAAGCCCCTTAGACAATAATTTACGTGTCATGAAGGAGAAAAAGCCACAGTCCAGGCCTATTTTTCTTTGTACAGATTTTGATGGAGAACGCTCTTGTTTTTGGTCATGGTCTTTACAGACCACTAAAATACCCAGGTGAATTAAAGAACATGCAAAATATAGTATATGTAACACTTATTTTTTCAGGTCCTACTTTAAACTTGATTTTTGTTTTTAGAACGTGGGGTTTTTGAATATCTTCTTCAGTAACGTATTCTTTCCATTTATAGAAGGCCAACCAGAAGTGCCTATTAGTTTGAAATTTGGCAGTCGATTATAGATATTCTTTTTTATTTCTCACCCTTCTACAACTGTTTTTGTGAAGGCAGTCCCATACGGGTTACTGAGGGTACGGAGCAGGGCTCAGTCGGGTGATTAGCTGCTTGTTACATGCGCAGGTGCTGTACAGCATCCTTCAGTGGGTACTTTGCTCAGCAGCAGTGAATGTTAATGCTTTTATTTCTGTTGCCTGATTGCCACGGTCTCCTCAGATCTGCATATGTGGGACAAATGGGATTCTTTGAAACAAACAAGCAGAAATCCATTTTTTTTGCATCTCCTGATTTCTTTGCTGCTTTGGAGTTCACGCTGCTACCAGGACATCTTGAGAGCTTTGCTGGCCGTTTTTGTTGTATCCCAGCCATGGCTGCTGTGTCTTTCACAAAGCACTTCCGTCTCTCTCATCCCTCCTGCTGTGCCCATCCGAAAGTGGTGGATCACCAGTTCGACATGTAACACGGTTTCAAAGACGAAGGGTGATGGGGCAAAGGGATCCTATGGGTTCATGTTATCACCTGGTGGCATGGGGACTCGAGCTGAGGAGCTGGAGGAGGTGCTGGATGGTGCGAGTACCGACGTGTTATTGCCCAAGACAGGGCTCGTACTCTTTATACAAAGTGTTTGGAATAAAATAGGGCTGTGGGGTCGGCTGGGGTGGCCCCGTATCCCTCTCCACAGCAGCTTCCCTGGCGCATGGTGTGGGGTCGATGGGAGACCTGGGACCTGTGTCTGGATTCATCTCTTGCTGCTGCAGAGCTGCCTGCCTGACCAGCTGGGGGCTGTTTGTTCGTTCAGGATTTGCTTTTTAATGAATGCCCTTTCAGGAACGAATTTGACTGCTTTCAGACAAAAACCGTGGTCTTCACAATTTTTCATTTGAGCTAAACTGAAGCGGGAGAGTTTATAAAGAACCCCTGGAAGGGTTCACCATTGCTGTGTTCCTCTACAGCGCTGGGCATTCAACAATTCACTTGTAGCATTTGGGCTCCAAAACATGATTTTTTTGCATCAGAAAATGATTTTTGACTGCTGCATCTGTGTCAGGAACACGCATAAACCTCTTGTAATGAGGCAAACACAGATCTCATTGCTTATCTCTTGGAAGCCATTTCTTGCGTATAACCTGGGAGCGTTTGACTTTCCCAAATGCAACCAGTTATAGCCCTGTTTTACTAATGCGTTTTAAAATTATTAGTTTATTATTTTAGTGTAATTATATTCTAAGATCAACTCTTTCCAGAATTAGTTTTGGTTCTGTTCTTACAAGTAGGTATTATTTGCTTTATGTAATTGTAGATCTTCAGTTGCCTTGGCAACGTAACACAGTTTTAAATTTAGAAACTAATTTGTTTTCTGTCACTTTGCTCTTTACTGTTAAGGAGACAAGCTGTTTGCTATTAAATAAAACTTAAAAAGAAGGAGAGAGAAAATGAGTATAAAAAGATAATGTATAAAATATCAGGTAGCATTCACTTGTAGATGAAGGAGAAAGCACTGGCAAGGCCGGGAGGGAAACTCCTCTGTTCCTTAAGAATTAAGTGGAAGCTTTTTTATGCTGCTGAGGGGGATTGAATGGATGTGTCCCTGCCCTGCTCCAGGGAGAGCATGAGGCATCAGTGCCCCCTTCAGCTGCACCTTCCCAGGTGAGATAGAGGAGAGCACATAGGTTAACCTCAGGGAAAGGTTTCGTGGGATAAATGTGCGTAGTTTGAAGTGAAACATTTACTTTGTGTTTCAAAGAGGATGGGATGCAAACCAGTGGTGGTCCAGGAGCCGTGCAGAAATGTCAGCGTGGCTCTATACCCGAGTATTGCCTCCTGCTCGCAGACCAGATGACTACGAATGCTTTTGTATATGTGTGTGTGTGTATATATATGTGTGTATGTATAGAAATATATACAATGGGTCTGCTGTGAAGGACTAGGAGGACCGGAGTTCCGAATTCCTGGTTTATAATCCCATTTCTGCCATTGACTCTGTTCTCTACAGCAGGGAAGGTCACTTGGCCTCCCTAATGGCTAAAATACTGACAATATGCAAGGTACTGAATTAAGCACATGTAAAATCTAGAAATGAGCTTTCTGCCCCCAAGGCAAGTCCCCTTTTGCCCTCTTTCCTACAACTGAGAGATTTTCTAATCTGTTTGCCTGCCTGGCAGATGTTTGTCTAACCTGTTCTTAAAAGCCTCTCCCGGTGGAGATCCCTAAATAATCTGTTCCCCTGATTAGCTCTCCTCAGTAGTGGGGGAAAAAAAAAAAAATCACAATATCATAGCTAAATCTTCTCTGCTTCTGTTTAAGCCCATTACTCCTGTACTGTTCCCAATGGCTACGAAGAAAAGCGTCCTTCCTCCTTTATTGCAGGAACCTGTTACATGTTTAAAGGCTGCTATCAGGCCTCTACTTGAGGGTGTGTGGGATGCAGGAAACGCCAAAATTGGTATGTGGAAAGCAGAGGAACAAAACACTTTGCCACTAGCGATGCCACCAGCCGTATACCCAAACCAGCAGCAATCCTGAGGTCAGCCGAGGCTATGTCTGATAGCAGTCAGAGCGTTTAATACGCAGCATTGGCACTGCCGAATGGGATGAAGTTAGGCCGTCTGTGGGAGGTGGGATCACTTAGTCATTTTGCTGATGGAAAAGTTCTTGGGTAGCGAAAATCAAATGGGTCCCCTAGGCTGAAGGTGAATGCATTTAATGGTTCTCAGCCCAAAATGTCAGAAGAGATGCAGGTCTCTGAGTTGTTTGTGTTGTTTTTAATTTAATTTTATTTTTTTTTCCCCATGTGATGTCATTTAGGAAGCTATGATTAACCTCTATAGCATCTTACTTGTTACTGTTTTCTACTTAAAGCCAGGAAGTTTGGCTCCATTTCAGAAATAACTTAAATGTGTGTTTGACCTTGGAGGGACTCAACTGCCTTCTTGAGCCCTAAATACATATGCAAGTGTGTCGCTGCCCTAATTTTGTGTTGTGTCGATTAGAAAAAATGGAGGTAGGGTAATTATTTTGTTGGATGACTGTTAGTTTAAACTACTGGCTTAAAATTAAAAAAAAAAAAGGTAAAGAAAAAATGAAAAAGCAAGCACTCAAAAAATGCTGGTCAGTGTTACTATGCAACATCTCGGAGAGCCTGTTACAAGGGTAATTTAGACTTTATTTTTTTTTTGTGTTACACTGCTATGCTTTGTGTTAGTATGTTTTATAATATATATTGAAGCAGACAAGATTGCAAAATTAGATGAGATTGAGATGTACATCATGTCACAGCAAAAAGCTT
Organism: Mycteria americana; assembly: GCF_035582795.1. Classification (NCBI taxonomy): domain Eukaryota; kingdom Metazoa; phylum Chordata; class Aves; order Ciconiiformes; family Ciconiidae; genus Mycteria; species Mycteria americana. The sequence goes on from NC_134371.1 coordinate 3,556,082, forward strand.
AAGCCAGTGCTCAGAACTTCCCAGTGATGTTAGCAGAGGATTCCTCAGGAAAACCCAAGGTAGTCATCTCCTCTCAGCGCGTGATTTAGCACACGCTTTCACGGCTTCCTTAAAAGTGCAGGGATTTTGGCCGTGTAACAAGAGGTCTCTAGTGCGTACAACTGGCTTTTGCCTATCTGCTTGTGTGTGTGCCACTCCTTACCTTGCCTGTGAAATCACGGAAATGCAGGGTAGATATGCAAAGAAACATTAGATGCACACCTGCTTTCATGACAACATTATTAGGCTTTGGCTTCCTTAAAAAAAAAAAAAAAAAAAAAAAAAAAAAAAATTAGGAACCTGACATTATTACCAATAAGTGGGTCAGTCTACAAATGGATAATAAAGGAATGAAAAAAGGAAGAATAAAACCTCCTGCTGGCAGAGATGGATTGCTGGGCTGAGTTGCTGATGATCAGCATTGCTATGCAGCCACGTTTTTAATGGCTCTTTATTCAGCCACTTAAAATAGATCATTTGTGAGAATTTAGGACACTACTAAACATGCATTGTCACTCTGATGTGCCAAATATGTCAGAGAAATAAAATAATAATTTTCTAAAGTCCTTCTGGGAATGCTCTGTGGCAAAGCAAGCTCATTTTTAAGGAATGTGAGAGTTTTTCCTTTATCTTAACGCTTTGTCCACTGTGGGTTTTGTTGGAGATTTAATTCTCAGACTATTTCTGTAGCTTTGTAGCTTTGGATTAAAATGTGATGTTCCCTTGGAGACAAAGGTGGTATTTTATATTACATAATAAGATGGGTTCAGTACTTTTTTTTAAACAACATATAAATCAGCCTGGTATCTTTGCAGCAAAAAGGAGAATATAAAATAGTGATGTTACTGCTGTAAAAGTAGGTCTTTCAGATTAATTTTTTTAATAAAGTGGAAAGCCAGGGATGTTTAAATGACTAGAAGAGTAGGCTGGCGAATTTAGCCAAGTAGGTGCAGTTTTGTGTTGTAGGAGATGGTTTTGTCCTGCTTATGCTGGTGGCCTCAACTAGGGCCGGGGAAAACTGAAAGTCAGTAGTCAAAACTTTTCTTGCTGGACGTCACACCGAGCCCCAGTGCAGTCTCCGGTTCTGCAGACCGTGTTAGTGTGTAATATTCAGTAAGGATCTGTTTCACCCTGTAGGCTTAGAGCCTTTGTAACCGTGCCTGAAATTGTGACTTGATATCCTACCGTGCTCGAGCACTCTTTGTGATAGGAGTCTCAGCTGAACTTCATGCAACCTTTAGACCTGTTAAGTATTTTAAAAATAATATATATCTTGTAAAGGCCTTCTTTTCCATACAGTAAGTTTGATTTGTGCTTTTTTTTGATGTGTTTCTACTTTTAGGAACTGCTAAACTGATCATGTAAGAATGATTTTTAAGTTTTTGTATTCTTGGAGATAAACTCATATGGATAAAACTAATTCTGTAGAGCTATATGGATAAATTTCCAGTATGTATAAAGCATTGTATAAGGTTAGATGCTCAGCTTTAGCATTTTAACAAGAGCAGTAGAGTGAGGATTGGCTATGTAATGCCATATGTTGTTGTTTGATTATGATCTATGGTCCTAATTGATACATTAAACAATGTGAAATTTATCCTTCAGGCTTTTATTTCTATAGAAACAAGTAGCAATCAGTGTAGAGGAAAGGAATTTGGAAGGTTTCAGTTCTGTAAGTCTGAATTAAACTCAGACTAATGCCGCACTCTCTGCAATGCCACTTTTATGTAATAAAAATCAGATCTGAAGCAGACACGGAATCCTCTACTTTTTTGGCTCCATCCAGTTTAGTGAAGCCCTTGGCTTAAGGGCAAATAGATGAAATTATGGAGTCTCATCACAAAAAGCGCAAGTCTTAAGTACTGCTTTTGGCTTTGGAAGTGTCCTGCCAAGGGTTTTTGTGACTGACTTCACAGAGGATACATACCAGGCAAGCTCAACCTACATGTGCCTGCTTTTCTCATGGTCTCTCCTTCTGCATAGCTACTGGCGACAGTCATATTAAGCCTTCGTGAAATGCAATTATGTGGGGTTATTCAGGAGTATGGTGAGCTAAAAATTTGACCAGATGTCATAACGTGTAAAGAAAAAGCATATAAAGTGAATTTAATTGATAGAAATACTCTATAATTTTCATTAACATTCTGGGAAGATGTTAGGGATTATAACAGGATTACCCTCCAAAATAATTTTTGTGCCCAGAAGAGATAAAGTTATGTTTAAATAGTTTTTAAACTCTGATTAAAGATTCAGTACAACTGAAAGGCACGCTTATATAACTCTTACATTGTACTCAAATTAAAAATATAAAAAAATGGAGCCTGCACATAATCTTAAACAGGAAAGAGGTGGGTGTCAGTTTTGTAATCCCAGTGTCTGGCTTTGAAAGACAAATCTGAAAAGCATGCAGCACTTCTGCTTGTATTTAGAATAAAACTTGTTGAATCTTGTTCAGCCAGAGAAAAGTAAGCCAATTATAAGTCCTTTATTTTTAGTTCAAGTAGAATAATAAGATGCGCCAACCAGTATAGCATTTGGGCGTCTTCAAATAGTATTTATTTTTTTTACCCAAGCAAACACTGTAAAGCATTTATGAATAACTGAATACTACTTATCTTAGCTCAAGTTAAAGCTTAACAAAGTCGATGGAGCTACATTGATACAGCTGCTTGAGGAGCTCGCCTCTCTGTCGATTGTAGGAGACCTATACCCAGATCCTTTTGTAATGTGTGGGGGAGCAAAAAGTAAAAATCCCATACCTTTCTGCTCTGTTTGCTTTCACTTTACTGTCAGTATTCCTGGGTTAAACGATGACCAAAAAGTAATAGGTATTGAGTTGCTGTTCCTAGAGCTGTATGAGGACGGCAGCAGCTGGCTTGTGTAGTCGCAGAAATATTAAACACAAACCCAAAACCCCATGCGACATACATGTATTGTAATGCAAAATCATCTCCGAGATGAAAATTATGGCTAGTCTAGATAAGTTTTTAAGCAGTTATTCATAGTATACTGCGAGTCTGGGAGTGGGGGTTACCAAAAAACCCACCTAAAAAGCTCAGAAGTTGGGTGTGGGATGATTTCCCCAGTGAGTGATGGATGCAACAGCCTCTCCTGTGAGTTGGGAGCATCTGCAGCTGCAGCTCCTCATGCGCGGATCACTCCTTTTCACCCGGTCACCCCCCTGGGTTGCCTGGCCCATGCTTTGCCCAGGGGATGCTTGGCTCTCCCGTCCTTGCTTTTAGCATGCACAGTGCTGCTTGCACCCCTTTCTGTTGGAGTTTCCACAGAGCTCTACTTTAAAATCTTTTGGTTTTCTCCTTTGGGTAACGAGAAGAGTTACACAAAAACTTAGAATGTCCTTGATTTCACTGTTCTAGTTTGCTGTGACACCGATTTAATAGTATTTATTATACAAGAGTAGCAATAACAGTAAAGAGCATGCAAAAGCAGTATAAAGGAGACCCAGTTACAGTATGGGTATATTTTGTGTAAGCAATTCCCCATGTTGACAGGTGGCATACTGATGCCTGCCTTAAAAAACCCCTGAAGTATCTAGGAACACAAATCATAAATTTAATATATTTGCTTAATAAAATGTTCCCTATTTCTTTTGTGTTTTTTCACATCTAATTACGCCATATGCGTAGCTGTTGTGAATGCAAAAGGCTGCATCAACTGAATGATGCTTCAGCAGAGCTGCTTCTATCTGTCGAACTTACGAAATTACAGACTGACTTAAAAGACATTCTGCTTTTTAATGTGCTTGGTAAGTGTGCCAGTACTTCTCATTTCATGGTGTAGAAACAGAAAATCTTGTTGAATGACTGATGTATACTTAGGTGATGAGATGGAAAAATGTGCATTTCCCAATATTTGACCTGCTGCGCGTAGGAGCGCTGGGACAACATCTACTTCTCATAGCCTCTTGCTATTGGCGTATATCTTCCTTGGTTAACCATTGGATATGTAGCCCCACGGTATTCTGTCAGCGTTTCGTTACGGGAGCTTTGAGGAGGCAGATGTTTTCTGGAAGGAATCGGCAAAAGGCACTGACAACTTTATTGGATACTGATGTGAACTTGGATCCATCTTTGGAATGGGTTTGGAAGAAGTGATGAAATGGCAACAACTCGCATCGCTTAGAGTAAAATAAAATTCAATCCGTCTTTGCTAGATATTGGATGAACGTTTTTTAGCCAAACCTACCTAATGTTTCTCTTAATTTGGACGTTTCAGATGATCCATTTTGCTGTGAAGGGATTCCAGAGATGACAAGCCTGAAAAGAAAATACTGGAAGTACATTAAGAAATACAATTTGCACAGCTAATTTATGTATATACTTCATAAAATGACAGGATTTCTGCAGTGTTAGGTTTTAACTTTATGCCCACTCAGTTTTCTTATCAGCTGTATGCCAGCAGCTATACACATAATTCTTTCTTTCACTGCTTACTGGACCCAAGCCTACTCAATTTAGTTTAGCTGGCAATGGCACTTCTCACTTTCTTAAAACACAGGGCTTTCCAATTTCCAAGAATGTTTATAGTATCATAATAATTTGAAACAGGTGTTCAAACCTCTCTCCTCTACTGCGCAACAGAAGGTTTATATATTTTTCATTATATATGGAGACACACCATAGCACTTAGGATGACCATCTGTCAATGAATTTCTTCTCTTTGACTATAAGCAAAATGGATTTTTTTTTTTTTTTTTTATTGCGAACACCGGTGAAGATGATGGGACGTCCCACTTCCCACATAGAGTTTTATGGTTAGTCATTTCCAGGGGATTAGCCTGCTTGATTACTTGACGTGACTTACTTTCATATTCAGATAATTCCAGTAAAAATAAGGCTGTGTGTGCTTGAGTCAAAACTTCTTGGTGCTTAGTGTCCCTGTTTGATGAAACCCTCCTGTGATATGCGATCACTCCTATGGGACGTGCCCCAGAATTTCTGCTGGGGGTGAATAATATTCATAATAATATGGGGGATAATATGAATAATATGGGGATTTTGGAAAGGGCCGTTGGTCCTGGCAGTGTCTTTATGCCTTCTCAGGGACAGTCTCCAAATGCACTTTGTATATGCTGGGTGCTATCTGAGCTCGCTATCCTACTGTCTTCACCTCATCCCGACAGGTCTCGTTCACTTCCCTGTGGAGAATAAAACATTATTTTCTTCAGCAATTGTTTCCATTTGTGGCTCCTGGTAGCCCCCCAGTCCAGCAGTCTTCCTTTTCTTCTTTCCTTCCCTTCTTTGTGTCCCCTGACCCTGCCCGGTGCCCTTTGTACCCCACTGTTTTTTCCCAAGCTCATCTGTCCACTGTTGCATCCCCACTGGTGGCCTCTCTTCTGCCTTTTGGCTGCCTCTTGTTCTGTCCAGCAGCTTCAGCCCCTTCTTCATCACTATTTTCAAGGCAATGCTGCAGGGCGTGGACTCTACGCTTTAAGATTTAAGATGCTCTGGGATTTAGCTGTGAAACTGGAGTGGTAGTGGTACCTTCATGATGGGCTGCCTCAAAAAAAAAAAAAAAAAAAAAAGGGGTTTCTGATGGAAAATACAAGCAATGCTGCTCTGTTTGGAACAACAGGTCAAGCTTTGTGTGGTCTGTAGTCCATCCTGTGGAACTGAGTATTTTCCTTTTACATTAAGATCACTAAGGTAGACTGTGGGGAGAATAGAGGAAGCTGAGAGAAGGGAAACAAAGCTGGAGATGCACCCGTCCAAGATGCATGGCCACCAACATCTCCCCTGTGCATGGTGGGATCTTCCAGCTGTGCCTGAGAGCTGGGAGCTCCCTTAAATGCCTCTGCCAAGGTGCTGTGCCTTCCACCTTCAGCCTGGTACGTCATTTAGCGCCTGCTTTGGCTCTCTTTGGCATCTTGCAGAGGGTTTCTATTAAGTTTGCCTCTGCTAAGGAGGGATTAGTGGAGATGTAGGGAGAGAAACCTAATCAGGCTGCTTCGTGGTTGGGAGGGCTGTGGGAAAGGGTAGGGACGTTCAGACAGGTCCCGAACAATGCTGTCAGCCAGCACATAGCTGGGCTTCTGTCAGGAGACTGGAAATCCAATTGGGTCTGGGGTGGGTTTTGTAACGGTTTGCTCTTTCTTTGAACTTGCTTAATAATATAGTGTCATTAATGTGCTTCTAAGTACGTTAACACAGCTGCAAGCTGTTGTGTTTTATAGATATAACAGATCTTGTATCCCTGCCCAAAGAAATCTTATGGGAAATTTTCCAAGAGCTCATTAATAGCAGACACTAAATATACATTCCCACTACAAGAATAAGTACTCTCGGGTCCGGTTAATTGTTATGTCAATTAATTTTATACAAGAACACTTCTGAATGAGCAGGTGGGTGAAGGCTGTAGATAGGTGAGAGGCTGTATCAGTCGCTGTCCGCTTTCTGTTCCATCCCATCCGAAATTCCTGAAGTGAATCTCCATCCAGAGCTGGTTCCTGGAGGATGGCTCATGCTGAGTTAAAGTGAAACCTTTTCCATAGTCGTGCATTCAAGGGGACGTATAGCCTGAGTACGAGGTTAGTAATTTCACTTCATTGTTTCTGTATTTTAGAGATAGATACGGCTCTTCCCTAAATATTCCATCAAGCATGAAAGTTCTCCCGCCCTTTCATAGTTTATATATGGGCTATTACTTACCTCTGTAATTGCAACTGAGGATGATGCCTCTTTTTCCCCGGGGAAAAAATAGTGTTGCAAAAGGGTAGAGAAAGATGTGGCCTGGGTATCGCCGAATATCTCCCTCCCTGCACCGTGCTTCGGTTGGAGTGAGGTGGCTGGCCAAACGGCCACCTGTCCTCGCTGTCCATGTTTTTCTCAGTAACAGAAGAAATGGTTCTTCAAATACAATTTAAGAGATTTTCAGAGCTGCCTTACAGTTCAGTCCAACACTAGGATTTGGAAACCATTGTGTGCTGAAATGAATGGGATCTGGGCACCCAGAGTACTTTGGCAGATTTGAGCATCTCGGCTGCATAAAAAAAGGTAATTCATCTCAGCCAAGTCCTCGGTGTTATTAACGTGGGGACTCAGTTCCACTGTTCTGGTTGGCTACGAAGGGACTGGAGTTTGGGTCTTTATTCTCAGGCATGTCTAATTCTGATACTAAGGAAATAATAATTATTATTACTTGACATAATTTTAGTATATTTCAGTAATCTGAAAAGCAACAAGAAACATTTTTTTTTTACTTGCTTGACTGATAGGTGAATGCTAAGAAATAAAACATAACTCATGAAAGAATTAAAATAAAAATAAATAATAGAACTGTTCCTCCTCATAGCTTTCCAGCGTAGTTCAGAATAAATAACTCGGAGTAGTTTCACATAGAAAGTTTGATTAGCAGGTAAGGGCAGATTTCCCTAAATCTCAAGAATAGCAATTAAAAGGAAGCTGTAATAGCTGGGTGAAGAGCTACAATTAACACAGTTCTGCTAGTCCCTTTCTATTATAAGTACCAGGAACGGTGAGTTGGTTCATACCTTGGAGATCTGTGTTTGCCTCCATCTGCCTTCCTGGTAGGTTCAAATTCATATCTGAAAGCAACTCTATTTCTGTGTTTATGTGGAGTCAAAGGCTGTTATAAACATTGGCAGCTGCCAACAGACCAAAGGTAAGCTTGCTCTCAGCTCTGCTGATATTTGAGAGCTGTAACCTGCATTACAAAGTTTTATAGAAATAAATTACAACTTTGAACAGAAGTAAACGTGTTTATAGCTGATTATCTTCTTATTCAGCCTCTTGTCCTGGTTTTGGTTGAGGTAGTTAATTTTCTTCCTAGTAGCTGGTATAGTGCTGTGTTTTGGATTTAGGGTGAGAATAATATTTATAACACACTGACGTTTTAGTTGCTAAGTAGCGCTTACCCTAAGTCAAGGACTTTTCAGCTTCTCCTGCTCTACTGACTGAGAAGGCTGGAGATGCACAAGGAGCTGGGAGGGGGCACAGCCGGGACAGCTGACCCCACTGCCCAAAGGGACATTCCACACCATATGGCCTCATGCTCTATAAACTAGGGGAAGGCTGGCTGGGGGCCGCTGCTTGGGGACCGTCTGGGCATTGGTTGGTGGGTGGGAAGCAATTGCATTGTGCATCACTTGCTTTGTACGTTCTATTATCATCATCATTATTATTATTATTACTATTTTATTTTATTTCAATTATTAAACTGTCTTTATCTCAACCTATGAGTTTTCTCACTTTTACCCTTCCGATTCTCTCCCCCATCCCACCGGGGGAGTGAGCGAGTGGCTGGGGGGGCTCAGTTGCTGGCTGGAGTTAAACCACGACACCTTTGAAAGACAGACCATGCAATTCCATATACATATTTAGTCCATTTATATCTTGTAAATAGAAAGACTTATAGTTGATACCTAAAAGCCCTACATAGTCTCTGGCTTTCTCTGTGTAAACATATACAGGGAAAAAGACTGGAAAATCAATTTCTAAATTGAATAGAGTTCAGCCATTTTGCTGTTGAATGAGTTGCAGGATCACTCTACCCAGGAAGCAGTAATTCTTTCTTTGTATTTCTAGGGTAGCTTTTGATACCAAAATGCTTTGGCAAGCTGAGGTCATAGTTGTATGTATGACAAGTTACTCTGAAAAAAGTGGTTAGTATATAAATCTGGAGTTGCATCAGGAAAAGGCTTTTTAAGTAATGCTTTATGTATGGTTTTACTGCAGTGTAATAAAGTAATTTGGTAATTCTTTTCTTTTCATTTTGTGGTTAGGTGGCAGATATTAGTTTAGAAATGCATATGGCAATACATAGATTTTGATGTGGTGACTCCTACAGGAGGCACTACTGAGGTATACAGAACCAGGAGAAATTCCATCTAAAATATTTCCTTGGTGTGGCTTCTTATACATGTGTGATGAGTATTTTGTTCTGTCTCTTGAAATGGAATAAACCTTTTCCTTTCTCGGTATATGGGACCTACTTAGAGAACTATGAGCTTGAATTTCTTTGACATAGTCAGCCCTTTCCTTCCTGTCTGACATGATACCACCATCGTGCATGAAGAAGCATGTGTCTTCAGATGCTTGTATCGGCGTAAAGTAAAGCTCCAGTTTCTGCGTAGTTTATATCTAAGGGAAACAAGTATACCCTCATGTCTATATGCTTTTTGGCGTGTCTAGGATTTGTATATTTTGCAAGAAATGATAGAGTTATTGTCAGCCTGCAGCTGAGAGCATCTTGCTAATTTTAAGCTTTAACTTGGGGAGGTGTTCCGAAAAATAAGACTTTTCAAAAAAGAGGGATAATAGGTTGGATTGAGTTCTGCAGAGAGAGACTAGTTTGGTAAGAATTCAGTCTAACTCTCCATAGAAGTGACCCTTTATTTCACCTCCTCCACCATGACCTCTGTTTTTGAAGTCTGTAATTTTTATGAATTATTGGTCCTGAATGGATCTTAAACTTATTTCTTTAGATTCTTATTCTATATCTAGACACATCAGGACATGGGAAATTACCTACCTAGTCTTCAGGAACCAAAGGGGCAGCTGAAGATAAATGAGACTTAAATTAAAAATTTAAATAGAATCTGGGTTTTTTTCCCCATTGGCAGAAAGTGGATCCGATGGCAGAACTCTTTGAATTCACACCTATGCTGTCTCGCTTGCCTTGTACCTTAATTATAAAGTTCTTGAGAAGAGGAATGTCTTTCTGATACTGTCCGGATAGCTATTAGCATCTGCTGGCTGACTTCAGGAAAGCAGTGAGGGGTGCATGTGCCTACCGCCAGGAAGGAAAGGGTCAAGGGCTGCAGAGCAGTTGATATAGGTAGGATGAGGGTCATAAATCACGGATCTAGCACTCCTGCGTCTTTGCTTTACGTCATATTAAATAGGTTGGTCGTCTCTGCATTGACACCTTTACCCACATGAGTGTTCCCGGCTCTTCCTCACCCCCAGGTCCTCTCCCCCTTGTCCTAGTGCTGTGGCAATACCTTATTTTAACAGCAGATGCAAAATTCACTTTCACAAAGAGTTAATGTGAAACAGTAGCATGGTGAACGCCTCCCACGTAGAAAAGAACCACCATCATTAGAGAAGGTGGATGGAGGTCAGGACAGTCTCTCCAAGGTAAATTCACATGCAGCGTTTTGCTGCTGCAGAAGCAACAGAGCTCTGTGATAAGCAGAGCTCCAGTGATTTGGAACCTCCCACTTTACCTAAGCCCTCATATCTTGTTTTCCTTAGCATTTTCTTAACCTTCAAAGAAGAATAGATTAACGTTTTAAGTAGGCATGGTGCTGGCAACTATAAGAACTTGCATTTACCACCCAGAAGTAACTTGTTAGTAGAATATGTTTAGAAGAGTAGGGAATGATTCCTTGCTTAATTATACATTAAAAAATGGTAAATCTGTTCCTGCAGATTATTCAAAACGAATTATTCAGTCACCCTTAGGGAGCACTGTGAAGCCTGTAAAATGGGTAACGCTTGGGCACTTCGGCTGGAATAGAGTCCCCCTCATGGCTATGGGTGAGAGAGTTTGAACTGATGATTAGCCCATGATGACTGGAAATGTGTGAGGAGCAAAGGGATCCCATCAGCTCCTAATCATCTCACTCCTATTGAGAGATATCTGTTACAACTGCAGTGAGTTTCCTGCACCTGTACTTATCTCACATTGATTAACACTGGTTTTTCTCTTGACTGTAGATAAGTGGGATAGCAGAAGCCCCAAAACTAACAACATAGGTTGTGGGGGAGAGAAGAGTGGGAATAAAATACTTTCTGGGCAAAGCCCAGAAACTATCACAATAGTATTTGTGACCGAATAGTAAATCCCAGTTATATGTTGTGTACCTTGAGATCTACCTCTTGCACCGGCATCTTCTCTACCTTGAAAATGTGAAAACTGGTGATATGATGTAGCTGCTTGCAAGCTATAGACCAGCCTGGGAATCCTTGTAGATGCTTCCAACAGCTTCAGGGCTAGCTTGGGGCATTCCACTGCAGAACCTTGTTCAGCCCTGCTGGCTGTGCTCCTGATGGCCCTTTCTGGGGAAAATACAGGTTTCTGTATTCTGGAGGGAATTTCTCTTTGGCCTCAATGTGTTGTGTCTAATAACTCAATTTGTGTCATTAAATTCCTGAAATAAGTGGGATTATCAACCTTCATTTTGCCGAGAGTGTGCAGATCAACCATCAGTGGTCTTCTGTCAACAGCCTCACAATCTAATACTCTTTCTGGAGAAAACACTTTGACTAAATTCCCTGGGGAAAAAATAGTCAGGATCTGGATGGGAAGTAGGAATTTCTAGAACTTGTGGGTTGGTGGCAGAGGAGTTGGAAGGGTTGACTGATGGTGGGTCTGAGGGTATTGTGAACAGGTACCTTCTTCTTTCGTCCTGCCTGTTAGACAAGGAGATTTTTACACTGGTTGAGAAATCTCTTTATAATGTGCTGCTTTGTTAATCATTTCAGGAGGATGGATCAGTCGTTTTTCATGCAGTACTGTCTAATCCGGATTCTCTTTTTGTCCTTGGCTGGATGTTCTCATAGTAGACAGCTTGCAGAGATTGCAGTCAAGATGTGAGAGGACAAAACAGCTGAATTGTGTGTGCTAAACATTCATCCAGAAGACAAACTTTCCAAGATAATCAGAAAAAGAAGAATCTGTTACTTGATATCGTTCCTAGCTGAGTCTTACGAAGCCAGGTTGAATCTAGGATTTGTGTAGAATGTGTTATATGTCATGCCACATTTTACAAAAAACATGGTATATGTAAAAGTAATAGAGAACATTTGCTCCTGTAATAAAATATTTCTGCCATCTTTAATTAAGTCCAGTTCCCATGGGTAAAAGTATGTAAATCGTTCTCCAATAATAAGTTTGTTATTTAGTTTTATTTGTGAAATGACAACACTGAGTAATCACAGAACATTATTTACAAAATTAAACAAACAGTGCCTGCAATTCAAAGAATTAATATATCCACACACTCAAACAAACAAATCAAAAGGAATTCATTTGTTTGACAGCCATACAAACTGAATAATAAAATGCAAAAAACATGAGTTTGAAGCTATTTGGCTTAGAATAATTTGAGATAGGAAGAGAGGGAGAAGACGGGGGAAGGAAGAGGAAGGGAGAAAAACAGTATTTTAAATTAAATGGCAGCTTAAATTGATATATTCTCTATGGGACAAAGTATGTGAGGTTACAGTCCTATGAGTGTCAGTGAAGCAAATGTGTAACAGTGAAGAATTGGGCAAATAAGTTCAGTTAAAGTTTTATGACACTTCCTTTCTTTGGTGAGCTTTAGAAAAGATGCTGTTTGTGACTACTCTAATTAGTAGGAAAAACTTAAAACCTGCAAATTCTGGGGCATTTGCTGATTTACCTGCTTTCATTCAGGCTGCTGACAGGACACCAGTTTCCCTTCTTACTCTGTCCTGGCGCTTCTAAACTGTATCTAAAGACACGACTTTACATGGATGCAACAGGCATAACAGTGCATAATTTGCTTTTTGAGCAGTCTAGCTTTGAATTTGCTCTGGTAGCATCTGTTTTGGCAGGCTGTGAACATATGATAGTCAACCTGATCTTTTCTTATTTGTCTATAACCAGGGGTAAGCAAATCAGCCCCACTGCGGAAGAGGGCAGACGATGTTCCCTTAGCTTTCCCTGAGGGCTGATCGTTGTTATCTGCTTCCATTTCATTAAGTGGAAATCCACTAAAGACTGGGGCACTGTCTGTGTGGGCCAACATCAGCCATATCTGCTAGAGGTTTCTGTTTGGAAACTTGGTAATTTCTTACTATTTTCAGATGGTTTTGGTGTCTCACTTTCTTTGTTATATATTTTTTTTTCCTGTTTGTGCTGTACTTAAAATTTCTGGCATAACTCAACATCTTTCTCAGTCTGTTTTTCCTGATTGTAGACACATGAGGATTTAAAACGTCACCAGGTCTAGAGCTATCAATATGGAAGTTCTGCAGAAAAGTAACATAAAGGTAGACTTATTTCACTTTTAACTGTTTTGATATTAGTATCAAAACAGTTCAGTAGGGCCCAATAAGTAGGACTGGAAAGCATGATGGCTCCTCTTTTAGGAAAGGCTGCATGTGTTACAATCTGAGGTGAACAGTAATAACATTTTTCTCTTTTCTGATTTTAATAAATGCCTCAGGGCATTGCGTTTGGTTAAATCAAGCAGAAGACAAAATGTAATGCACTGCTAACCTCTAAAGTATGTGCAAAAAGTTTCTTCATAAAATATGTATGCAGAACACAGTGCTGTAACGATAATGATCGTCTCTAGGTTATTCTGTGAAAGATTTAGTATTTTAGGGTCTGTAGTCTTTGATTTTTTTTTTTTTGAAAGGACTTCCAAGTATTTTACTTTTGTATTTGTTTATTTTTAATGAACTTTCCATTAGCATATGAAAGTCATATTAACATATACTATGCTGAGTGCTCATTTTATGTTTGTTTCTACTCCTGGTACATATTTTGCTGAGAAGAGTTGTAATACAGGCCTGTAGATGGCATTCTTGCTCAGTAGTTTAAAAGCCTGTGGTAGTTACAGAACTAGTCTCCCTTTTTGTGCTGATATGGAAGATATATTTTAATTTATGATGCTCCCTTCCCCCATGTGTATGTTGCGTATGCTGTGTATAATCCATTTGGGGCAGCTGACATTTCTGCGGAGTATAAGAATGATAAAAAGTGCATTGAGCTCTCCTGATAACCATTTAAGTGATTTCTCCTACTGCCTATGTTTGACACCGACATGATCTGTAGTTAAATATGCGTTCCCTGTTAAAGCCTGGAGTCCTCATCTGGGCCTGTAGGCAGAGGTGTACATGGGGGCTGCTCCAGTTCCTTTTTTGTAGAGAATGGCTTCTTTTCAGGCAGCAGAAATAGTGATTTGTAGGAAGATAACTGCTGTTTGCTTTTTGTTCTCCCTCTGTTAGGTGTCATACCGTAAAAGAAGGAAATTGCCCAGGACCATTACTAAATAACCTGCAGATGAGGACAACCCTTTCTGAATTCAGGTGCAGGACTTTGCACTGGAGCCGGGCACGTAGCCAGCATGTGCACAAATACCCCCATGAAGGCCAGTTACACATGCATTTTTCTTAAAGTGCTTACTTTGTGGACGATGCTCTGCAGGACTGTTGGTTAGGGAGGGAAGAAGAAAGCAATTTGGTGAGGGAACAGTGTTGCCAAACAGTTGAAACTTCTTTCTGGCTTATAAGAAGGCAGAAAATAATCTCAAAGCCTGATACTTGCTATAATGCAAGAGCTTTCAGGGGACATCCCTGTTATGTTTATTTTGCAGCGATGATGAGATGGACCTAGTTTCCTTCCCTAAACTCTCATATTAATGGGTTCAGCTCTATGGCTAAAACCAAGGTCCCAAAGGTCCCTAAATTACTTTCTGCGTGTTAGGAACTAGCTATTTGTGGGTGCATTTTGGGGACTGGGTCCTAATTCCTCAGAATAGCCTACATGTCTGCAGTGCTCTGTCCTGCTGTTTGATCTACTCTTCCAGTGCCGCTGCTGCAATTTAGCTTCCCTTTCTCACAACTAAGCAACCTCTTTGTTTGCCTTTCTAGCAATGCCTCTTCTACTCCTTACCTGGAAGAACTCTCAGCTGATTCCTAGCCAGTATCTTATATGGGGTAACCATCCCTCCTAGAAGAGTTGAAGTCCCAACCAACCAGCCAACCCACTGTTTGCCTGGGAACAGCGAAGGTCTATTGGACCAGTGATTGATTTGCTGCTGCCACAACAGGAGGTGCAGTAGGGAGGGTCTGCTCCCCATGTCGTAGCCTTGCCTCTTCATAGAGGTTACCTTTGCAAGAAGTCTTTGAAAACATAATTGTCATATAAAACAATCCCAGAAACCTGCCAGGGTCAACGTGTGTTGAGTAAAGAGCAAATCCTGTGTGTGCAAATACTCCTCAATACTACTGCAGCAGTAATTCTTAGTAAGGAACAATAGATAAGAAATGTTCCTTCATTAGCTGAAGACATAGGTAGAGTGTAAAATATTGTTACTGAATAGACACAGCAGGCTAATATTGGGTTAGAATGAGCTACAGTTTTAGTAATTTTATTGCATACGATTGACTTTCTTCTAGTATTTCCTCCATGACTTCTCTTCAGGAGACCTTGTTTTAATTGTCAGATAAACTGAGAAGTAGTGGCTAGGTGATTATGCAAGGTCACTGTTGTCTTTGCTAAAAGACAAAGGAAGAAAAGCAATAAAAGTAGAGGCAGTTTTACTGCGTGTGCCAAATCTGTCATTAAGCTATGTGAACAAAGCATCCATAAAGAGAAGAAATGGTGAGAGCCTGTAGCATCACTTTGCAGAGTCCATTGTGCAAATGCAGAGTGCATTGTATTGCTGTGTTCTTGAAGATATGGGATATTTAAAATGCCAGGGTAGCATCACTTTCCATTTGTTTATAAAATGAAAAGGGTTATATTCATCCTCCTTGTTGCTGCCAGTCTTAAGCAACTCCTATGCAGTGCACTATATGCCAGCACTAACGCTTTTTGTGGCACATAAAGCGGCTTCAAGCAAAATAAATAATGAGATCTCATATTTTATGCTGTAAAGCATGAAGCAGACGTTTCTCTCTTCTGGAATTCTTGGACTTTTTATATCTTTCAAAGTGCAAGCAGTATTGTTTTAAATGAGTGTAACAGTGATGCCTGATGGCTCCAGCAGACATCCCTCATTGCACTTGGGATAGGTAGTATATGAGGAACAGTAAGATCTTCTGTCACAAGAGGCTGATAATCTAGATTACGCTATTAATAATCAGTTAGAGTACTCTAGTGCCTTGGAGTTCTAGTCATGGACTAGATGACCCCTTGTCTTGGTTATGCTTGAAAACAGGACGAAGAAGGTGGTCTTTTGCCCAAAAGAGCTTGCAGCATGGGTGTTAAGACAGGAGAAAAGCGATAGAGAAAGAAGCAGGAGGAAAGGGGACTAGTCAGTTTAATAGGCAATAGTCTCAATACATCAGTGGCCTGACCACTGTCCAGTTTCTACAGGTGAGGAGCAAGAGGAGAAATAGAGATACGTGTTCTTGGAGTTCAGGGAGATGTTCAGATGCTCTGATTCAGGATCCAGAGCCCTATTCACAGCTCAATAAGATATGCATATGAATATAGGGACATTTAGCTTTCCACTAGTAGAGGATTCTGTGGATGTTTTCATGGCTTTTTTCACTGCAGCACCAGGTTTGCAGAAGAATGTGGTTTCTGTGCTCTTGTAGTTGTGTCTCTTGAGAAAATGATGGAGCTGGTATGAAGGTAGAGTATTGATCTTCTGTTTGAACATGGTGATTAATGGAGCTCAAGGGAGAGAATGGGACTGCACCTTTTCTCTGGGTGACTTGGGTCTTTCCCTCCTGTAGAAGAAATCGAAGGGCAGGCCAAGTCATGGATGGCTGAGCAGCACCGCTCCATCCTCGGGGCTGAGCCGATGGACTCCATCAGAAGTAAGGAGAGGACATGAAAGAAAGAAAAAGGTATCTATTCCTAATTTTATCTAAAATACGTCTGTCTTTCTAAAAGAATATACTTATTAAACAGCCCTGGAATATTAAGCTGATATCTTTTTTCCACATTTTTTCATTCTTTTTCTATGTTATGATCTAGGCTGTATTCTGGGAATATCAGAGAAACGCAGAAGAGGCCATAAGAGGGAATGTTTGACTGGGATATCAGGAAAGGAATGATAATGCCTTTTTACTTTTTATTTTTATCTTAGATCCAAATATGTGTCACATTAAAGAGGGACTCTTGGCCTCTGTTGATAACTGTAATTGTGCTGGGACATTGCTGTCCTTCTCAAGGTTGCAGACATGCATTAACTTGATCTGTGTTTGAAGACAAAGGAAAGGAAAATTTTTTAACTAAAGAACGGAAGTTTCAGTTTCTTTGCACTTGTTATCCATGTAGTCCTGTTGCTGGTTTATCAGGAGCAAAATATATTCCAAACACATGCTGGAATAAACAGCACACACGAGTTTCCTCTGATGAATACTCAATACAGAGCTGTCTGCTCTCTGAGGCAGATGAGTTTACACATTATTATTTTTTTTTTTTAGCTATTCAAATGCAAAGACCAGGAGCAGGGACGTCATGTGGATTTGTGACATTCAGTGGCAGACACTGAATTCAAAAACCAAAGAATATGTTGCTTTTGTTCATACAGTGACTTCTGCAGCCATTCTTTATCTCTGACAGATATAATATTCTGATAGTTAATAATCATTTAGGGGCAAAAGCCACATTCAGTGCACACTGAATCTCATGGAACGATTCCTGTTGACTTAGTGGCAGCACTGAGACCTTAGTAACTACTCTTAGACTAATCCAATCAGATTATTAATGATTTGGAGAATGACAATTTTTTTTTTTTTCAACTGTGATTGAGTAAAAACTCCTTATGCAGTGAGAAGAAAGGAGCTGATAGTTTCAGGAAAATTGTGTTGTATTTTTGAGATGGATGGTACAAAAGGGCAAGAGTTACCTGTCCTATAACGGAGAGCTAATAAAAGAATAAAGGGTTACTTGGTTTATGAATAACCTTATGAAACATTAGGTGTCTCATTACAACTATTGAAACAAAACCATGTAGGTGTTAAGTATTGGATGCAATTATGTGGTTAAACCTCTATAAACTTCTCTAGAACTACCCACAGTGGATAGTTGGGTGAACATTGTTGCCATGCTACAGCAAGTAAATAAATCAGCATCCTGGGGAAAGAATGCTTTTCTAAATCTGAGTGAGAAGGTGTACCTCTCAGCCAGTTAAGTATGCTTGGCTTGTGTCATGGGAAATAGGGTTTCAGTTTTTGCATAGTGATAGCGCTCGGCAGCTGTGCTTAGCATTGAGGTCGCATGGCAGGAGTCTACTTGAGCAGATGCAGCGGTGTCACGGGAAGCCAGGAGAACATCTCGCATCCAGCAGAGATGCCTTTTGCAAAGAGCCTCTACCCTGAAGAGTTCAGAGTTTTCATTTTGATGAGAAAACCTCTGGTAACTTGTTGCTGTTTTGGCTGAGTAATTTTGGGGGAAAAGACAGCTTTTCTGGCAGCATGTTAGAGTCTTGTGGGATTTATAGGATTCACATGTAGGAAGGAAGGAGGCTACTGAACACTGCTATAGGGGTATATGGTCAAGAAATCCAGTAAGAAGATAACTCTGCGTTGTGCTAAATCAATGGCGTGCATGTGAAATGCTGTCTCTACAGATTTGGATTTTGTACAGCTAAAGAGAATTCCTCTGGAGCCGCTTCTGTATTTTAGAAAGGTGTGACCCACTGAAACCCACTTTTCCTAGTACTGTTAACATGAGTGGAGTGGCTTGTGGGAGTACTTACTAATCTGGCATTTACACTGTAAACAGTGTATGCTGCATGTATACGGAAGAGCATTCCTCATTACATTTGAGACATTTAATGAAGCTCAGCTTATGTAATTACTCTGAGCTATATGGCAGCTTTTATGATTGACGCTAAGAAATATAAGACAATTTACTAACCTAGCGTGGCATTTTAGATATTAATGGAACATTTTAATGGAAGGCCTTGGTAAAAATGAGGGACCTTATTAAATGAAGTTTAAATAAAACATGAGCTAGAAACAGTGTGTGAAGCTTCTGGAAAAATACCTGCAAGCTGCTGACCAGCCAACGCATTTCAGAGTACCTGGACCAGTACCAACTTCTAGTCTTATGCCCCTGGCATGGGGGAAAGACAGTGTTGTAGATATGAAACACCATCAAGGAATAAAAAAGATTCAGAATTTAAGAAAGTCTGCATGCCAAGCCTCGTATTGCTATCTTCACTGTATCTTAACAGAGAAGGAGGAAATTTTGGTCAAAACTTACAGCAATCATTTGAGGTGATAGGTGTATAAAAATATTGAAGAACACTAGGCTCAGAAGAACAAAGCTGGCAAAAGAAATTTCATTATGTGTTTTGGGGTGTTTCTTGGCTTTGAAACATCATGGAGGTCAGCAAGGATTTTGTCAAGCTTTTCAGCTGAGAAAGATGGGGCTGTCAAAGTAACTGTTTGACAGAGCAACCCCTGATGTTTAAAGGCATAATTCTGATTAACGATCACTTTGGGTGTGGCGCTTTTACCTGGTCATTTGGATAGGGTTGGGCATAGGCAACAGTTGGCACAAAGCACACGTGCCTGATAGTAAAGCAAAACCTGTACAGTTCTAGTGTGCTGGAGCTGACTTTCTTCCCAAATGACGAAGTCACAAGTCAAGGATGAGCAAGACCAGCTCATCATTATGTAAAGACTGCCCCCGTAATCTTGTCAAGGTCAGTGTCAGTATGGCTTATTGGCAATATAAGTACTGGTCATGGAAGTTAAAGATGCCTGAAGGCAGCCTTAACTCTTGAGCACAGTTCAGTGTAATTCAAGTGTTGTATTCTTACCTCTTATAACAGAAGCTGATGGAGTGTAACGCTGCCTGAAATACTTGCTATTACTAAGGGCTTAGAAAGTATTTCCACCTCTAAGTATGTCAGATTATGTAAAATAAGCCTCTAAAGAGGCTTCCAAGGTTAAGCACGTTTTTTTAATATGCTCAGGTAATGAACTTTCTTCCACTGCACTTATTTGAAGGGAACCTTGCTTTCATGGATGCGAGGGGTTGCGGCTTATTGCAGTCTGGTTTTATATTTAGAATGGCATAACTAAACTTCTCATTAACAGGATTTCAAATAGCAACAATATATTTCCTAAAATTTCAGTGTCTGTCTTTCTGTTGAGGGAGACGTTAGCGACCGAGAACTAATATCATTGTGCGAAGCAAGCTCAAGAGCCTTGGAGCCCCCAGGGAGGGTGCAGACCTGCAGGGATGTTCACTGGTGTTTCCTGATGTCAGTAGGTATAAGCACAGGGTAGTCAGGGCAGAGGCTTTTTAGCTGGTGGAGAACCCAAGAGAAACTTTTATAGTAGAATGTAATTTTGTTTAAAATCTTGCTAAGAAGTTTCTGTAAATACAGGATTTTTTTCCCTACACTTTATAACAAGCTGTTACATGTTGGCATGTCAATATGAAGACAATACAACAAAGAAAGAATTTGCAAGGCTTATGAAGGTCTGGTGGGGATGGACCTTGCTGTCCTGAGGTAAGAGGTGCCCTGTGCTGCTGGGTAAGCAAAGATGGACCTCATGAATTCATGACTGCTTGCTCAGGAGACTCTTAGTACTAGAGGGGCAGGATGCAGGACCTGCGGGCTCCTCAGAGAAGAATGAGATGTTTGTGACTTGCAAATGTGTCTGTCTTCCCTCTGCTCTGTTGTTGAAGATTTTAAAGAAACCTCTAGTAACGACCAAGTTTTGGGACTACCATAAGAAGACTTTATTCTTCTTTTGGCAAGGGGAAGATAAGTGAGTGGTGAGATCTCTTCTTACTGGCCTGGTTTTGAAACTCAGATGCACGTACTTGCACAGGCAACTGGTGTCTTTTCTGGTGCAGATGATGTTGTTTAGCCCCAGCCGGCAACTGAGCCCCCCCAGCCGCTCGCTCGCTCCCCCCGGTGGGATGGGGGAGAGAATGGGAAGGGTAAAAGTGAGAAAACTCGTGGGCTGAGATAAAGACAGTTTAATAGGGAAAGCAAAAGCCGCGCACACAAGCAAAGCAAAGAAGGAATTCCTTCACCCCTTCCCGTGGGCAGGCAGGTGTTCAGCCATCTCCAGGAAAGCAGGGCTCCAGCACGCGTAACGGGGACTTGGGAAGACAAACGCCGTCACTCTGAATGTGTGTCTCCCTCCCCTTCCTTCTTTCCCCAGCTTTATATGCTGTCCATGACACCATATGGCATGGAATAGCCCTTTGGGCAGTTGAGGTCAGCTGTCCCAGCTGTGTCCCCTCCCAACTTCTTGTGCACCTGGCAGAGCATGGGAAGCTGAAAAGTCCTTGATTTAGTGTAAGCACTGCTTAGCAACAACTAAAACATCTCTGTGTTATCAATGCTGTTTCCAGCACAAATCCAAAACACAGCCCCATACTAGCTACTGTGAAGAAAATTAACTCTGGAAAATTAACCAGCACATTCTCCACCCCTTATTCCATACCATTTACGTCATGCTCAGGTCTCACGCTATCCAATACACCCTCATTACCCACCGTCACCCTTCCCCTCCTTTGATATAATACACAGATAACATTCCCCTAGTCTATGGACCACCCCTGTGAAATGTCTGTAAAATGTCCACTGAGTTCCTTTAGTCCATGACTTTGGGCTCCATCCGTTATGGTGGTCACTCAGGTCAGGAGAGGTGGTGTGTTGTGCGGAGTTACTGGGCACCAAAGCCAGCTCAGGTCAGGTCACTGCTGCACTTGTACTACTTCTTTGTAGGGCTTGTCCTCCATTGGTTCAGGTGGTTCCCGCTGTAGTAACTCTTATAACATGCAATTCGAATCCTGGGCCACAACAATTTAAAAGTATTTCCATTACAATCTCCACCCCTGGTCCCTTTGGACCCCATTGGCCCAAACCCCATTGGGTTTAACATTGCAATGAACTCCTCCCCTTGCCCCTGCTCCAGCTTGGACTCATCTGCAGACTGCAGTCCCTTGGGGGGGAGTACCTGCTCCAAGTGGAGCCTTATCCGTGAGCCATAGCCTCTTCAGGGGTATACCTGCTGTGGCTTAGACTTATCCACAGCCACAGTCGCTTTGAGGTGCACCTGTTCCAGTGTGGCCTTCTCTATGGGCCACGATGCCTCCAGAGATATACCTGCTCCAGTGTGGCCTTACCTACAGCCATAATCCCTTCAGAAATAAACCTGCTCCAACATGGCCTTACCCATGGCTGCAGTCCCTCTGGGGGTGTACCTGCTCTGTCGTGGGCTTATCCATGGCCACATGCTTTGAGGTGCTCCAGCACGACCTCATGCACAGCCACAGATGCTTTGAGGTGTACCTTCTCCAGCATAGACTTATTCTTGGGCCACCTGCTGCGGCACAGGGATAACCATGGCCACAGATGCTTTGAGATGTACCTCCTCTGGCATGGGTTTATCCATGGCCACAGACCCTTCGGGGTGTCCTGCTCCTCCGTGGACTCATCCACAGGTTACAGTCCCTTCAACTTGAGTTCACGCTGGAGTTCCAGCCCGTCCAGTACAGCAGCACAGAAACAGCAGCGATGCCCTGGCTATCTGCCGGCTCAGGTGCACAGCCATTGCTGTTATCGACGTGTTCCCAGGCACAGCAGAGTCAGATGATCAGCAGCAAAAGCAAAAAGCAGCTGCTAACATGCACAAGACTAATTTACAGTAAGGCGAGCACAGGAGCTTGTCAATTAATAGCGAAACAGCAATAACAGCTATAAATTCTATCTAGCACGTTCCAATCAAATCTGTTGTTACCTCGAACCCTTCAAGCCCCACGCTGGGTGCTAAAAAGGACTGTTTGTGATTTAACCCCAGCAGGCAGCTAAGGCGTCGGCTGTCCTGGCTGTGCCCCCTCCCAGCTCCTTGTGCCCCCCAGCCTGCTCGCTGGTGGGGTGGGGTGAGGAGCAGCAAAGGCTTTGACTGTGTGTCAGCACTGCTCAGCAATAACAAAAACATCTCTGCATTATCAACACTGTTTTCAGCGCAAATCCAAAATGTAGCCCCGTACTAGCTACTATGAAGAAAATGAACTCTACCCCAGCCAAAACCAGCACAGCAAAACGTGTGTGTGAATTTGCGTAACTGTACACAGCTACGCAGACAGCTTAAGCATAGATTGGGTGTTTGCTAAAGGTAATTCTGTTGTTATTACAGAGAACAGAGGCATTTTATAGTACTTGCTTCCCACTTGCAGAAATACAAGGAGTGAGGATGTTGCAGAAAAGACGTTTCTCCATGACAGTACCGTTATTCCAAAGAGCATTTATACAGCTATTCTAAAGGTATATTTCTGAGCTGACAGGTTAGTATTTTAGTATCAGTCTTAAAAATAGTTAAGCAAATACACTTTTACGACATAAATATTATTAAAGGTACAGCAAAAACCAGAAAGACCCCCTAAAAGGGCAACCCTTTTGAGAGTTATCTATTTTTGTGGATGTGGTGAAGGATTGCTGGATGCAGGATCTGCTGAACAAGAAAAACTCATTGATTTCTTTGTATTTTTCTGGATAACATCCTGACATGTTTGAAATTTGTTGGCTCCATGCTGGGTAATTTGTCTCAGAAGAGACTTTCTGGCCTCTTCTTCTCTTTTACTTTAATTTGGCACGTTTTGCTAGTAGTTAGCAGTATTGGATCTAGAGGAAATCACTTTGTAGTATGTAATCCCACACTATTCCTGGATATATATGAAGTCTGAATTATTTTCTCACATGTGTGGGATTAATTTACAATTTATAATGCTTGATGGAGCTGGTAAGAAGAAATTTACTTCTGCAGCCTGTGCCATAGAGATGGGCCCATGCTTTCTGTTGGCTGTACCCGTTCTCCATCGGTTCTCTTGGACCTCATGTCCTCTCTCTGTCACATTTTGCACGTCCTTGGGTTAAGAATTAACTTGTTGTGTGTCAAGAATTTCAATTTGCTGGTGGTGCAACACCCCCTATTTATGTCACTGTGCAGCCCGAAATGAGTATGCAGTGAACTGTTAGCTGCTCTTGTAATCATGCCATCCCTTGGGTGGTCCATGGCCAGGAGTAACTTCTTGCAACTTGAGGATACCTGAGCCTGCAAGACCACTTGTAGAGCGTTGCTACAAGCAGAGTAACAATGCAGTCACTTTATTATGGGGTGACCCAAGACAGAGGGTGGTTAAACCTGGTCCAGCACAGTCTGTGATGGCAGCGCCAAGGCAGAAGCAGGGCATCCTGGCTTTCCGTCCTCTGGTCTGACCACTATGTAACGCTAATTCATGGTCTGTCGTTGATGCAGTTCTGCTACTTTTTTTCCTAAAAGAAAATTACAGTTTTATAAATGCAGATAAATACAAATAAATTATGTATTAAAAAGACTGATGTGTAAAACAAGCTGTGAAGATTTATCATTCTGGTGGTGCATGTTCAACTTAGTTCAGTTTTTCTTATCTTTTATAGAAGAGCTATTTTGTATTCTCCGAATTGTTTCGATGACTGTTGACTTCTGGCAATTATGAGGCCGCAGCAAACAAAACAAGCTAGTGTGCATAGGAGTAGTTTAAATATATTATTCTCTTTCAGATGGCATTTGATGGCTATGCCTTGCCACAGTGTATAATGGCATCCTGTGACATATGTCAACCCTACGTGACAAGCAGCATGAGGAATAGATTTGAAATGTAGAGGAAATAAATGCAAGAATCAATGGCTTTGCTAACTGCAGTGAACTGTGCAGGCCTCTGTGCTTGACAATTTCATGTTTTATGCAAAAGAAGAAACTCTTCTGGAATATGTGAGGGAGTCTGTGCTCAAAGCCATCTACAGCGGGAGAGTCTAAGAAAATATGGTCATGTAGAAAGCAGACCAGCGACCATACCTTGTATGTCTGCAGGTACTTTGAGTAGCAGCTCACAACTCCATGGGCTCTTTGGATCTTAAAGACTCAAACCCAAGGGTTTAGGGAAAGAAACATAGTTTAATGGAGTTATAAGGTTATATAAGGTTAATAAAGTTATAAGTTAATAGTTTAAAGGATTACATTATTTCCTCTTTAAGGGTATTTAAAGGTTCCGATATTGTTGCATTAACAGTAGGAGAAAGGGAACTTTTTTCTGAACCTTAAGAAAACGTGGTGAAACTTATTAGTTAGCCTTTATTAGTTGGCTTTATCCTGCAGTGTAATTTATGTGATTGCAGCTTTTGCAGACTACTTTGGTCCTAATGCGAAGCTTTGACTCTGTTTATCTTTCTTGCTTTAAAAAACACATTTTTGGTTAGCCTGCCTTTCAGTTCTTTATATGAAGATGTGGAACGTGATACTGTTTTCAAGGTGCCTAATTTTGAAAAGCAAGCCCTAATTTTATAGTTGCAAATAACTGGGTACAATTTTGCTGACATGCTTTATTGCTTTGAAATGTCTGGTGATATCTACGCGTCAGTGAGTTAAATGCCTACGATATATGCTGCAGTTATTGAGCACCAGAGGCCTAACAGAGTGGTGTTTTGGGTTTTTTTTTTTGTTTTGTGGTGTGTTTTTTTTTTTTTGTTTGTGTGGTTGTTTTTTTTTTTTTTTTTTTTAAGTAAGGCTGGAACACAGTCGGATAGGTTAGCTCGATTACCTTGTATCATCTGTCTTTGTCTACAAACGTAAAGCTTGGAAAATTGTGAATAATCCCTAAAGTCATGAGATAGAGTGGTGAGATGATAAAAGTTCATGTGGAGTCCACCCTTCCTGCCCTTTAGTTTTTTGGCCCTTTGAGTTCTTCTCTATTACTGTCAAAGATAAGTGTAAAACATTCTTAAGTTGGAGTTAAATTAATCTTGAAATTTCTACAGATTAACAAATAGGATAAAATTAAAAAACCATGAATTTGCAAGAGCTGCTGAGACTATGTAAAGAAAAAGACTTCTATGATACAAAGGGGTTATAAGAACTGTTATTGAATCGTGCATAAAAAAAGTCCTATTGCTATCGCTTAAATGTGCAGTTTAAAAAAAAAAAATTACCTCAGCTATGACTTGGTACTTAATGTGAAGGTGCCAAAATATCTGCCCATTAAAGTAAATTATTTTCCATTTTTTTACTAATGCGTTTCATGATATGAAACTGCAGTAGCAGATAATGATTACTGTCCCTTTGATGCCTAATACGTTTTGCATGTATTGTCTCATTTATTGAACTTTTTCTAAGTCACTACTGATGTTCTTAACCAGCTATTTTTCAGTTTTAACCCAGATACTTTATTCTTATTTTAAGAAGCTGAACCACTTTGGAAAGGAAAGTAATAATTGACGGCCTTGTCCTCGGTGCGGTGAACGTACCTCTGTTTAAGGTCAGAACGGACTCGTTTCACTCATGCCATGTTTTAAATATCTAGGGTTTGCCTTAGAAATGATTCTTGAAATCGGAATGTGTTTTCTCGGAGCAAGGAGAGACGATGTAGCCTCTAGAAGAGCCCAGAGCCCTGGTGTTACAGCACTCAGCTGAGATGTGGGAAACCCTCACTCGGATTCCTGCTCTGATCCGAAAAGGGTTCAGTGCGTTGGTCTCTCCGGTTGGCTGGACATCCAACCCCTCGTAACAAGGGGAACCGCTCCAACAAAAGTGACCGTCCAACATTTAGAGCTCGATATTAGCTATTGACTTAATAAGGGAAGGAAGATATATTTATTTGCTATTGGAAAGGGAGTGAACGCTGAGTTTGCCAGCGTGCAAAGAGCGTGGTGATGATATTGCCCGTTCTCTTCGCGTTACCCGTCCGCATCTGCTGTCCCTGCCAGCCTGCTCCGTGGGTGTGCTCAGCTAATTCCCATCCTCCTCTGTCGCGGGGCTGATGGGCCTTCCCCGCTCCCGGCAGGCGGTGATGCTCGGAGATCGCTGTACTTATCGCCGTCTTGTAAAACCGCGATGAAAACCGCTCACCTGGCTCAGGCCCTCTAACAACACCGCCATGATAATGTGATTTAAAACCTCTCCGATTCGTGTGCCTACTGAGCGAGGTGGTAAATGATGATACAATTATTCCAAACGCCACGAATCCGAAAGGAGTCGAATCACCCTGGAGTGCAATTGTTTAAAAGCGGATCAGATGCAGCTGACCCCATTTCTTTACTTCCTAATTTTATGTACCATAAATTTAGCTGTTCCGCAAGAATGAAAACTTGCAGTGACGTTGAATACGTAGCGTAACACTGAGTAAGGATTCCTGATCCACCTTCTTAACATCACACTGGGCTTGTAGTTAAGGAAATGAAATTCAGAAGATGAAACACAAGTTATGGCCATCTCTGCTCAGCTGCTTAAGCACACTTTTCTTCAAAGCAAACTGCATATCTTGTTCAAATAAATATAAGGTGGTCTCAAATGCAGGGTCGCGGCTGCTGTATCAAATTAATAGTCTGTGCTGAACGCATAGCATTCAGCAATAAACTATGTGGTCAACACCAGTGTTTTCCTACTGGTTTCCTTCTGGGCAGTTGTAAGTATTGCCAATTTTATTTTCTTCGGGTAACTTCAATACGTGTCAAATGTGCCAGACCGATGGCCTGGGAGGGATTATATCTCCGTGCACCAGCAGAGCAGGTAGTGAGTAGATGACAGTAGGATGGAGCTCTTGTGCTGGTGACCACTTGTACCACCAGCAGGACTCGTCCCTGGTCCCTCCACATCCTCCTCCTCTGTGCAATACTCTGGCTTTTCACAACCCTCAAGCTTGTTTTCAAGTGGGGATGTAGATACCTGACTGCTAAGGAACGGGATGGATGCCACCAGCTCATGTGAGTTGGCATAATGCACGAAAATGTTGTAATGAGCATTTTTACTCTTTTACTTGAGATATATTCATATTCAGGTAACCATCCGTTAACATGGATTTAATTCTAAAATCAGGGCATGCAAAACATGAGTGCGAAGAATTCGTTTCTTATGCACGAACATTTTTGCTCAGAAAGTTTTTAGTTGTTTGATCAGGAATTAGCCCTGCCTTGCATGCAAATGAGTCCCGTTCTTGCTAGAAAAGAAAAAAAATGTGTCTTTGCTTGAAGGATTTTGTAATGAAAATAGTCCCATCTTAGAAAAAGGTGAGAGCCTTATGTTAGAGTGGCTTTTTGCTTTGCTACTAATATTTCATACATTTCTAAATAGTCAAGAGCATCGGTACCTGACCAATAACTAACCTACCTAGGTGAATGCAAATTAAGCAGTTGAAAGATTTGATTCAAAAAGTGCTAGTGGCAGGAGTGGGATTTTTTTTTTTTTTCCTGGTGGAATCATATTTTATTTAGATTTTGAATTTTTTTACTTCTAAATGAAGTAATAAAACCTTAAATGTTTTCTTCTGCATCCCCGTTTCTCCTTTGCTGCTGTTCTGACTGATGTAGCCAAGACTAAGCTTCACACTCTGAATAATGCATTAATTTCTCCGCAAGATGTGGAAGTCTGGAGACTAATTTTTATAAGTATTGTGCTTCTAGTTACTTTCAACAGAAACATTTTGTTCTAGCTGAACATCAGATGGCAGCCTCAGATGTTCATGTGCAATGCACAATTTAGCCGGTGGAAAGGGTTGCACGTACCTAAAAGCAGACTGGAGCAGAGATTGTCCTAACTGGAACGTACGGTTTCTGCTTGCTATTGCTCCGCTATCGCACTGGTTCAGAGTCATTGTACATCGTTCAGACTGGTAAAACGCTGTGTGAGCAGTGAAATGTAGGGAAGTGCTGTACTGATGACAAAATCTGTTCTTCACTGTTTGTTCATTTTAAATTCAATGAAAATGTTACTTAAATGGAGCTAAATGGCACAAGCAAAGGGAGAGCACTTAAAAATACATTTAAAAAGGATTCCTTCAGCTTGTATGATGCTTTTCTCCAGCTTTGATAGCTGAAGCGACACCACCTCCCTAGAATGAGATATTGGCCTTGCTTTATGGAAAGATAAATTGAAGTTCCTGAAGGTGTTGGGACATGTGAGAGTCCCCTGGAAAGCCTCTCACAGAGGAGTCCCAGGCTTCTGAGCCAGAATAAATTCCAGCTTAAGTCTTTATTGGAAAAATGTAGGGTTTCGGGCAAGGGTTAAGTATTTTGTCTCTTGGATGAAATATACATTTGATAAATCCTCAAAACTGAAAATGAGAGGTACTGAGCAAATTAACAAATGACACTGCTGGTTATAATTTTAGCAATGTCACTGTTTTGACAGATTCATTTTCTTTCACCCACTATGATTGATAAGTGTATCTGTCTGGGATTAGAGAAAGTTGCTAGAAGGGAGTGCTTGAAGGTCAAATTGCTCTGAGGAGAAGTTATGTTTTCCTGCTGGTTTTGCTTGGTAGGGTCAAGGCTTTTTTCCTTGCTTCTATAAAATGTAGAACGCAATTAAGATTGATTCATGCCATGAGCTACTTGACTTCTTTTGGTTTTGGTTGCCTGTAACCATGCTAGCAGGAGAAATAAAGCAAATCAACATCCCCCTGCCCAACCCTGTCACTTGGTCTGTACTGCTGAAAAAAAGCTTCCAACACACTGGGCAACTCTTTACTGCTGCAGAAGAGATGATGTTTTATGTCTCTTAATCTTGAAAAATATATTAGCAGCGTGGTATGCTATCCAAGCAAATTACTGAAAACTGCATCAGAAGACTGGACATGTAAGAAAGCTACTAAAATATTGCTTAAAGAGGACAAAGTACTCGTATATCACCAGCACTTGGGTCTGGAGAAAGCCATTCATTATTTCACTGACATAGCAAGATCCCAGGAAGATGTAGCTATCTCCGCTGTTGGCACGATAGCTACTTGTTTGCACGTGTAAGTGTGTGCAAAATAAATGAT
The DNA here is from genome assembly GCF_035582795.1 of Mycteria americana. Classification (NCBI taxonomy): domain Eukaryota; kingdom Metazoa; phylum Chordata; class Aves; order Ciconiiformes; family Ciconiidae; genus Mycteria; species Mycteria americana. Next base: position 3,585,587 of record NC_134371.1, read on the forward strand.
TACAAGCAAAAGAGCAGGCCAAAACTCTGAAAGAGTCAACTAACGCTGTGTTTCTTCTCCTCCATCCAATGTGGGACATCATTTTATGCAGAGGCTCAGTAGAAGGCTTTTTGATATTTGGGATGGACGATTAGAGCCAGTAGTCCTGGCTGGAGCTGGATGATGTGAAACAAACCATGACCTTTGCTATGGAAGCCAAAAGGGAAAATTGCTAAAAGGTAGCCAATGATTTTCTCATGAGAGATCAGTAAGAAGATCCAAATCTGTTTTCTTGATTCAGACAAAAATGGGGATTTTGTTTTTAGGGACGTCTGACTCAGAGTTGGGGACAGCTGGGCACATTTGACATTCTGGCTTTTTATTTTTGGGTATTTGCCTTCTTCCTCTTGCTCATGATTGTGGTGAATGGAGTTAACTCCAGTTGGCGGCTGGTCACAAGCGGTGTTCCCCAGGGATCAGTTTTGGGGCCAGTCTTGTTTAATATCTTTATCAATGATCTGGACGAGGGGATTGAGTGCACCCTCAGAAAGTTTGCAGATGACACCAAATTGGTCGGGAGTGTTGATCTGCTGGAGGGCAGGAAGGCTCTGCAGAGGGATCTGGACAGGCTGGATCGATGGGCTGAGGTCAATTGTATGAGGTTCAACAAGGCCAAGTGCTGGTTCAACAAGGCCAAGTGCTGGTTCCTGCACTTGGGCCACAACAACCCCATGCAAGGCTACAGGCTTGGGGAAGAGTGGCTGGAAAGCTGCCCACTGGAAAAGGACGTGGGAGTGTTGGTTGACAGCCGGCTGAATATGAGCCAGTAGAGTGCCCAGGTGGCCAAGAAAGCCACTGGCATCCTGGCTTGTATCAGGAATAGTGTGGCCAGCAGGAGCAGGGCAGTGATCGTGCCCCTGCACTCGGCACTGGTGAGGCTGCACCTCGAATGCTGTGTTCAGTGTTGGGCCCCTCGCTCCCAGAGAGACATTGAGGGGCTGGAGCGTGTCCAGAGAAGGGCAACGGAGCTGGGGAAGGGTCTGGAGCACAAGGCTGATGGGGAGCGGCTGAGGGACCTGGGGTTGTTCAGCCTGGAGAAAAGGAGGCTGAGGGGAGACCTCATCGCTCTCTACAGCTGTCTGAAAGGAGGGTGTAGAGAGGTGGGGTCAGTCTCTTCTCCCAGGTAACAAGTGATAGGACGAGAGGAAATGGCCTCAAGTTGCGCCAGGGGAGGTTTAGACTGGATATTAGGAAATTTTACTTCACTGGAAGGGTTGTCCAGCATTGGAACAGGCTGCCCAGAGCGGTGGTGGAGTCACCATCCCTGGAGGAGTTCAAAACACGTGTAGACGTGGCACTTCGGGACATGGTTTAGTAGGCATGGAGGTGTTGGGTTGATGGTTGGACTAGATGATCCTCAAGGTCTTTTCCAGCCTTAATGATTCTATGATTTGTTTTAACCTTTTTTCCTCCCCATTTATTATTGTTCCTTTCCCTGTCTTTAAAAAACAAATAATAATTCAATTCTTTCCATCCAGTCCCTCCTTCTGCCTTCCCCAATTCTTTCTACCTTACTTTGGTTTCTGCCTAAAACACCTACGTAGTGGCAGATGCTTATTTCTACAGCCTGATATTTTGAGGGCTGTAACCAGAAGTTGCTTTCCCTGGATTAATACTGCCTGAGCTCTGAGCAGCTTTTGGGACAGGCAAGACCAGGAGGAGGCTGCTGCCAGCTGGACTGCTAAATGAGCTAGGATTACAAAGCTGCATTTAGTGGATGCAATCAGTGCAAAATGGCAAATAACAAGAAAGCTTTCAATTAAGAAATGTTAAGCGGAATGACCCCTGAGCAGTGCAATCTTCCTATTAGTAGAGAAGAGAAATTGTAAGTACCTGAGACCACACAAAGATGGGTATCAAGCCACCCCAGTGTTCATTGTACTATGCCTAATGGTGTCTGAAAAATTTAGCACAAAGCATCATTTTATCAGTTTACTTTGTGAAGCTATTTTTTTTTAGTCTAATTATTCATGAAACGGGAACTTGCTATCTGAGGTCGTTACTGGCTAAAAGTTGTGGTGGACTGCTTGAAATAGGTTTGAAGATTTTTATTCGGTCCAGTTCAGCTGTAGGCACAGTGGAGTCCACACAGAAAGTCCCGGAGTGACGTGGCTGAGACTTCCCACCATCCTGCTAGGAGCTGAGTAAGCTTGGAGTGGATGGGGACCTTTTCTCCTTCTCTGGGGTGATCAGGAACGCAGCAGCCCTGCCCCAGCAATCTGCCTTATCCCTGGGCTGGGCTGCATTTTGAGCACAGAAGGGCTTTGATTCAACTAGGAAAGGACCAGGAAATTCATGTTTGCTGGAGAGTTATGTTGGCCTTATAAGTCTCCTCTGAACCAAGTTGAACTCCTGTAATATAGAGAGGTGCTCATGGGCTCTTACAAACAAGTTACTCAGTGAGGTCTATGCAAGCCTCTGAAACAGTTCAGCGGCTTAGCATACATGGAAGGAGGAGAAGATCTGGGTTCAGCTCTTTTCCTGAATTCACATGCTCTAGCATCAGGTTAGGCTGTAGGCTCTTCGGTACAAACTTTTGTACTTCGTTTGAAAGAGTAAAATATTCTTTGCTGAGGTTGAAGTTTTGAGAAAGACCCTATTGTTGGGTGGCTCTGGGAACATTTGATCCCAGGCCATGATTCACTTGTGTCTCAATGTAAAATGCTATTCCCTTAACATAAAATAGAGAAAGTTTTGGGAGGGTAGAGGTAAAAAGCCTGCCCCAACCACTAAGGTGTAATTCTCATCCAAGGAAGATTTGAGATAAATGAAACAACTGCAACAGAACGGTTCAAAAGCATCCCTGTGCGCCAGGCACGAGATTCAGGGCATTTGGAGTCTTTTAAATTCCCTTTAGACAGAGGAAGGACCTGAATCCAGGTCTACCACTGTAACTGCTGGATTAATTAATGACCATCTTCAGGCCGTTCTGTTTTTAGAAAGAGATCTGGCTTTTCTTTCTTTTTGAAACCTCAGAACAGGGGCCAGAACTGGAGCATCCACACCAAAATACGACTCCTCAGTCCTAGGCAGGGATAGGAGCTGTCTGCAGCGTTTCCCAGGGGCATTTTTCAGAGCCTCCTACTCTATACGTTGGCTTTTATAAGCACCGCAGTTTGCTCATGGAGTTCCTGGCCCAAGATGCGTGTTGTGAAATCTGTCGGTGTGGTGCGAGACCCATGTGTACTTTATGGAACCATGCACAAAATAAACCTTTATTTCTTTAAAGAAAGCATGTTGTTCAAAACCCTTTTGAAAACCCGGTCATTAAGATTCACAACAGGAAACAGGGAGTGCTGGGCACTTCTGAAAACCAGCCCTAAGTTTCTGACAAATTTTTAATTAAGAGACATGAAAGAGAAAGTACAAACTCCTTGATGGTTGCTCTGTTGTAGATTTAAATACCTTAACTATAGGAGCTCAGATTTGTTTGTTTTAGCATTCCCTGCGCTTCTGTGCTTCGGGAGGTGCCTGATCTTCTCTTTGGGCCTATGTTAGGGCCACGCTCTTCTACTCTCCGCTAACTTAAAGCCCATCTCCTGGAAATAGCAGTTCTAGTCTAGGTGCCAGCCCCAAAATGCCTTTTTCAATTGTCTTGCCTTTCAGTGTGGGAAGCCAGAGGATGTGGTAAAAGCTTTTGTTTGCATGAATTAAGCAGTACACGCAACCGCTGCTTTTGCCAGCAGCGAGAGCAAGAAGTCAACCTTGAAAAGTTTTCCTCTCTTTCTTCCTTCGGAACGGCTAATATTCTGAAGGTGCAGCTCTGTAGTGGGAACTCGCGTCTGGAGGCTGTTTGCACAGCACCGAGCGATGCTGCTGAGAGCGGTGTAGGATGTTTGCTTGATGTTGGTGCTTGGAGCTACCCCCTGTTTCCAGCTGGCTCGCTGATCCCCGCTGGTCACGGGCTGACGCTATTATAGCTCGGCGAGATACCACGGTGTAATTTGAAAAGGATGAGAAGTGTTAAGAGCACAATGGGATGCACACTCTGAAAAGCTGGATGGGAAAGCTGAGACTTTGAAGTGCAAAGAGGGTGAAATCTTCCCTGTGTAGGGAACTTGAACAAGTCATGTGTACCATGTAAATTCCTGTTAAACCATCAAAGTAAGGCTTAAGTTGAGCTTAAGTGAATGGGTCTCATGCAAGTGTTCTGCCTGCAGGTAAACTTAACCCTCGCTGCTTATTTCTGGAAAATAGGCTGTTTAGAGGAGACTGGAAAACACAATGCTAAGTCAGGCTATAAACAGGTATCTGTTACCCAGGGGTACAAATTGGGACCCAAATCCATCCCTTGGCCCCTTGACAGGGATGTTATCGTCTGGTGGCTGAGCCGCTCTGCCAGCAGTTTTCTCTTCAAATGGTGAAAGATCTGAGGAGATAGTGTGGGAGGATAAAAGGGAGGGAGGACACACAGTGGGGGAAGGAGAGGATGAAGAACAGCAAGGCTGGGAGCCGGTGGAAAAGAGCGGTACCGGGCTCTGGTGTGGATCTCGCTGAGAGGGCACTGATTTACCTGAGGAAACTGGGGGGCTCAAGAGGTTGGTGAAAGTCTAGGAGGGATGTTTAAGGATGTTTGTCTCTGTGAATTTTAGTGTGTGGTATACTGAGGTCAGGGCTGCAGCAGGAGGGAGGCTATCCTGAAATCACAGGGCGTAGCTGCTTCACAGATGTGCCGCCTGCTTGTCGAAGTCCAACAACTTGCCTCCAGAAGAGAGAGGGGAGGACCCCCCCCTCCAAAAAATAAAAACATCAAAGAATGAGGCAGGCACAAAGCTGCAACGAGGGTCACTGTTGGCTAATATTGTTCCTAAAAAGTCAATTTTTGGCTGCAGAATCCCAAGAAATCCTTTGAAAGTGGGATTTGCTCCCCTTTCCCCTCTCTAAAGCAAAAGGGTGTTCGGTTTTTTTTACCAATGCATATATTTCGGTATTAAAAGGACTGAAAACCTTATTTTGGCCTCAGAACCAGCTTGCTGGTTTCCCCGCCGTGCGGGAAGATGCAGCCCCCTCCCACCGTTGGCAGCGTTTCTGGGGGCTGCTGCAAGAAATGAGCACCCTTGGCCGGGGGCTGCCGCGTTCATCATCTGCAGGCTGCGGTACCGCAGCGCGGGGGAGGCTGTGCAGTACAAGGCACCGGCGGCTGGTGTCAGCCCATTACCGTGGGATAGCGGTGCTGCGCTACGTGTTTCTATTCAAGCATTTAATACATTATTCTGTAATTTTTGTCTTGGAAGTAATGAAGCCTGACAGCTTTGGCTTGTGCATGATAACAATCCCGCACTGGTATCTTTTGAATCCTTCATTGCCAAATTCATAAAGGAAGAATGACTTTTCCAAAACGACAGTAAACATGCTTCATTTTATAAGACATTGTGGTTAACAGCCCGAAACAGCAAAGTGTTTTTTGAGCTATAGCTAAACTAATTTGAGCTATATTAAAAGTGCTGATCTGGAAGCTGAGCCACTTTTTGTAACAGAGTAGGAAAACATATATGGCCTAACTCTCATAGTTTTTATCAGGGGGGTGTGTGGGGGATGTTTGCAGTGTTTTCTGTGCAGCCAGATCCTGCAAAGTGCAGGAATGACAGTGCGATGGTCCTGTGCCGTGCTGCCAGTCTTGCGGATCAGCTGCAGGCTCGGGCGGAGGACTAGAACTGAGAGTGAGCAGGCATTCGTGCTAACAACATGGTTTAAGCCTTTTAATGGAGTGCTTCGTCATAAGGAAACCTTTGAAAGACACTGTTTAAAAGAAATCTGCATACAATTAACTGAAGACTGTGAACATCCAGGTGCTCTGGAGAAGCACCATTGCAGTGATTTCAGTGCAACCAGCTTGGGGGACGGTCTTGAAACAATAAAAAGTCATTTGAGTTCTTTCTTACTGTAGGATAAGTGAGTTACTCTGCGATTACCTTGCTGTAAATTTGTCCCCCTAAGACTATCGCCTGTTGCTTTGCATTTATTTTATTTGAGGATATTTTTTGCTCATAATTTGTAAGTGTAAATAAGAGGGCAAGGGACAAAAGAGCAGTGGAGCAGACCCCAGTGATGGCCGTATCTATGCTGGAGAGGTTGGGTCCTTGTTTTAATTTAAGTGAATTGATTGCTCATTACCCTGAGTTAGCTAATGTGCGTAAGTGCTTGTCTAGCTAATCTGCAGACGCTTGTTCCAGGACATAACGCAGAGCTGAACTGGATTACAGAGAGGCTAAACCAGGCGTTAGCTTGCATTAGCAGTCCCTTCGTTTCTGCCCACAGGGAGCAAAGCCCTACCCCTGCCAGCGACTTCTGAACTGCTGCTGATTTTAAACTGTGCAATACTTACAGTTTTTTTTTTTTTAGGAAGTGAATTAGCTAATAACAAACAGTAAGTCATCTAAAAACATATTGTAGGAAGTCTCTAGTGATTTATTGAAAATATCATAATCAAACTGGGCTTGATTACGCCTCATAGGCAGACAGCTGCTTCAGGGGCTTCCCAGAGAGCTGGGGAAGCGTGCATCCAACTGTGCTTCCTGAATCACAGTTTTACTGAAAATGTTGCAAATAAAAAAATAAATAAGCAAATAAAATAAATAAATAAGCAAGTGGGAAGGGAAAAGCAGGACAGGGTAGGAAAGGAGGAGAAGGGAGTCGCATGTTCAGCTTTTACGCCAAAAGGTGAGCTACCCTTTGGTTGAGGTAGCATGAACCACTTTGACTGGAAGCTCTTGAGGTCTTCAGTCCCTTATGGATCTGAACGTGTCCCCCATGACTGCCTGCTCAAGGGGCTGGGGGGCCAGGAGGGGTGGCCGGTCCTTGCCTCTGCTCCGCCTTTCCTCCATGTGGTCTTTGGAGAGCTGTGGGAGGCAGCGCTGGTGTTCCTGTGCATGCAGTGATTGACTGCAAACCTGCTGACCTTTGCTTAGACCACGGACGCGAGAAGGGGGCATAAATAGAGAAGTACATGGTTTTTACATTAGCGTCACTGGGAAGGCTGTGAGCATGGTTACAGTTGTAGTATACTGCTTGCAGGGTGGGCTTTTACCATGCAAGCAAGGATAGATTTTCATGGCAGATAACTACCAGTCCAAAAACGACTAACTCGCCCCACAGCACATCCCGATGAAGGGTGCATACCTAGGCTGTGGGGCAGAGTGGCCGTGCAGCTGTGTGGCCCCTGCACCTTATTTCCGTCACGGCTGGCTCGGGCAGGCTTGTAGAGCTTGCACATCCCAGCCTGACCTCACAAGATACTTTGGCGTATTTACCAAATCCTTCAGCGCCGCATCAGTTGTGATGGTTAGAAGTGAAAGCACCGTTCACAGAGAAGGTCTCTCTGCCGACAGCTCCAGTGGAAAGGCTTCTGCTGCCAGAGCCTCTGCTCTGCAAATTGACAACATAACTGCTAAAGTTTTCTGTCTGGCACTTCTCGTGAATTCATTTTGCTTTGAAGGGCAGGAGAAAGCAACAAAAGGTCAGGGGAGACAATGACATTTTTAAACTGAAAATGTAATTGCAATTTCCCTCTGAGGCTTGTAAATATGCTCTCAACTATAAATAGGCCATTTCCATCACTTTTAAAGGAATCTTAATTCATTTATCGGTGATCACAGTAAATACAGCTTCATAACTTTCTGACGTACTCAATGCTGTCTCCTTGAGGTGTAGTGCATATAACTTGTCAGGAACGCATCTCACCTGCCAAATGGGAGAGGAGGAAGGGAAAGTTGGTTGAAAACTTTAGTTTAGTTTGCCCTGCAATTTAGTAACCACTAATAAGCTGTTTAATATGTATAGGTTTTTTTCACATACCCAGAAAAGATATTCCCTCTGCAAATGCAACATGCTTTTTTTTTTTTTTTTTTTTTTTTGCCTATTGACACAGCAGCTATAAAGGTGGTTGTTGTTCAAAGGATGCATTGGGGCCATCTGAGAAGGGATGGATATCAGACAGAGCAGTTAGTGCTGGTCATGGAACAGTGATTTTATGGATGAGGAAAAGCAGCAGGTGCTTTTAAGAATATCCTGGGGAATGCACATGAGCTGAGGACTTTGGATGGGAGTTCAGACCGGGTGCTGCTTTCTCAGCCCCTTGGTCTTGCCTCCTGGGGTCTGTTTTCTCAAGGCTTCATTGTGGCTTCCAGGTTGCACACAGTTTGGGGAACATGGCATGTGGCTGGTGCTATTCACAAGGGACCACGGGAAGATACCGTGCCCTGAGATAGGCTGAGGTTCATGAGAAATCTTTGGTTGTGCTTAATATCTTTCCATGCTGCCATCTTTGTGCTGCAATGCCATGCAAGACAAACAGAGATGTCATGGAAACTATTAGCAAGGGGAAAAAAATACACTCTGTTTCGAATTTCTGCCCTTTTGTTGTTAAATCTCCATCTAATACCTTTAAACATCTTCCCCTTTAAAAACCTGCACTTGTATTCAAAAAAATTGCTAATTATTTTGCTTGTGAATCTTTTTCTTTCTGTTTTGCATTAAATACAAAAGCAATTGGGAATGCGACAAGCTAGGTGTGAAGTATTTGTAAAAATATGAAATGGTATGTTATAAAGAGTGCAGCAAAACAATACTTGATTAATAACAGCTATAACCATAAGACCATCAATTGGTTAAGAGTCTCTTAGTCTTATGATTAATAGTTCACTCAAAATCTTAACAAGAAAGACTGTGAAATTAATCTTAAGAAAAGATTTAATGCTATAGACGAGTTGTTATAAAACTACAGGTAAGATAGCTTTTAAAATGTTTACACGTTAGAAGCTGGGGTAGATGGGAGGTCTTGAGAAGAAATGCGTAGGTATTTTGGCATTTAGGTAGAGAGCCATAGGACAACTTGTATTCCAAAGTGCAAAGTGAGTATAAGGCAATTCAGTCTGTGAGAGGACAGACGTTTTATAGCTCCTTAGATGCCAAGTGCTAGAAATCCAACCTAAGGTGCACCCGTCAGAGCCTGTCTTGTGCTTGGCTCTTGCGTGCTATTCTATATTCATACACTGTCTCTTCTTTAGCAAGGGCCCGGTTCAACTCCCATTAGAAGGAAGCTGGATGAGTCATAACATCCTTAATTCCTTAATGCAAGAATATTATTCTTGTACCACGTGCTCCCAATCGCTTTTGCTCAGCCCCCGCTCCCCGTGGATGCCCCAGGAGCTGCGGATGGACACTCATGTCGGCTGCACTAACAGCCTGTCTCGGGGTACTCTGCTTGAGAGGTGGGTCTGTAATGATCTCGGAAGAGGCTAACAAAACTTCTCTGTTTCTTTATTCCACGGTCTCTGTATTCGCTTATGTCACGGTGTCCTCACGTATGCTAAAAGTAACATCCTCAAATTTAATTGCTGCTTGTAAAGGGCATTAAGGTTCCCCAGATGAGACATGCATTCAAGGTGATAAGTGTTTCTACCTGTGCCCATGCCATGGAGGGTCTCTGTCCTGAAGCTTAAAATCCTTTTGTTCTCAAAGCTAGATGTTTGCCTCTTTTCTTACAGGACTTAAAGGGAGCAGGACTTACAGGTTTTGCCCTTTTTGATGAGAGTTCCTTTGATTTTTAGCAAGACGCTTTAAACTTATTGGTTCCCGTTCATATTTTAGAAAGCAGGTAATGCAAAACTTAAGACCGTAACAACAAGTGCTGTTCCAAAGTAGTTTAAAAATCCTCTTGAGAAAAGCATCTCCCAGTTCCAGATGGCTCCTGCATTTATTGTCATTACAGTGTCATTCACTACAGAAGAATGAGTTTCCTCTTGTGGAATAAAACCCCACAACTTGACACCAGGACAGATGCCCGGAGTTCTGCATCCAGTACGGCTGTTGTACATTTATACACTGGACAAAAAGCTCTATGGTCCCCTCTGGAGCCTGTGGACAAGAAATGATAGACATGTCTGCTGAGACCTTGTGCTGCCCGAGTAACCTGTGGTGACAGCACGCAAATGCATGTATGTGATTATGTCATTCAGAAATATCTTAAGGCAGGTGATATCTGTTAAAAACAAGAAACCAAGTCACAGCCATCCTCTTGTTGTCAGCATCTGTGTGTGAAAATAAAAATAATAACAATACACAAAGTTCCCTGAAGAAAGCAATAGTTCAGTATTTAAAATCTAATCTGTGCCTTAATTAGCGTATTGTCTTTCGTAAGGGGAGGGAAAACAAGCGGCACGCAGCCTGTCAAGGCACGCGCCACCTCTGAGCCTGCTGCAATTTAAAACGTCAAGTTGTAAACCACAGGAAAGAAAACTGGACGTAATGAAATGTAAGGAGACAACGCTCGTGACAGCGAGCAGTGCAGTTCTCCGCTCTCCCTCCTGACTGTGCCTGTCGGTGCCCCGAGTCCGCATCTCGCCGTGCCACGCGCCGAAGGAGCCGCTGCTCCGCCCGCGCAGCCCCCGCATCCGCGCGCCGGGAGGCTCGGCCCGCGGTGCAGATGGGTGACGGGGCTTAGACAGAAACGGGGTTTTATCGAGCCATTATTCAAAATAAAGCTTCTTGTACCCTTTCAAAGTCAAACTCTGAACCTGAGGGAGAAAACACGTGTGTGCGCTCGTTGCAGTCTAGCGGGTGGAGGACCTGCCTTGCAAGACCTTGTCACGTGAGCAGCTCTACCCAAGGGGAGCGGTGGCACCGAGGGAGGAATACTCCACCGGCCAAGCCTTGCTCTCAGCACGGGGCACAGCAAGCACAGCTATGTCTTCCCCTGAGGATAGGACGCTGCCTTTTTATTTTTGCCTGGTTTTGGTCTCTCCTCCATATGCACTGCAGGTGTGGGCTAGGTGGTAATTTTGATCATTGAATGGTTTTTTTTGAGGTAAGTTTAAAAAAAAAAAAGTAAAACTTCTGCGTTAACTTTATTTCATAACTATGTCACCTTCTTTTACATGCTGCTGCTTCTAGGAGGTTGTGAACGCATTTCACTTCTCAAGGCTTTGCACGTCTTCATTTATATGCTATAATTCAGTTTAGTACTGTAATGTCACTTATGATAATCCATTTAATAACCCTGCAAGAAACGTCTCAAAGGTTGAACATTTGTTGCAGTGAGTACTATGTACAAGTCTTAATCTGAAGGTATTTTAGGTTATGAAATTATGCTAGAGAATCCAATATCCTCACAGTTGGTATATTTGGTGTAAAGCTGCACTTTTTTGTTTTACTGGATCTCCTCAATGTGAAAACAGAGTCCATGCACTTGCACTATCACTTTTAGCCAATAAACATTTCTTCCAGGTAAATTTTATTATATTCTATCTCTGGTCATGGAAGATGCTGATGAGTGCGAGCGTGTTTTTTAAATGTCTTAGCTTTCCAAATTCTGCATACCTGGCATCTGATACATGGATGGACAACGAGCACTTCTCTCTCCACGTACTTTTGATTTCCTTAAGCGTTTCTGGTCTGGTTTCTCTCCTGTGCAGGTAGCCCACTGCAGTGATGAACACAGAACATTGTTATGGAAATTTGACGTGGCAGCAATAACTGTCTTGTGGTTTTGCAGAAAGGCGCAAAACTTTGTGAGCGCTATAGAGGTCTAAAAGACTTTTTGACCTCATTGATGATGACTTGGCTTAAAGTCAAACGGATCCAGAATTTCAGATTAAATTGAAGGTGTTGCCACACTGGATGTTTCAGCGAGTAACTCTGGTGCCCTGAAGTGCTCTTGAATGCGGAACTGAAGAGTGGAGTGTCTACAGAGAAGGTGAAGGGGGACAGCCTAGGAAGGACAGCAAATGTGCAGAGCAAATCAGCAGGAACTACTGAAGAGTGAGAGAAACTCATCTGTGCAAAAGGGTTATGTATATGCTGTTGTTTTTTTAAAAAAAGTTAACTTTAAAATATGCAAATTATACTATATTCTTTGAGAATACTATCTTTATAAGTTGGTTCACATACCCGTGCCTTGCGTATAATTTCAGCTTTTAGAGTCTGAGGGCTAAGGTGCTGCACCTACGTGATGAATTTCAAAACGTAAATGCATTCCAGGGTGAGCTGGACAAGGATACGTCTCAGTTTCTTGTGTTGATGGCAGTCGGTGTTGGGCATTTTAGCTAATAATTCATCCAGAGCACGGTGATATCTTAGCTCAGTTGGTGCTGTGCTGAATGTCAGCATTAAGTAGTGCCCACTACAATTTTTTAATAGCTTGAATCACATCCATTTTTACCCCTGCACTGTTGATAAACTCCTTTAACTCAATCCATCGGAGTTTATGAACCCATTTTTCATCTCCTGACTTCATGTTGAAGTTCTTTTCTTATAGAGCCTCTTCTGGATTTATATGGGATCCTAGGAGTGGCACAACTCATGCTGTAGGAAGGAATGGAGACACCTGACAAGTCCTAACACTTTACTGCTGTAATACAGGACTTAAAACCATTTGGTTTTTTTAAAAAATGGATTATTATTAGTGTCTTACATCCTCTGGACAAAAAGTTCAAGCTGTGAATAGTGTCAAGAGTTTACCAGGCCGTTCTGGAAATTTGCAGAAGCTTTGAGTAATCTTTTTTTCACTTTTCTCCTTGGACTTTGGTCTCACTGCAGTCCAGCCCTACTAACACAGGAACTATTTACAAAATGTTGGTATGAGAATATTGTGCAACTAAGATCTTCTAGAGGATGCCCTTCTGTACATGCACCAGAAGCTGGGCAAATATCTGCAAGCTGGTGGGACGGGACAGTTCAGAGGGACTTGTCTCTGAATCCATTGAACGACCTTCCTGAAACTGAGAGTTCATGCACGAAAAACAGACACAGAGGGGGTAAAGCTGAAAAGCAGGAGTGAAATCCTACTCTTGATTAAAAAAATGGTGAAAATGTGAAAAGACTAGTGAATGTGACACCCATCTACAAGACGGGCTGGAAGGAGGACCCGGGGAACTACAGGCCTGTCAGCCTGACCTCGGTGCCGGGGAAGCTGATGGAGCAGATCATCCTGAGTGCTATCACATGGCATGTAGAGGATAACCAAGCCTAGCCAGCATGGGTTCAGGAAAGGCAGGTCCTGCTTGACCAACCTGATCTCCTTCTATGACAAGGTGACCCGCCTAGTGAATGAGGGAAAGGCTGTGGATGTTGTCTATCTAGGCTTCAGTAAAGCCTTTGACATGGTTTCCCACAGCATTCTCCTGGAGAAACTGGCTGCTCATGGCTTGGACGGGTGTTCTCTTCGCTGGATAAAAAACTGTCTGGATGGCTGGGCCCAAAGAGTGGTGGTGAACGGAGTTAACTGCAGTTGGCGGCCGGTCACAAGCGGTGTTCCCCAGGGGTCAGTACTGGGGCCAGTCTTGTTTAATATCTTTATCAATGATCTGGATGAGGGGATCGAGTGCACCCTCAGAAAGTTTGCAGATGACACCAAATCGGTCGGGAGTGTTGATCTGCTGGAGGGCAGGAAGGCTCTGCAGAGGGATCTGGACAGGCTGGATCAATGGGCCAGACAGGCGGGTCAATGGTATGGGGTTCAGCAAGGCCAAGTGCAGGGTCCTGCACTTGGGCCACAACAGCCCCATGCAAGGCTACAGGCTTGGGGAAGAGTGGCTGGAAAGTGCCCACTGGAAAAGGACCTGGGGGTGCTGGCCAGCAGCCGGCTGAATATGAGCCAGCAGAGTGCCCAGGTGGCCAAGAAGGCCAATGGCATCCTGGCTTGTATCAGGAATAGTGTGGCCAGCAGGAGCAGGGCAGTGATCGTGCCCCTGCACTGGGCACTGGTGAGGCCGCACCTCGAATGCTGTGTTCAGTGTTGGGCCCCTCGCTCCCAGAGAGACATTGAGGGGCTGGAGCGTGTCCAGAGAAGGGCAACGGAGCTGGGGAAGGGTCTGGAGCACAAGGCTGATGGGGAGCGGCTGAGGGCCCTGGGGTTGTTCAGCCTGGAGAAAAGGAGGCTGAGGGGAGACCTCATCGCTCTCTACAACTGCCTGAAAGGAGGGGGTAGAGAGGTGGGGTCGGTCTCTTCTCCCAGGTAACAAGTGATGGGACAAGAGGAAATGGCCTCAAGTTGCACCAGGGAAGGTTTAGACTGGATATTGGGAAATTTTACTTCACTGAAAGGGTTGTCCAGCACTGGACCAGGCTGCCCAGGGCAGTGGTGGAGTCCCCATCCCTGGAGGTATTTAAAAGCCGTTTGGCTGAGGTGCTTAGGGACATGGTGTAGTGGTGGGCTTGGCAGTGTTAGGTTTATGGTTGGACTTGATGATCTTAAAGGTCTTTTCCAACGTATACGATTCTGTGAAAATATAAAGAATTTTAATTTCTTCTTAAACGTATGTAAAATTGAGGAACCACAGTCACAAGACATGCCAAAGTTATTCCACATACTGTGCTACTATAGCAAAACTGGCCCTTGTATCAAAGACTTCATCATCTAAGACAAGGAAATGATTGTGAGGGAAAATTGATACAGGTTGGCTGAATGGGACTGGAGATTTTCTTAACAAACCAGGAAGGTAGCCGCTGATAATTCATTTGTAGCGTGGCAAAAAAGGGTTTTAGCAGAGGGGGTAGAAAATGAATAGCAAAGTAAATTCCCCCAGAGTGGAGAAATAAGAAAAGTGCTCAAAAATTGTTTTAAACTATTGTAATTCCTGTGTGTCTGTATTATCCATGAACCCAGCCTACTAGGACACAACTTTCAGTCTCTCTCCACCCAATTTTAAATACCCTCAGCATCCTGATGCTTCTGTGGAATGATGTTCTGTTTGGTTTGTTTGGTTTTTTTTTTTTTTTTTTTTTTTTTAATGAGAAAATTATTAGCAACTGAATTTGTCGGCAGAAATATGCTTTAGCTATACTCCATGTTAACATTGACTTAAAAGTTTCAGTGGGTCTTATTTTACTGAATCCCACTGGATTAGTAAGTATTCTTTATTGCTTTGAGTGGGGGGTTTTGCATTTTGTCCACTAGCTAATTAATACTTAATACAAGTTTTGTGGAATTATATATTTCATAGTTGGATTTAATTAAGGAGAACAGTAAAAGAATTGTTTCATTGTGGAGGCATTTTGATGAACCATGTGTCGAGTTGTTATTTTAATCTAGGAGGATTAATTTCTTCAAGAGCCTTTCCTTAGAGAAAAAAACCCAAACAAATACTGTAAACTTGCAGTCTTCTGAATACTGGCCAGGCAGCATCTAGCCTGCTTTACGTGCCTCCCAGTGCTAATTAGGAAACCAGATTTTTGTCTATATAAACACAATAATAGCTTTGTGTAAGCAGGTTCTCAATGTGTGAAATACCTTTCTAGCTGAAACAGCTGTTAACTTCCGGATCGCCTTTTTTTGTACTTTTTCTTCTTTAAAGACAATTTGCAAAAACATGGATAAACATATGGCCAAAGTTTTAAGTGCTTTTGAAGCACAATTTTGTAGCTAATGTCTTCTTGCTGGTGAAGGTGAGGGCTGTTATTCCGATGGATGCATCTCTAGAAGAGGTTATAAGCTTGTGAGAGTGCACGTTAGCAATGTGCATCTCTGTCTGCTCCAAACAGGAACGTTGGAGCTCTTTCCGAGGAAGGAAAAAGGGGACTCAGTGCAAAAGGAATCCAGGGGCCCTGTGCAAAGTGAAATTCAGCAATGGAAGAAATGTCAATTAATCACCTTCTCAGAGGCTGAGACAGTTTGATTTCCTGTGCAAGTGCCTGCACTTAAATCACGGCTGATATAGTGTAGCTGCATGCATAAAGGTAAAATTTACTCTTCTGTCAATAGATGTCGAACTTTTGAACCCACGTTCCGTGATTATGCACCAAATTATATAATATGAAAACCTTCTGTTTATGTTAGAAGACAAGCTAGATTTTGCAGACTTTGACAAAATGTGACTTCAGACCGATAGTTGATTGACCCTTAATTGGCTGAAGATTTTAGTGTGTCGGGTGTAGATTTGGTTTGAAAATTTTTGATGGGCTGGTCTTTTGGAAAACGCTCACTTGTCAAAACCAGAAGGAACAGAGTGATTTGATTAATCTTTCCACTTTGCAGGACTTCTCAGGGTTATATCTGATATCTCCTTGCTTTCACCCGAGACTCGTACGGATTTGTGCCTGTGGCCAACCAGGGAGTTCTGGCTCTCCTGTTGTGTGCAGAGCTCTTGGTAAGCAGGTGAGTTTTCCAGGTAAATTTGAGTTTCTGAAATCTACAACTTGGTGACAGACCTGGCTCTCCATGAGGATGGAAATTCAGGTGATCAGAGAGCAACATGCTTAGAAGCCCAGAGTGTGGGTTGACATATTTTTTTAATTTTACTTTTTCATTTTTTCAGGGCTGCCCATTGCCAAAGAGTGTATAAAAGTGAACAAATTTCTGCCCCATTTTGTTCAGCTCCTGTTTTATGACAAATGCTGCAAGAAACAGGCAGAGACATGCCAATGGGCTTGCTTACAGAGAAGTATTCCCTTCCAAAAAAAAAAAGAAAGGCAAAAATGTAA
The DNA here is from genome assembly GCF_035582795.1 of Mycteria americana. NCBI lineage: Eukaryota > Metazoa > Chordata > Aves > Ciconiiformes > Ciconiidae > Mycteria > Mycteria americana. Next base: position 3,602,042 of record NC_134371.1, read on the forward strand.
CTTAAAGCACTTTACAATTTAGCTTAATTAAATCCAGCTTTGAAATTTCTAAACCATAAGACTGCTTGAGGTGCTAATTAGCTAACAAACTTAAAAAAAAAAAAAAGTGGAAACCAAAGTAAGTGAAAAATGGAATAAACTTGTAGTAAATAGGACCTGTTCAACGCTTTATTATTCCTGGAGCCCTGTGGGGTGCCCAGTGATGAGGCTCAGAGGTGGCCTGGTCCCCGGGCTCCCTGGTGTGAGAACAGCCTGCTGTCTGCAAAATTTGTCTGCAGCCTCTGCAAGAATGTCGCAGCACTTCTGATGCATAACGTTAAAAACAAAACCAGTCCAAAGATCTGAATATTCTCAATCTGGTCTTGGAATGACAAAATTGTTAACGCTTTTGTAGGTTTTTTTTTTTTTTAATTTTTTTTAAATTTTATTTTGTGCAGGGTTGGGATGTGGTTTGCAGACTATTCTTGTCAGAGGATCTCTGAATCCTGGCTGATTTTGTGATGCTTGTTTGTACCCCCTGAGCATGGACAAACCCCTATCCCAGAAGCACAGCTATTGAAGGTAGGATTCACTGTGTCCTACCTGATGGGTTTAAATTCCCAGAGTGATTATACTGCAAATACAGAGTTACATGAACTGGACAGCAGAGGAAGGAGCCCAGGTTACACAATGGGTTTAAAACACTGAGGAAAACCGAGACACCTTGAAAACAGAAATAGCTACATCTGGCAGCATTCTTCATGTAGCTTCTTCCAGGGCTGCCTCTAAGGTACTGGAAAATGGGAAGGTCCCTTCAGGATAGAAAGGGTGTGGAAAGACTCATCTTTAACCCATGTGTAATTAGATAGATTAGATGCCTTCCGGATGTGGTCTGGAATTCCAGATGTGGTCTCAGAATCCAGGAGTTAGTACTAGGATGCTTGATATCCACACCTCCAGCAATCCAGCAAAACAATCCAGCAAAAAGCTTGAGAAATATGGTGAGAAGTTGATAAAATGGAACCTGATAAAGGTATTAATCAGGGAAAGACCTTAAAAAAGGAAGAGCTGGTTTTATTTCACTTGTACCAAAATGGTTAGGTTGGAGAACTAAAGTTCTCCTTGAAGAAAGAGGCTGGTTGGGTGCTCCTCCACAGTGGTTTGCTGTTAAACTCCACATTTGGTAAATGTTAAAAAGACCCTGTTGGCTCCCAGCTTCCCTACCCAAGGGATGCCTCATGGAAGGAAGCCTTACCGTACCGGTAACGCTGCTCAAACTAGTGTTTGCACGTGCATAGTGCCTCCCTCTCTCCGCATGTATCTGTGCAGTTACCTACCTTCTGTTTATGAAAATCTTGACAACGTTACCGGTTTAATTTGGAGATGTTATGCTAACATGATAAACAGAAATATTATATTGAATATATGTGAGCAAACAGGGTTTTTCTAAATAATTTTTGTAACGAGGCTCGACATCGAAAGCAACTATTCCAAAATCTTTTATATCGCTGTGTTTTTTGATTTAAATTTTTACAAAGAAATGTTTATCTAGTTGCTTTTTCTGAACAATAACTAATTATATTGACAGGATCACTGTTGTTATTTTTGAAGAACAGCAAAATGATGACAAAGTACAAAAATTATGAGAGTATTTCTGGTTTGCAGTCTCAGAAGAGCAAATTAAATTAACTTGAAATGACTCTTTAGATTGCTACTGCAGTCAAAAATGGGCATTATGTACTATTTCCACCAGAAGCTACAGACTTTCCTATTTGGCTTGTTGCTTGATTTGCTCTCACTCTGATTAAATTTGAATGTGACTGTGCCTCTTACATGAGTAAATATTGCTCAATAGAAGACCCACAGATTATGGTCCCTTGTTAAAAGACTGAAATATGTTGCTGTGCAGGTCTCAGTAAGGTTTCTAAGCCAATAAAATAGGGATTCAAGGTTTTTTACTGTTCAATTTGAATTGCAGACAGTGTCCTTTGTTTGACAATGCTTTATACACAGGAGCCTCCTGTATGCTTTGGGTAACAGCTCTGCAGTAGTCTTCTGTGCAAAATGCTTTATGAGCTTGAACTATGAGCGATCTAAGTTCTCTTTGCTGTCACATTTATCGCTCTTTACTAACGTGCCTTAAGAAAAATCAGTGTAGATGGTGGTTTTTAACTTGGAGTCTGCCCTTGTGTGGTTCTTGTGATAGTTTTTTGGTGGAGGAGGTAAGGCTCTTGCTTGAAAGAGGTTGACTTCAGAAGCGCTGCCTGAAGGCTGCGTTATGAGCTCTAAGCATTTTTCTAGATCTCTCTTAATGTCAGTATTTACATTAAAACAATGAATCAGTTTTCTCAAAGAAGCCTCATAGGAGGCATGACCTTGCTTCCCAGCAAGTATATGCATAGTTTAACACTGCATTGAATAACCCTTTCTTGAAGTATCCCAGGGCTGTTCTGTACTGTGGCTACTCATTTTAATTCAACTTTTACAGTGACCTTTTCCAAGACAAAAATATTCCTTTATCATTCTTTTACCCCTTGACTCTCTATTCCTTTGTCCCAGGTTTAATGTTCAGCAGCTTCCCCTCTACCTACTAAATCTCTGAAGTATTCATGTGTAGCATTGCCTACAGCAAATACTGCTAGAGAAAACTAGGGCCAATGTACAGGGGCTGTAAATTTTCCCTTGGGGGTATGGATATGACCAGTCTCAGCAGCTACCAGTTTGGCTGCATCCATCTCAGGGGAGTTTCACGTAAGAAATACAAGAAAAGTTTGTCTGGAAGCTGCCTGGACTCTCTGTGTGGCTTACTGAAACTCATTCAACTGAGTCATATTAGCAAAACTCATTTAAACAAATTCATTAAGAACCCCTAGGGCTTGATTCTGCATTTGTGATTAACAGGAATAATAACTAAGATTAAGTTGATGGAGTTACACTGGTCTAAATCAATAAGGGAAGAAAATGACACTTTACTTAAATTAATGTACTGTTATGCTAGTTTTTATTTGTTCTTTTTATGAACTACAGTTTAACTTTAGTGGGGAGTGAAAGGAGGGAATAAGGGGGTTTAAAGCACTCTTAAAGTATTATACTATGAGATGGCCATTCAGAAATGAGCAGTTGTTTATAGGCAGAAGTCTCTGCCAATATTTGTGACTTAATTTTTAATCTTGGAGCAGATATTTTCTCTCCCAGCAGCTCGGGCTCACCAAGTCTATCTAAACTATCTAAGAGTTGGGGAGATCCCTTAGAGTTCATTATTTTGAAAAATAACTAGCTTTAAGCCTTGGAATTAGAGCAAAATTTGAAAAATGAGACAACTAAAAAGATGAGAATATTACAAGTCAGATAAAGTATCCCTAATGTGAGTTTGTAAAACCTCGTGATTGCTACCTCTGTTTTAGGGCTGTGGGCTGGACTTGGCTTATTGTTTAAGTGCTTTGAATTGAGAAATCTAGAATTGGGCCACTGAGTTTGGAGACCTCAGTTCTGTTTTTAGCTTTACCCTTAAGGTGCTCGACAGTTTTAGGAAAAGGTGGGACAATTTTGTGATTACCTTTTTATTTCTCCCATTGTCTTTTTTCTTCTTCCCTCTCTTTCTCCCTCTCTTTCTCCCTCTCTTTCTCCCTCTCTTTCTCCCTCTCTTTCTCCCTCTCTTTCTCCCTGGCTCTTTCATCAGTAAGACGGTTATCAGGCGGTGGTGGCTATGCTGCCCGTGTCTGCAGAATGGCCCTGGATGCTGTGGGTGTGCAGGATGAGAGGAGCTGTCACCAGTGGGTGGCTCCTCAAGGTGGGACGTGAAGCAGTGGCAAGGGCTCGTGGGTGGGGTCGCTGGCCGCGTGCGTTCCTGTGGGACGTCGGAGCTGGGAGCTGCAGCCCACTGGCACGCTGCAGCAGCCTTTGGGGACACTGAGTTTGGGAAGAGGGTAGTGAGAACTTCACAGCTCTTGCATGAGCTAAAAGTGAACAAAATAGGTTGTTTTTCCTGGTCTTTGTCTTCCAGTTTGTGGTTGTGTTTGCAGTGCCCTTTAGAATAAAAGCTGGGGGTTGGTGCATCTCCCCTGCTGTCTCTCAGAGAGCATCACATCTCCTGGGGCTGCCGTAAAAGAGGTGAGGGCACTTCTTCACCTAGGCTGAAGATCTACTTTGAACTTGAAGTCTTCCTGGATTGTAACCCCCAGCACAGCCCACTGTCTTTTAGCCCCAAGGTAGAGAGCCAGTCCTCAATGTCAATCTCAGAAATCACATTGACACAGAAGAGGTAACAAGCTGACTACCAGCAACAACGTACTGCCAGAAGTATTGAAAAATATTGCATCTTTCCACTGCTCCATTGACTAATTTGTCAAAATACCAATGGAATAAAATGCTATCAGAAGGGACTCCTGCCACAGGCTAAGGGGTGAGGTGAAACCATCCCATTTATTTTCTAAGCTGAACTTCTAGGGCAGAAAGTTCCTAAAGTAAACTTATTTCTTTCATGGCAAGGGGCTGATGCAGATGCATCTGGTGGTGTGGATGCAGGTGAGTGGGTGTTCTTCATTTGACACACTTACTGAGTTGTGACACTTCAACCTTCCTAAGAGTGGGCTGTTTGCTGTTGCCAGAAAAGATGATTTTGTCTTCAGAAAAACTCCACAGTTAAAGGCCCAGGAATTCTACAAGTGCGCTGGACTCAAAACTTGTTGCAGCTAATGGTAATGTTTCTAGAAACCTCAAATGAATTTGGATGCTGACTAGAGAAATTAATTTGAGGAATACAGTTAGGTTATTTAAGCAGCATCAGTAGGTATGGCGATATGCAACCTGATCGCCTGGCAGCTTTTGATTTCAGTTCACACCTTCGTTGACAAAATTTAGCTCAAAGAAGTGAACAGATTTCCTTTGGCTTTTGAAGAAAGACCTTGCAAGCTTGTAAGGAGAATTATAAGAAAATGAAAGAGGCAGCATAATAGGTGTTGAGATGGAGATGAACTGTGGGGCAGACTGTCTCTAATTAGTTTAAGGATTTTATACTACTTCCTATTTATGAACTTTCTCTACAAAATCTGTGGCAACATCTGAGGGTTTAGGGGACTTGATGGAGTCTCTAGCTTCCACTTTTTTTTTTTAAGGTCAAAAGGGCATTTTTCCTGCATTTGGGGGCAATGGCTCGGTGTTATGAATAAAAGGAGATATTAATAAAATTAAATATCTTGCTTACAACTTTCTCGGAGAGGTGCTTCCCAGCACAGTATTTCCTTAGGACCTTAAAGTTTTGAGTTGCCAACTCTTCTCTGGAAGATTGTTCCATAGTCAAATTTACCCTGAAGCACAATGAATTTTTCATTGGTTTCTAAATGTATTTTTTCCTGAGCTTAAAAACATGCCTGGTCATCAAAGCATGCATCTTGTTAGAGTGATTCATGCATAAAAATGCATGTTTAGCTGCAGCTGGAATTTGCTTCACTAAATGCATCACCTTCCTCTGCTTGCCAGAAACCACTGCAAACCTGTGCTAAATGCTCTTTCAGCCAGTAGAAACTCAGTGGTTATGCACGTTTGTGATGAAAAACCATTATGTTAATATAATAGGTGTAAAGGCACTGGTTTTATTTGAGGAATCTGAGAGAAAAATCTTATCAAAAGAATTATGGCAATACTTGTTTGTATGCAATAACCCCATAAAGAAAATGCTGTAGCTAATTACACTCCATTTTGTAAAACTTGTACGTTGAAATTCTTATGTTGCACACCCTTCCCTGGACTGGGGGTGGTGGTGAAGATTTCACGTGTTTGTCACGTTCATTGAGGCAGATCGTCCATCCCTGTGTTTTTAAATTGATCTTATTGTCTCTGCTAAGATAATGCCTATAAAATAGGACCTTGTCACAGGATAATGGTGCTGCTGGCAGATACGTACTGAGGCAAAGCTGGGACATTTATCAGAAATAAGTATCAAGGTGAAGCAGTGAGGTGGGTTGACCTTGGCTGGACGCCAGGTGCCCACCAAAGCCGCTCTATCGCTCCCCTCCTCAGCCGGTCAGGGGAGAGAAGATATAACAGAAGGCTCGTGGGTTGAGATAAGGACAGGGAGAGATCACTCAGCAATTACTGTCATGGGCCAAACAGACTCAACTTGAGAAATTAGTTTAATTTATTACCAATCGAATTGGAGTAGGATAATGAGAAATACAACCAAATCTTAAAAACACCTTCCCCTCACCCCTTCTTCCCAGGCTTAACTTCACTCCTGATTTTCTCTCCCTCCTCCCCCCAGCAGCGCAGGGGGACAGGGAATGGGGGTTGCGGTCAGTTCATCACACGTTGTCTCTGCCGCTCCTTCCTCCTCAGGGGAGGACTCCTCACACTCTTCCCCGGCTCCAGCCTGGGGTCCCTCCCATGGGAGAGGGTCCTCCATGAACTGCTCCAATGTGAGTCCTTCCCATGGGCTGCAGTCATCACGAACTGCTCCAGTGTGGGTCCCTTCCACGGGGTGCAGTCCTTCAGGAACAGACTGCTCCAGCGTGGGTCCCCCGCGGGGTCACAAGTCCTGCCAGCAAACCTGCTCCAGCGTGGGCTCCTCTCTCCACGGGTCCACAGGTCCTGCCAGGAGCCTGCTCCAGTGTGAGCTTCCCCACAGGGTCACAGCCTCCTTTGGGCATCCACCTGCTCTGGCGTGGGGTCCTCCGTGGTCTGCAGGTGGATATCTGCTCCACCGTGGACCTCCATGGGCTGCAGGGGGACAGCCTGCCCCACTATGGTCTGCACCAGGGGCTGCAGGGGAATCTCTGCTCCGGCACCTGGAGCACCTCCTCCCTCTCCTTCCTCACTGACCTTGGTGTCTGCGGAGTTGTTCCTCATCTTCTCACTCCTCTCTTCGGATGCATTTTTTTTCCTGTTCTTACATACGTTATCCCAGAGGCACTACCACCATCGCTGATGGGCTCAGCCTTGGCCAGCAGCGGGTCCGTCTTGGAGCCAGCTGGCATTGGCTCTATCGGACATGGTGGAAGCTTCTAGCAGGTTCTCACAGAAGCCAACCCTTTAGCCCTCATGCTACCAAAACCTTGCCATGCAAACCCAGTACAAGCAGACACATTTATTTCCAAAGCAGGAGGCTTTTATCCTGTCAAAACCTTCTATATTCTTTTTTTTTCCTTTTTCTTTTTTTTTCCCCTTTACCTGCATCTAAACCAAATGACTAATGGCCTAGATTCTGATGTTTTCTTTGTCTGACGGATGTTAATGGAGCTGTTGCAAGTCTTTGGTATGAAACTAGAAAGTTGTGGTCTGGTTGGATCAAGAGGACATATTTACATTATAAGAACGGAAGATGCAATGAATTCATGTTGTTTAGATTTTTGTGAGAGTAGTTATTGTTGTCTGAATTACCGTTGATGTCAGGATGTGATAATTCTCATGAACTTGGCTAACATAGGAAGGAAAACAAAGAGTTGTGGTCCCACACATCCATGCCTCCATTTGACGAGGTTCAACATAGCAGCAAGAGGGTCACATATCATATGTCTGTAACCTCTCTAAATAGCTCAGAAGAGGTCATCAGCCCTTTGTTAACTCCCACCATTTTTGTGTTAGTTATGTAGACAGACATCTCCTGTGAGAGACATGAGAAAAATCCAAAATGTATTAATCATTCTGAAAAATTGTCTACGGTTAGGTAAGTGTAGCAGAATAAGTACTCTTTATGCTCTTGTCATGCCTAGCTGCTAGGAGGAAATCCAGTGTCTGCTACAAGAAACCAATGTTCCTGACTGGATGGACATGCCAAAAAGACAGAACACAACCAAATAATCTTCGGATGGCACAGCGATGCAATTCTGAAACTTCATCTATCAGTTCAGTAGGTCACAAATGTTGGTCACCTGAACTTCTAAAGTTGGTCACCTGAACTTCTAAAGTTTCACCAACTAAAAAGTGCCCACGTAGCAACCACGGAGCTCTGAAGATGTTTGTTAAATTTTTCAGCTGTCGAGTCAGAACTAAAAGCTTTTTATCCATGTACCTCTTTGTGAATTTGGGTCTAAGAGTCAGGATTTCCCAAAGCCAAGCACTGATGCATTATTCATTTTGCAATGTCAAATCCTTACAAACTTACTATTTATTCCAAGCATTTTCTTCTTCATATTTAATATAAAGTACACTGAGAATGACTAATATTTCCCCTCATCTCCATGAAGTGATGGTAATCATTCATCTGCCTGGAGAAGTTTCAACTTCCTTGAACTGTATCTATTTTGCACGGTGAGACTTGTACATACATCTATCCTAAGCTTTTCCTGAATTAGATTTTTTTAAATCTCATTGGTTCAGAGCTATGGTCACTGCTACTTCAACCTAAACATTTTTTTTTTTTTTTTTTTCCCCCTTCAGCAATAACAAGAGCTAGGCTCCCAAAATGAGGTCGGCAAATTGCCAGCTGCATTTGCAAATGTGTATGACCATGTCTGGCAGCAAATGATTCATTTTTGAGTGTTGGCATGCATTTCAGGTTCAATCTTCTGTCAGATATGTATGTCCTCATTGCTCAGTCCACTTCAGAAATGGATTGGGTGATATTTTCTTTTCTACTAGGATTTCAGCTGTACTTCTGCTGAATGCTAGCTGCTCTGCATTCAGCAAAACCAGGCTAAGATTATCACTCCTGACCAATAAGTTTTGGGGGGACAGGGTGGGTAATCTTCTGTGTATGTGAATTTTCTGTTGATTTGTTACAAGAGTACTGTACCACCGTGTAAGTCAATCTGACCCGAGGGTGTCTCACACTGTCTAGAATAGCCAACAATTTTGTTGACTCTTAATACTGTTTGAAATCTTTACTTTCAGCAGTAAGAGTTAACGATAAAGCATGCTACCTAGCACCTAACAGCTCTGAAAATAAATCTCTGTTAGAATTTATTCCCATTTGTCTATACATACATGAAACAATGATTTTTGGCTTTGATCTCTACATTGCCTAGCCTTACAAATCCTGCCAGAAAGATAATCAATTCTCGATCTTCTTTTGCGTTGTTGTTATCATAGTAGTATTCCCCCTCATGCGCAAAGGTGTACTCAGTCTTCTAACCTCTAGGTGTAGTTTAGCAAATCAAATCGTATGAAACTCATGACTACAGTGTATTGTGTTTAATTTACTTACCGGGGAGAACAGTCCATGCATGTATCCTTAGTGGACACCCCACACTGTGCATAGGAGAGGTTCCTCATCCCACCTGCTGCCTGACCACAGAAATGTACCACCTAGCCTGAGAGCATCTTGGCACCTCTCTAACTTGTTTTGTTCTAGCCTAAGGAGCATATACCCTGTCTAATGCTTCGTTGGTGTATTTTATGCAAAATACCTTGAGCCTGAGAGTCATACATGGGGAGGAAAAAGTAATTCTACAAGTTTCATGATATCAGAGCTGTGGAAAATCATCAGAACAAGGCAGCAGCATCCCAAGCCCATGCCGTGTCTATGGAGAGCAGCGCTTGGCAGCCCTGGTGCACCATGCACGATGGAGAGGGGCAGCCCTTTGAGGGTGACCATGCACGATGGAGAGGAGCAGCCCTTTGAGGGTGACCATGCACGATGGAGAGGGGCAGCCCTTTGAGGGTGACCATGCACGATGGAGAGGAGCAGCCCTTTGAAGGTGACCAGGCACGATGGAGAGGAGCAGCCCTTTGAGGGTGACCAGGCACGATGGAGAGGAGCAGCCCTTTGAGGGTGACCAGGCACGATGGAGAGGAGCAGCCCTTTGAGGGTGACCACGCACGATGGAGAGGGGCAGCTCTTTGAGGGTGACCATGCACGATGGAGAGGAGCAGCCCTTTGAGGGTGACCAGGCACGATGGAGAGGAGCAGCCCTTTGAGGGTGACCAGGCACGATGGAGAGGAGCAGCCCTTTGAGGGTGACCAGGCACGATGGAGAGGAGCAGCCCTTTGAAGGTGACCAGGCACGATGGAGAGGGGCAGCCCTTTGAGGGTGACCAGGCACGATGGAGAGGGGCAGCCCTTTGAGTGTGGACCTGAGAGACCCAGCCAAGAGAGACAGAGCACTTGAGCAGGCAAAGCTGAGAAAGGCGAGATTCACCCAAAACATGCTTTTGCTGTGCCATGAGTACCAGCAGCCCGGGTTATAGGGGGGATCATAAAGGTTTGCACTACTCTTTGTCAAGTAATTCCCGTTGAGCCAGGCTGCCAGCAAGAGCACTCGGCTTTTAATTAACGTGCAAACTGAGGACGAGAGCCGAGGCGTAATGCTCAACAGAAGCTTGTTGAAGTCAATTTGAGTATCACAGCTTGCTCCAGAGGGTGTTGGATTAGAACCCAGAAGCCAAGAGGTTTTTATTAACTCCGGTATGTATGTACTGAGACAGGCAAAATCAAGGGAAAGAGGCTACCCAGCCCCAGCCTTCGCTGAGCGCGGCGGCACTGCCTCTGGTAATCCTCCCCTCGGAGGAGAGGTGCGAAGAGTTTGTATTTACATGAGATTTTCTATTCATGAATGTCCTTTTCAGCAATTCTGGGTAAATAAGAAGCGGTGAGTGTTTATCTTACTGGTGTACATAGTAAGAGGTTACAGCTATCATTATTGCTGAAAGGAAAAGCATAGGCAAAATGCAGAAACGTTGGATACGTGAGCAACGTCGCTTTCACAAACAAACTTCAGCTAATCTACTGCCCAATTTAGGAAATACCGCCTAATCCCTGATAAACACTGCAGCTCGGCTCCCTGCCACAAAAACACACACGTCTATCCACGCGGAAAAAAATGAATCCGACGTTTAATCTGGCAGAGAGCCGTGCATAGGGTGGTGGTCTCGGAGAAACGTATCCAAAGTATTCCCCCGCTTAACTGGGGGAGAAAATAATGCCTGGGTCGTGCTGGAACTGCTGCTGATGGCAGGGGGAGAGGAGCTCTGTCTGACACCGGGACCCGCGGAGGGACAAGGGCTGCCGAGCTCTCTGGAGTTACGCAGACGCGGTCACCGAGGGAGCCGGTGGCACAGAGCTTGGCTCTCTGCCGTGCTCGCCGACCTCAACCTCGCTCGTGGCATCGCTGCAAAACCTGGCGTTGATCCGGGGGTTGAATTGCTTTTGAGAGCTAACATCTGCAGCACAGTTACGAGCCCATCGATATTTTACATGCAGGGTGCTTACAGAGGTTAAATCGTTACCTTGGATGATCCGGCATCTCCCCAGCTCCTTCCCATGCCCTGGCAATCCCTCTCCTAACCGCATGCCTTAGAGCAAGCAGAGAAGTGTCCTGAGGTGCCGTTTTATCTGTTACTGGGCCCTTATAATCTGCTACTCTCATTTTCCTGGGAACAGCAGCAGATCGCAACTCCTGTGGAAATAGCAAGGCTGCACTGCTCTGAGCAAATCTTGGAAGGAAACCGAGATTTTTAATAACTGAATATTGATCGTTCCCCTCTCGGAGCAGTGTGTGCTGCAGCATCACAGCACGCGACCCCTACTTTGTCTTTTTCCAAGTGAAATAAGCTGCACAAGCTAGAGAAATAGCATTTACTTTCTCATTAATGAAATATTAATTGTATGTTTATATTTTGGTGTGGCCTAAAGTGAATATTAAAGCGCACATAAATAAAACATTGCCACCTTTAATATGGGATGGGGTTTTCTCACACTTGTCTTAAATGAGCTCATTACAGTGGAGAAGGTAATAAATATTTGATAGCATGGCATGTTAATGAGGTGCTTGCTTGTGAATTCAAAGTGTTTAGCATAGTTTTCTCTCCCCTTCAAACATGTTATATAGTGCAAACATTTTGAATTATTTAATCAGGAGGATCTTTAAGCACTCGGGTGCTGTGTTTAAAAACCTAAGCCCACAAAACCACAGAAGTAATTAATGGTTACAGCTTCCAAAACTGACTATAATTTCTTGAATAATATTGTTTGTTTTTAATTCAGAGTTACTGCGGAGGACTTTCCTGCCCTTGAAAGAGGAGCCAGTAAGTCGCAGCAGTGGTATGCAGCCGGCACATGCGCAAGGCGTTACTTGGATGGTGCCTGCACAATTTTATGTTGTTTTACTGGAATTTTAGCCTACTGAGTCGGGTCATCAAGGTTGTTTTAACACACGTACAAACGGTATGTATGCATGTTACGTTCCACAGCTGAAGCCATATTTCTTGCTGGTCACCCCGATGTCCTCGTGGAAATGTTGCAGATGTTGGGCCTTTGGAGTACAGGAGAAGTGGAGATGGGGAAGTCCAACCCGGTGGAGTTTGATTTCTCTCCTTGGCAGTTCTTGTCCTTCTCTCTGGCTGGCTTGGTATGAAATATATATATATATTATTATAAGCTGTGATGGATTGGGTCTGTCTAGGTTGTTATAAAGAGGTAATAGCCTACTAAAAGTTGCAATCCCAAATATTTCTCTTTACATAAGCTTGTTGGCTTTTTTTCAGCCACTGCATTAATGACACTTTTTTTTTTTTTAATATAGTTTGCATCTCTGACAGTGAACTTAAAAGTGTTTCTGGTTTTCACACTTCTATGAAAACTTTTCCAATAAACACTGAGGTGAGAGCAGCACTGGAAGGTGTTGGTGGCGATACTGTACACACCCGGGGGGAAGTCAAGGGCTCAGCAAGAAGCAGTTTCCTTTGCAAGCTGTTTGTGCTTTCTTGTTGGGTATTAAGAGTGGAAGAGTGATTGTAGGCACTTCAGCAATGGATTAAAAGCTGAAGCTATATTTTCCTTCTGTGCCTATCTAAATAAAAACAGTCTCCTCAAAAAAGATATGCTCAAAAACTCTGGAGACTTGAGAAAATACAGCTAATGCAAATACTTGTTTCAGTTTGTTGGCTTTAGGAGGAGGCTTAAAGACAGAAGTCTCAAGTTGGTCATAAAATCCCAATATTTGCAGTCCTTAGGCAAAACAGAGCTTTGGGATCAGTAAACGAAATCTGTTGTTTCAAGTTTGAGTGGGGATGGAGGTCCTCCCAGGACAGGGTTAGCTAAAGAAGCTTTCTTTGACATAACTCCTTAATTTCAAGTGCCGTTTGCCGTTGCTCAGCTGGGCACGTGCTGCCTGCGAGTACATCACTCCTGCCGCGGGATGGGAGCTGCCTCCCAGGAGGAAACACAGAGCAGGAGAGGAGCCGCGGGCTGCGGCTGCGCCAGTGTCCGAACCCAAGTGCTCCTGTTCGGGTACCCTGGTTGCATCTTTGCTGACCCAGCCCAGATGCCTGAGATACTATCCTCGAGCCTTCTTGTGCTTAAAAGGCAGCTCTCCACTCATCTGTTCACTGGGGAATGAATTCCCAAGAATGAAGCAGGGATGTTTGATTTAAAAAAAAAAAAAAAAAAAGGAGAAAAAAAAAAAAAGAAAAAAAAAAAGAAAAAAAAAAAAGAAGGGAAAAAAAAAAAAGGGGAAAAAAAAGCCCCTAACAGATAACTAAGTGATAGAAAAAGTGTGGGTAGAAATGCCTCTCACATCTAACCTTTCCAGAATATAACTTCATCAGTAATTTGTGCAGCTCCAGGCTTTGAGGAAGGTGAAAGCTCATAAGGTTTTTAGAAATCTTCCTTTCTTTGACGTTTCTGCTTTTAAATTCCTTTTCATAACAACCATTAGCAGAGGTACATGTTGTTTTTAAGGCAGCAAGTTTTACAGTTTTAGATAGAAAGAGCCTTTTAGAACAAGTTAGCATGGGTGCTAATAGGAACACTTTTTTGAGTGCCTGATTCTGCGGCGTTTTGAAACGTTTCTGCCTTTTGCTGACATAAAGGGAATTGCCAGATCAGGCCCAGCATGCAGAAACTGAATTTCTTTTAAAAAGTGCTCTGTGGTATAACCGCATCAAGGTTCGTCTCCTTTCATAATAAAAGGTATTTTTCTCAAATGCTGTTCCCAAACTGCTTAGAGGATGTATTCTGAGTTCATTGTTTTTCTCCTACGTGCCTCTGTTTTCTTGATGAAGGAAGATGACCTATATTATTCAAGGTATATGTAAGGTGTTTTCCACAAAGTATCACAGTACCTAACTATTTCAATAGCGTTAATCTCAGTTTTAAACTTCAGTTTTCCATCTCAGAAAATGGCTGCTGAAGTACTTTGTGCAATCCAGGCTTCGTCATTTAAATTGCATGAAAGTTAAAATGCAAAATTTAATTAAATTAAATATTAAATTTAAAGCCATTTAAATTAAAACCACTTAACTGCCAGTAAGAGCGCAACCCACTTTGGAAATTGAGGTGCTGGCTTTGATGTTGGGCGCCGCAATTTCTATACAGAAGTGCCCCGGTATTGCTGAAAATTCGGGCGTGATTCTGGGAAAAGCGCAGGGCAGCTGATGAGCTTTTCTTTGCAAGGCTCGTGATCTCGGTAAGGTAGGAACGTCGGCAAGCCGTTCGTTGGGTCTTCGTTAGCTAGGGCACGTGTAGTAGCGGCGAACGGCAAGAAGAGTAGAGGTGTAAAAGCTGCACGCGGAGGCACGTCCCATGGGAGCAAGGGCCGGGTAGCTAACGTAGGTCTGCTTGGGTGCGTGCCCCGGGGACCTGCAAGAGGCTTTGCTTCCAGAGCATTAAGGTGCTGAGGGCCCCTCTCCGGGAGACCTTCACAGTTCATCCCGGGAAAGCAAGGCCTTTACTTGCTAAAAATTAAGTATATTAGGCTTAGTCTGGAATGTTGATCAGAACAATAACAAAAAAAAGCTCAACAAACCCCCAAATGATATTCCAGTGATGAATGGTTTTAATTAGAAGTGGGTAGCAAACACTTTTAAAAAGATATAATTTCAAACAGTTTCTATACTTTAGTGCTCCTGAAAGGCAAATAGTATTTATTCTTGAAGCAAGAATTGGAGAACTAATTGGGCTTAGCTTTAATTTAGTGATGATACAATTTAGCTATAATTAAATTGGAGCAAGAAATTCCAAGTAACAAAATTTAGTTAATTTAGGTACAAACTTGTTTTTGTTCCTCCATAATTAATTTGCTCTTCAAATTGTAAAGTATCACCATCCCTAGGTAAACAAAAGCACAGTCAACAGTCCGTATCTTCCACAACATTATTTAAGTAGTTTGTGAGGGAAAAACAGGTAGGATAATCCTTAGACTAAGGCCACTTGACATAAACGCTACCTAATCGTGTCTTGATTCCTGGACCATTGACTTCTCTCTAGTTGAGTGGGCCTAATTGTGACAAAAATTGACCCACTACAATTTACGTGTTTTGGATGGGCTCCTTACAGGATTGAGAGAATCCAGGTTTTCATTTGTGTTGCTAGGTTTTCGTAAATCTGATTTTTTGGTTTCCTAGTTCGAGAAGATTGCTGATAGTTTTGGAAACACTAAAACAAGTTTCAAAATTATTTGATGCATTTTTGATAATATCTTTGAAAATAAAATTTTAAAGCTCAGCTAGAGTAGTAGCATTCACATTCCTTTCTTTATTTGAGGTTATTAAGGATGCACATCCATACCAAATATCTTCATTCAGTAATGAGGAATTACATTTATTAAGTTTTAAAATTTATCTTCAGGAGCAGCAAATGATTCTCTGCATGCATCTGGATAATTTGACTATATCAATATTGATCCATGCTTATGTAGTTGTTGTTAATCCCTCTGGGAAATGGATTCTTTCAGTAATATTAGTTGAGCAGATGTTGGTTGTTGATTTGGCAGTTTTATTCTTGGTACTTTCATTTTTCTCAGAAGAAGGAGAAACTTCCTTAATCCCATGCAGAGATAGAAATATAAATGACAGCTAAAAATACGCTGAATTTTCTGTCCTTCTGCAGCTCCCAGAATACACACTGCGCTGAGAAGGGAGGATAAGCATGACTGCATGTATCTCTTTGAAGTACTTTATCAGCGTTCTTAAAAATATCAAAGAGGAGACTTATGCCATGTAAAAATAGTTATGAATACATCCTCTTTGGCTAGATCTGATACGGTTCTCATGAGGTACATCTGTGAGATGACTACCTGAATATTCAGGGGGAAAATGATGGTTTTCAGGGACAAGATCATCTCTTGCATTTCTGAGGCCATTTCTGATTTCCGTGACCATTTTTTGGGTTTGTTGTTATTTTGATTTAAGGGTCATGGATTTATCCTTAGCTGGTAGACTATATCACAATTTTAAAGCCTAGTTTTAGTAATTTAAATTCTACAGGTTTTCATTTAACAAAGCTTTTGCAATTCATTTTGCATTGGTTGTAAATGCCTGGAGTTTCAGATTTTTGAAGCAAGAAAGCACGTAGTGCTAGCTTTTCTGTTTAATGAAATATTCAGTGCTGCTCTCCCTCTTCTGGCTTATTCAGTGTCATCTCCCTGGGTGAATTTGCTTCTTCTGGATGGGATTTGGGTCGACTTTATCCCATCCTGTGTCCCTGCTGAGTTCAGGAGAAGCTTCTCCTCAGCCGTATGGACAGCAAGCAGAGAACCTACCTGGCTTGTACTTGAACCAAATCCAGACGGGACGTGGGGGCTGATCTGTCCTGGGGACCGAGGGATGATACTGAGCCATCAGAGCAGGATCACATCCTGCTTATATATCAGTTACCGTGAACCACAAACGCATTGCTGTGTTTCTTCACGGGGCAATTTCAGCAGAGTCATGCAAGCCACCAGCATGGGCAAGAGTTTCACAGTGAATACTTACAGCTAGAAAAAGGTAACGCTAGGCAGGAAATGTATTTTCTGTCTAAAAATGGTACTGAGAGGAGTGGCTGCTTTTTCTCTCTTATGCTTAAAGAAACAGAAACTTTTCATGAAAGTGAATTTTCAGCTGTATCAGGCTGAGTGCCTGAGCCCACCACAGCTCTACAGTTGAACAAGGAGGGGACCTCCTCCACAGGTCCTTGGGAGGAGCTGCCACGAGCTCCTTACTGTGAATTCTCCCACTATGGTACCAATCTGGTCCGTGCGATCCTCGTTTGTAGGAATCAAACAAGTTTGTTGGCATTTGTATAATTTTATGAAGTTGCTGTCAGTACTGCTATGGTTTCTAATCAGTCCTTTGAAAGCAATTGGAAAACACTGGACCACTTCAATATTTGCTGCTGTTATTTGTTTCTTTTGGATCTTAAGCTCCTCTGCTTTTGTGCAGGTTTCAAGACACTTTCCTCTTTTTCTCAATGTATATTTTAATACTTGTTTTCCCTTGGAACAACAAAGACAATCACACAAACAAAAGCAGTAGAGAGGCAGGGATTTTTGACACAGAAGCCAGTGAGAGGGACAGACCCTCCAAACCCTATGTAGTTAAAAGGCATTTACAAAAAGCAGCCCTGAGGGCCGTGCAACGATTGCGGCCGTGCAACAAGTCCTGCAGAGGCAGCAGCATGGGGTGGCCAGAGCTGTGTCTCTCCTTCATGCTAGCGCGACTGGAGTTAGTGCTACGTCCTTTGGCATTATTCACTATTTACGTTAGTTTGAATTAGGGAAGGAATAGGATCCTATTTCATCTGGACATAATTATTGACCAAAAGGAATTTGTGCAATTGTATTTTCAGATGCCTCTTTCTGGCCGTCTTTAAATGACTTCATAGTTAGCGCAGAAATATGTTTTTAAGAACTTCTGTAAAGAAATCCTCTTCAGTGTCTGTTTTCATTGCTGGGTTATCTCATATTTTTAAATTACTGTTCTTTATATTTCGTTTCCAATTCTCCATCCTTCAAAAATCTTTATAAATGGCTACATAACAAGTGCAAATTCTCTCCTGTTCAATGAAAAGTACCAATCAGGCTGTGATGAGTGTGACATCTCTTACTAAGAGAGAACAAAGAAACCACTCGACTCTAAATAATCAAAGTCTGGCTTGTCAGAGTTGGGGTATGTGGCCTATTAAGCTTTATTGAGGCCATGTTGCAAAACCAGTGGTGCTTAAATAAGTGTACAGGCCCTTATGTGATTAGTTATGTATATGGCACAGTGATCTTGTTAAAATCAAATTTTATTCAAAGAAAGCAGAACTATCTCCAATAAGACTGTAATATGGCATAAAATCAAGTAGTGCTTCTTTACAAGTTGAAAATGCCTTATTTCTACTTCTGTGTTTTGTTTCTGGAACTGTTTAGCTGGGAGAAGAGGAGGCTCAGGGGGATCTTATCCATGTGTATAAATAGCTGATGGGCAGGAGGACAGAGGATGGAGCCAGGCTCTTCTCAGTGGTGCCCAGTGAAAAGACAAGAGCCAACAGGCACAAACAGAAATACAGGGAATTCCATTTAAACATAGGAAAATGCTGTTTTATGGTGAGGGTGGTCAAACACTGGGGCAGGTTGCTCAGCGAGGTTGCGCAATCTCTCTCCTTGGAGACAGTCAAAGCCCAACTGGATGTGGCCTTGAGCAACCTGCTCCAGCTGCCCCAGATCCATCTGGAGTTGGACTGGGTGGTCTCCAGAGGTGCCTCCCACCACAGCCCTGCTGTGACTCTGCAATATGCTGTGCGGTATAATTACCGGGCTGAGACCGTGTCCTGAAATGTTTCACTGAGCTAAGTTATACAGTTGTAAGTGGTAAAATGAACCGGTTGCAGATGGAGGGGGCACTTATAAATATGCCATCCACGGGAGGAGAGATGTTCTCAGCTGAGTTATACCTGAAGAGTCGGTGAGGTAAAGGTAGCGTAAGGGAAATAGAATGGGAGAAATAGACTACTACTGTCTTCTGCTGGCCCGTTAGTAACAGGACATCACAGCAGAGTGTCAGTTACGGGTAGATATGGGTGGCTGTTGGTAGAAAAATCTGCTGCTTTTTCTTCTGAACTGTGTTGAGCTTTTATAGAGTGGCTTGTGCCACCCGTCATCCCAGCCTTCTCATCTTTCTTCAGCCAAAGTGCCTCAGCGCTTGTGGAGATACCTGGGAAGCAGGTGTCTGCTTCCCAGATATTCTGAGATAAATACCAACCAGCTTCCTCCTGGCCTTTGAACCGCTCTGGTCCAAGTAGTCAGCTGAACAGGGTCTGTGGTGCAGCCATCTCTGCTGTTCTGAGCAGTAAACTCCCCAGCCCGCAGGCCGAGCTCCTCTCGGGGCTGGCTTTGCCTCCCAGCCTGCTGCTGGGATCGGCTCTGCTGCTCCGGAGCGCAGAGGCAGCCGAAAGGAGCGGGAGCATCGTACTTTGGTGCGCACCCTTCCTCGCGTCCTGTTTTCGATGTGTTTTCTGGAAAGGCCTTTGGTTTAGCACTTTCTCTGTCACTTAGTTTTTTCTCTATTAAATGCAATCAAGCTTCCTGGTGGGAAATTCAAGACAGCAATTTATCCAGAGACAGAGGCTTCTTTTATTCTCATTGCTTTAGTCGGGGACTTTCCTGTAATCATTAAAAGTTTGGTGCTAGCAGTGTGCTGTGAGGATTCCCTGGTCCTGTCAAAATCAGCAGAGCTTTTCTGTCATATAAGTTGAATAAAAATAGAAAACTTTTTTCTTCTACAGCAAACCAGCAAACAATATTTGGCCTCTGATGAACTTGGAAAGCACAAGGACTCTGTTAAACACTTTTCTCTGGTGTCTGCTTTGCACTTTGTGTTTCCCCATCAGCCACTCATCGTCTGCTCCTTTACGCAGCATGACCGTGCTCCCAAATGGTTTAGTTTGTGCTTGGCGCGGGTCGCGGCTTCCTGGCACCCTGGCTGAATGTCCCCTGGGTTTCCAGGTTTGGGTCGTGCGCCGGGTGAAGCTGAAGTGCCGACCTCAAGCTCTGACCTTGACGTAGAGGAATAGATGTGCACCAGAGCTGCGTGGTCAGCAGTCACCAGGGATGGTCCTCTGCTCCGAGCAGGGACGTCGGCACGTGGCCCTGCTCCCCTTCAGCTGGCAGATGCTGCCATGGGCGCAGGCAGCCCGCGGTGGCTATGTAGGCGGCTGCTGCCATTTTTCAGTGAATAAGCTGTAATTCTCAGGCACTTTCTCTCCAGCAAACAGTCATGTTATTTATCTCCATCTGCTGTGCTGGTTTTTTGCCTTCTCATTTGGCATCTTCATTTGATTCTTTATTTGACATCCTAGTTCCTGATGTTTATCTGTCAGCCTAAATGGCAAATACCAGCCTCTGACTTATGACTCCTTCTGCTGATATTTGTAGTAGATCTCAGGTCTCTTTTTCTGACTTTCAAGGCTCTCCTGTGTTTCTCCCAAGTGACCTGAGTGTTGTCACTCCTACATTGTCATTTATTACACTGTCAACATTACTGAACCTTTATTCCACAGATTCCGCAGATGAGTTATAGCGGTTATTTTCCAAAATGGGGTGTGCACTCACGCTTTCTTTATTGATAGAACTTTGTGCATTCCATCTTGCCTTCTCCTGTGAAGAGGACTCCAGTGCTGTGTGGCTGAGCCGTTATCTGCTGGATTTCTGCCTGGTCAAAACCAAAAGAGCCATCACCTTAAATGTGACCAAGCCCTTCAATCTGGCAATTTATCATAAATTATTGCTGAATTTCCTTAGAATGATCACTGGTAACTGCTGAAGAATTATTCCAGAGTAACTTAGAGGCTGAGCTCAAATATTTTGTATGGTGTGAAATCTGAAAACTTTGAATGGGTCATTTTTACAGTTGATTACAGGGCTTTTACTCTTCCAGCCTTCATAGACGCATCTTTGAATAGCTTGATTTATGTAAACAACTGATGCTGTGGTTCTGAAAAGACACCTGCAGAACTTGCGTGCTAGAAGCAGACTGTTAAAGATTGAGACTTGTAGCTTACACAACTGTTAACTTGAAGAAAAATAATTCAATAAAAATAAATCTGAGTATGTATTCAAGTCCTCTGCTCCTGAAACTTGCTCAGATTTGCCTTAAATTAAGCATAAATTCCTTAGTCTTAGCACAGAAAAGTATAACCATATAAAAGAATGATCTGTCCTCTGTCCGTACGGATAGATTTCCTAACGTTATTCCTAAGACCGTGGGGGATGGATTTATGGAGCCGTCAGACAGGAACAGGGTTTTCCAGCAGTGCTGGCCCTTAGTGTGAGCCAGGACAGGAGGAGCAGGAGGAGTGTTGTTATGTTGGTTTAGTTGCCAAGAGAAAAGGAGACTAAACAGGGATGTGTGCAATGGGCCTGATCTCAATCCTATCGAGCTTGGTGGCAATCTATCAGGGACGTCACTGAAAATAGTATTTAGGCTTCCAATTTCTGATGCTATAAGACCAAGGTAAACATGCACTGATGGCACTTAGCTGCTGAAGAAGCTAAGGAAGGCTGAACTGGCAGTTTACAGTTTTGACGGATCATGTGAAATGCTGTTTCTTTCCTTTGACAGATGCTCAGGAAAGTGTTTCCAAGAGTAGTCTTGACTCGCTTTTTGTGAACCTGAGCCAGCCTGCATAATACCACAAATGTCTTAGGCTGGATTCAAAGTGCCAGAGAGAACCTAGAGAAGCATCCCAAGAGAGTTGCAAGTATGTATTTTATTTTGCATATCGTAATATTAATTTGGAAATGGAAATATAAATGTTGGCATCTAAGCTTGAAAGGATAGGCCATTAACTATAAGGTTTCCACAAAGGTTACATTTCTGACATTTTATTGCACCATACGATTCATGTTTTTTATTACGCTTCTTTAAGTGACGATCTGTCTGTATCCAAAATCGGAAGGTGTACTGTGAACTTAAAAGGGGGAAAGGGAAAATTCTTCCTTTTGGGAAGCCCAATTAGGTGGATAAATGACACAGATGACTTCACTAATTTATGTTCTCTGTGATTTCTGTGATGAAACACAACACACATGCTGTTCACTCTGTTCCTTAGAGCTTTGGGTAGTTTACTGTTTGTGGCTGTAAAAACACAATAGGGAATACCTTAACATATGCTGGAGCTAAACTGGATGAGAAATGGCAGCAGCTAATCTGTGAAACATAAAATGCATCTTCTTGAAGTGTTTGTCTAGAGAAAAAGGTATTCTGCCTTCATGATTTTCAAAACCTGTTGGAATACACTTCATCAGAGGCATTGCCTCTTAAATACGTAAATTACCATAAAAATATCTTCTTGCTTCATTAAAATAGCTTCCCACTTGATGGGTTCATCTGTTAGGGAAGGACCAGACTGCTACTCCACTGACCACAGGGTTCCTCATTTATTTAACATTTCTCTCAGTATTCAAGGAGAAAAAAAAAAAAAAAGGAAATAATTCTGCAGCTCTTACAGCTCTCCTCTAATAAAATGTCATCTTGCGAAACATTTAAGTGTCCACTTCCCTTCTGTTACCACTCGGGAAGCCCTGTGTGAGGATGCACTGGATGGGCTGAACACCTGAAGTGGGTTCCTGTTGTGACAGTGATAGGAGCCCAGATCCGTATGTCCGCGTGAACCTGCAGGGTCCTGGGGAGGTGCTCCTCAGGAAGCTGTTGGCTGAATCGCTCTGGTCAAAATGCTATTTAAAAATACATTCCTGACATAGTATCCATAACGTGATGGCTTGCATGCTAAACTTGTTGAGCTGTATTAACGCCCTAAAATATTTTGGTAAGAGGAGGCAGATTCTGAAAATTATAAATATTTGATTAGTTTGGGATATTGGTCAGGCAAGTACTGGGAGCTTAGCTGAAATGACTGAAACAGCCTTTCCTTCCACCAGAAGGAACCTAATTATTAGAAATCTCAGAATTGATTCACAGAGATTTTCCAGACTGAATTTTTGTTTTGCTGGTTCAAGACATTGGGGTAAGCTTTAGTTTCATTTTGAAATGGTTATCTGAATTAATTGTTTGAAGTTTATCCATTTTTGTGGCTATGCTGTCGCATTTGCATTTAGGCACAGTGGATTTAATGATTAGAAATCTTTTAAAAAATGGTCCCAAGTGTGTTTTTTAAGGACTCATTAACTTAATTTCTTTTGCTCTTGAGATATGATAGCCTTATGTTTGTGTTTTACTTACTGCTATGATATACTAGGAATGCTAGAGCTAAATTATACGTCACTTTGCTTGTTTGGCATTGACTCAATTGCTTGTATCAGTCAGCGGATGACACTTATAGGTCATTCGTCCTCATTGGGATTCTGAAGTTACTGAGTAATTTCTTATTCTTTCAGAGGCTATTCATTTTAATGATATTTTTGCCTGTATTACAGCTCTACAACTGTAGTTTTCTGTAAAGGTCTATGTAGGTATTAAAACTAATAGACTGTTTCTAGCATTTGACTAGTATAATATTTATGAAACCGTCTGTTCTACTGAAGTTTAGAATTTGGTGTCTGCAAGGTTTTTTGCATCGATAGAATCCTTCAATTTTCTAAATGCATCTGAAATTTAAGGGACAATATTATTAATATATTTTGACAGTAGTAGTACTCTGAAACAGTTGTTGTTTTGAACAAGTATCCTCGAAATTAAGATTACATTACTATTTCTGTAAAAACGACACTAAAATTGCGATGAGAAGTAGCCATTTACAGCCACATCTATTGCTAAGAGTATCAGAGCTGCATCAGTTGCACACAGCTACCTGGAACACAGCCGGAGACGGATTTTCTAAAGACTGCAGGGTTTTATTAGAAACAAGTGATGAAGGAGCAGTATCACCAACATCATGCAGGGTTGGTTTTTTTTTGGTGAGGATAATGCTGTCTGTACTTGTATAAAAGCCTCCTCGCATAGCATTGCACCTCCTCGGTCCTCAACGCTGCAATGCTGCGGCCACCACCTGAGAGCAGGTGGGTTACGAGGTTCCCTCTAGCACAGCAGGTTTCTTCAGTCTTCAAAACCTTAATGCCAGCCTGCTACCCTATTAACGAGAAAAGTGCATTTGTCTGCCAGTTGATGGTGCTGGGAGGAAGCAGTATTGTGTAGGAGGCTGGTGAGAATCCCAAGAGAGAAGTGGAGGCTGATGGCAAGCTGCATCAGTAACAAACACATCGAGAGCAAACAGCTCCGGCAGGGAAGAGCGGTGAGGGCAAACCTCAGCAGCAGCAAACGGCTCTTGTACGTGGCGAAACCGCGGCTGTAGCAAAGTTCTCTTCTGCTTGAAGAGCTGGGTGAGGACTGAATTTTATTTTTTCCAGATGTTTGTTTTGGAAACCCTTTCTAGCCTGAAAATGAGAACAGTTTCACTTATCAAACCGCTAGGTATGGGGCAGCCATTTAAATTTCACTAAAGGACAAAATGGATGAGTTTTGACTTTGAAGCTATAGGGGGAAATGCAAAAGAACACTTGTCAGACACCTGTAGCTCAAAAGCACTTACATGTACTGGCTCTCTGCGCTGTTGCTGCGTAAGTCATCCTCATTCGAAATTCATCAGTCCCCCTTAACTCGTGTAAGTAGTTACTTTCCATTTAGACACCACGGGGGTGTTATCACCGGAAGGGTGAAGTCAGCTAAGAGAATCACTTGAGTTAATGCAGAAATGAGGGCAATATATTAATGTAACAGCAGGACATATAGCTTTTTATATTTAAAGCCTGGAGCCTCAAATTATAGGTATAAAGGATGCTTACTGGGAGCAACTGCACCTTTATTACAGCCTTGTATTTGAATAGGCTACAGCACCCAGATTACAGAGGGATCAGTGCTTTCTAAATGAGCATTGAAGCCATGAAGATTATAGGGGTTCGGATTTTTTTTGCTGTTAGTGCATGTTGAGAGTAGATTCCTTTCACTTGTGACAGAGCTGAAAGAAATGTCACTTACAAACAGGGCAACAAAAGCACGAGTGTCTGCAAGGCGACCCAGGCACGTGTGCTGTGCTGCTGGAATGCCTCCTCATGGCGACAGCTCTAGTTTGTAGGTTGGCCACAGCGCAATCTCCCTAGCTGTGCTGCTCCAGAAGCACGCTCCAGGGCAAGGATGACGTTTACCGTTGGAAATTTCCAACTTTTCTCTGGAGAAGGGGAAAGAATGAAAGAAATAGCAATAGAAATGTCAGCAGTACAGAATATCATGGAAAACAAGAAAATGCAAAGCCTCGCCGCAGAGAGAACCTCAAAGTGATGCGGTTGAGGAACAGTGACCATGAAAGCAGGAGACCACAAGGAGATATCAGCGCCCAGATCTCCACCCTGCTGCCTGTCCTCATGCCGGGCAAGCAGCTGAGGGGTTTCCCCAGACATGATGTGCTTGTGGCCTCCAGCGCGAGGGCAGGGGAACGGCGCAGAGTCCCTGCAAGGGATTGCTTTCGTCAGCTGTGGCTCTACTTTGGGCTGAAACCCAAAGGACTTAGACTAAAGCATTGCGTAATTTTTGAATGCGTAATAGTTTGGGTCCTGTGTCTTTACGCTAGAGCTTAGCATTTTGTACTCATGGGAGTCTTTAAGGTAATAGGGCATTAAGAAAGACTTGGGTTGAAACTTGTCAAGGGGAAATAATATCTGCAATTGCTCAGCTTCCTGATTAAAAAAAACACAACAGTGTCTAAGTAAGAGCAATGTTTTCTCAAGCATGATTAGTAATACTTTAATTCAACACAGAAACAAAAAAAAATTGGTTTTATTGCTCTCTATTTTATGGATCATGAATTTAACTGAACTAAATAGTCAGAGTACAGGTGAATAATACTGCTTTAGTGAGCTGTTGACCACATTTCCTTCTTCATTTCACTAACTTTTTTTTTTTTGTTCTGCTTACTCAGCTTTTCACATGTCTAACTCTAAAGACCTATGTACCACCAAAGAACAGTAAAGCAACCGACTGCTGTGTTTACCTTACCGCACTGAACAACGTTTTATGCACCTTCTCTGGTAGGTTTTTCTCTTCTGAAAGTACTTCAGTAAAACTGAGAAGAATATACATTTTTAGGACCTAACAAAATGTGACTGCTTGGTGGCTCTGTCAAGCAGTGTTTTCTCTCAACTGAAGACAATCATTAATATTAAGTATTTTGAACTATGTATCTGAAATATCTATTGGGCTGGGTATTGGACAGATCATATTAAGAGATTGTCCCTGCTTCAGAAAAGTTCTAATATTGATAATATGAGAGAAATGAGAGCTGCATGTGCACAGAGGGTCCAAGAACTTGTTTAACTTACACTAGTGATCAGGGCTGAACCAGAAATACAAACTGTTTCTCCAGATTTCTCTTTTGCAATAGTAAATGGTCTTCGGTCATTCGCTGTAAGGGGATTGACCAGTCCTAAGTATTTTTATTGAGCTGGTTTCAGTATCAGGTCATTATTTTGTAGATTTAATATTTGTGGTAGCCTCTCGTGTCAGTGCAAATATAGAACTACAGCTCTGAGTCAAACGGGTACGAATAAACTAGGTTGTATTTTCCACAGGCTACGGTATTTTCTACTCTGACAGATTTTAATCCAAATCACCACACTGTCCACAAGAGGAAAACTTCTGTACTGAGCTTGGAAATGCTCTAAGATGGGGCTGACACAGATAACGTTGGGGCTGCAGGTAAGAATCGCTGCCAGATGGGAACCCACTTTTGCAGTAAGACAAGGAAGCCACAGGGTGCTGCTGGCTGCTGGCCCTCCTGCGGCTCTCCTCACGGGGAGAAGGGTCATTTCTACTTGGGGGAGACACTTGTTCGTATGCGGGGCCGTTGCCAAATTGCCAAAAAGGGAGTACAGTGGTTATAGCGGTCTTGTTGGAAATGAGAACTCGGTTTGGTGAATAGAGCAGCCTTGGTTTACATGTGGAAAATAGGTGTGGAAAGTCATTCAGTTCATCCCACTGCATCAACGCCATTGCATCAAAACTGTTCTCAACAGACGTTTGTGTTACCTATTATAAGGTTTTCTGCTGATGGAGAGTCCATAGCCTCCATGGGCAATCCGTTCCCGTGCCTAACTGTCCTTACCATTAGGAAATTCTTCTTAGTGTCTAACCTAATTCCCTCTGGCTGTGATTTCAGCTCATCACTTGTAGGTTTCTCCCCAGAGACCATGGAGAAGAGTTTGCTCCCGACCGTTTTAATTACCTTTAATACACTGGCAGAATGCTATCATCCCTCCCCTTAGGCACCTGCAAACCAGACACCCCCAGTTTTCTCAATCTTCCTTTGTTGGTCATGTTTTCTAGATTTCAATATTTTTTTCTTTATTTTTGTGGCTTCCCTTTGCTTGAGCCACATCTTGGTCCCTGTCCCACGAGTCAGAGTTTCAGTCTAGCCCACCAGTTAAGGCAAACCCTTAGCGTTTTGCTGAGGTTGATGGGAAAAATCTTCCTTAGAAACGATAAACCTAAGATTTTTACATAACCTATTATCTGTTTAAGTTCTCCTATGTTTTTCTCCAGTAATTACCTTTCTCTAGCTGTTACTTCAATAAAAGGCTCATAGATCCCATATGGGATAGGAAGGCACACAAATTACTCATGCTTTGAAAGGAAGGTAACTAATTCCAAAGCTAATGATACATGCTGAGTTTCTCCAATTCGTATAGTTAATTTGAACATGAGTAAAAGATACTCTGCACGGATTTTTAAACACCCCTGAGGTACCCCCGTGGAAATAGTTTTCTCTGAAGAAGGTTGCCGTCTGTCCCTCAGTAAAGATGGGCTAATTTAACCCCCAGTAGCTGCTTTAGCAGTAGAGTTCAAAGGAGCTTAAAGGTGATTTTATAATGGAGGAAAAAAAGTTTTCATTTTCTTTATGCCCCAAGACAGTTTTGCTCCAAGTATTCATATGAAAACAACTTTAACCCAGCAATAATATTACTAAAGCTGAAATTAATGCTGCACAAAATTCCAGAGAAGTGTGTGGAGTGGCACAGATTGGGTCTCCACTGTCAGCAAAATGAGTTACTCTTGCTTTTCATAACGTATATAGCAGTGTTTTACATATGTTTTCATAAAATATAAATCTGTTGTTGTAAAAATTAGCAGCCTAGAGTGAAAAACCTATTAAAACAAAGAAAATTTAATTTTGCTACATTTATTGCCTGCCTTTGTTGTGTAAGGGAAAGGTGAGGTGTTAACACCACTGTTGCAAGCTAGTTTAGATTATCTGAAGATTTTTATAGGACTACTTTTCTAGCAAATTAAAGAAAAGCCAATTTTATAGGGCAAACAACTGTTCTTACCCTTTAAATGCTGAGCCTCCTGTACAGGACCACAGGCACAAAAGGCCCATAACCAAGTCCTGTAGCCATGAAAACAACAGCACAAAAAGGAGCTTTCTCTCCCAGTTTAATTTTCTGTAGTTCCAGAAATGAGGCTACCAGCTGTTTGAATTACAGTGTGCAGTGACACAATAATAAGAAAGTTAATCTCTTTAAGTAGCTATAATATTCTAGTTTTCCACTGGCAAGTCCTTGCCTGGTAGTCCCATTTACCTGTAAATCTGCATCTAAATGTACGCAGCGATGTTCTTGGTAGAGGTGGGGGAAAGCAGAACACCTGCTGGTAACTGCAATGAAAGTATCACACAAAAAGCACGTGTGTGTGCATATATATGGGCGTTTTATAAAACTTTGAATAGGATCGGCAAGTATGGTTTGAAGGAAATATGTAGAAGCTATTTTTGTCATGTCCTGGATATTTTTCAGCATGCATTGGAAAAATAATAGAGTTAGGTTTTCTTAGTCTACAGGTTAGTATGGTCTGAGCTGGGAGGTGCATCCTTACTTACTAGCACATGGGTATAAGCTGATGAGGTTTCTGAACCAGAAGGACATTTCAGGGATTTTCGGGAGATCCCTGGTGTTCAGCTGCTCAGGTTTTTTACACAGATCAGCTCTGGTTGGAAAGTTCTCCAGTTGCATTTTCTATGAATATTTTTTGGAAATGAGATGGGTTTGCAAACCTCTGAAGGGCACCTCATAGTTTTGAAGCTTTCTGTTATGGAAATAGGGGAGAGCCCCCTGGGAACAGAAGGATTTTTTTTTTTTTTTTCTCCTGTAGTTTTTAAATATGGAAAGGACCAGACCTCCTGGGGAAAGGAAGAGGCATTTCATATTATCCATTCCTCAATGCTTATAGATGAAAATGACCTTCCTTTGTCACCTGTGCCTAAATAACTGGGTACTGCTTTAGTTGGGCCTTTTATAAACAAAGCAATATTCCCCTAAATGAACCTTTCTACCATGCCATTTCCCTGCTTTCTCTCTCCCTCCTTCCCTCCCTCCCTTGTCCCCCACTTTTCAGCAGCTGCAGTACCCGGGTGACGGGACTCTGCCTTCTGGTGGGCGCAGCATAGACCATGCAGGGAAAAGTCTAACGGATGCAGCAAAAGGTCTTAGAGTGGTTTATTTGATGAAATGTTACCTTTGTTTCCCCACAACTAACTTTAATAAATATAAAGCCAGTACAGGACTAAGATTTCAGAATTTGACTGCTTTTACATCCCCTCTGTCCCTGGTCTGTAGCTGAGATGTTTTGGGAGGTGATCCATTGACAGCATTACTGGCTTTATTCATTGAAGAGCACCTAGAGAAACAATGTTTCAGCATTATACTAACAAGAGCTGAGGTCTTTTGCACAGTTCCAAATCTTCCATTTAATTCCATTTTAATTTAAATGTTTTGTGTTAACATCATGCATTATTTTTTAGCCTAAAAGAAGTTACTTTGTAAAAATCAACTTTTGTTTTTGTCCTCTAATCTGAAATTGGGTCAAATTATAGTTTTATTTTGTTCTGCAGCAATGTTATTTTCGTGAGATGAGATTACTTAGTTTATACGAGTTGCCAGTGGCAAATTAGACTTGATGTTTCAGCCATAAAAGGTGGTACGTTCCTGGTGTGCAAAATGTCGTTGTGCTCCTACGTTTCCTGAGCAGTTCCCCAATGGTGGGAATGGCTGTAGGCTACGGTGCAAGTAATTGAGGAAACTGTTGTGCTGGACTCTGACTCTGGTGTTCAAAATATCTTAGTTTGGAGAGACCAGCTCCTTTAACAGCATTTGGGGTAGCTATCCCAAAAAGCCTGAGATTCTGTTCTTTTTCTGAGTCCTACAACAAGGCTTTTGTATCCTAGGTGTTTTCCCGTAAAGGGAAATGTGATCTAGAGAGATGCTCGGCCAAGGATGGCTGTTGTGTATGCAGGTCACTGCTCATTTAGACTACATTTTCTAAAACGTTGTTTCGGGAATATCTATCCTTTGGGTGAAAGACAATTGGATTAACTGCTTTCAGATGTATTGTGTGCCCAGCTCCACTAACACAAAAAACATTAACCCCCCACCCCCCAAATGTTGGAAAATTGATCAATTATTGCTAAAAGTTTCAAAGGATGTACGGTGCCATGTAAGGTCAGTTACAATAACAGCTCTTAAAAAAAGGGAAAAAAGGTTCCTGCAAATGTCAAAAAATGGACCAAACTTTGAAGCACAATTTAAAGGAGTGAAGTAAGGAGTCTAAGCTTCTCTTACAGCAGATGGAGAGAGGTGGACATATCTGGAAGGCAGTTAGTAGCAGTTCTGGGTGCTCAGTAGCTTGAATCAGACTGCCTGGGTATTCTTCACATCCTCCTACTCTGGAATGGAAACAAAATTAAGGAGGAAAAAAAAAATGCAATGTGCTTTAGATGCACATAGAGTACACTGCAGGTGTCAGTCCATTCTTTAATTCTATCTTCAAAGTTTCTTTTGGTTACTGTGTATCAGACCCATGGATGCTCTTTCTTCGACTTGCATTCCTAGCTTCTTCATATAGCATTTTGAAGGTAAGATACTTGTGCTATAGATCCTTGTATTTTCAGAATTAAAATCCAAGCTTTTGTCTATATCTAAAGTGTCATGGCATGGAGAGAAGACTCAAAATGTTATGAAAAATTATTACTTCTCTGCTAGCAGGGACTTTGTGGCAGCATATGTGTAGTTCTTGGTGCTATTCCTACACCTCTGTGTTATGCCATCGGATCTGTATGAGTAAGGAATTTACCTCTCTGCTTATTACTGCCTGGAAGAAACCTTCTGAGAAGGTTTCAAAATGATAGGGGTCCAGACCCCCATCACATCCCTTTCTATTCTAGGAGTAAGCCCACTGGTTTTATTTTGACTTTTCTGTACTTTAAAGAGACCCAGATTATGAAGGAGAAGAAATTGCCTCAACCACCCTTTATCCTAGAAAAATGGTATGGAGAAGAGTGCTGGGAGAACTATAGTTTTGTTGTCCAAAGAGGGTCGGGACACAAGAAAGCGTAGAGGGCTGTTCCTCTGCGCAGTCACCTGCCAGTGGGTCAGGCTCATCTGTTGCCCCTGTGGATTCTGTTCTATGGCAGAGAGGACAAAAAAAAAAAAAAAAAAACCAACCCACGTTGTAGTACTTTTTCATCAAGAAAGAGAGACTGCATGTATAGGTCCTGGTCTTGAGCCTTAAGAGTTGTTTATCTGTCACTGACTTTATTGGAGCAGGGTGGTACACCCCGCAGGACTGGCATGTGCTGTGTGTTAGTCCTGCAATTTCTGGTTTATAGGGTGAAGTCTGGGGTGCTCTACCCAACAGTTTTGACCCTACAGTGCTTATGAATGCAACCGTGAGCTGTTCTGCAAGTGCTGTGTGTGGCTCACTGAGTATCAGTTTAAACATCCATTCATAAAATAGGGCCATCTTGAACATTTTAAGACTAACTTGCTTTAGGAAAACATTTTTACAGTCCTTAGCAGACAGCTTTAGACCATAAATGCCCTGAAGCAAGGATTATGAAAATACTACAATGGAAAGCCTGCAGCTGTATCTATCGTTCAGGGCTATAGATGTCAAGTATAGAGGTGTTGGGTCTGGGAAGATAAAACTACTGCTTTGTCATTTCTCTATTAGCATTATAATACCCTTGAGAACTAAGAGCTTGGTGGATGCATTATGGATTTATGTAAATGACTTACCTCAAACTTGATCCTGTGCTCTGGAAGAGAGGAAAATGGTTTCTAAGCAGGGGTATTGGTGCAATGTACTGCCAGGGAAAGAGATGGGAAGCACAACTCCTTCTGCTGAATTAATTCAGAATAATCCTTGGCAAATTTTGAAACTCTTATTTAGGAAATTGTTCTAAAGTGCTCTTTGAAATTCCAAGCAAGCAGTTTTAAAGATGGTTTCTGACTTTTTTTTTAATATGCTGCAGCCTGAAGATATTAAAATGTGACTCATTAGGTTGAGTTTTTCAGAGGCGCTGAGCACGTCTGGAGCCTGCCTTCCCTGAAAGCCAGGGCCTGTCAGGGGAGTTGAGTCAACGCAGTGCGGGCTCGGAATCTGTTTCTTAATCTTCTAGCTGCTTTTCACTTACGAATGCTTGATTATTTGTTGTTTAAAAATAATTTAGCCATCAGACAGCATATACTCCGGTGCAATATATGCACTTTCTAGTTCACTAAAAGCCCCTCGTTCCTACGCTGAGCTTGTCGTTTTACCTTGTCGTTCCTTATTGATATTATTTCAGTTTACTCTTCAGGTGAACATTTACTAACCATTAGAGATTACTAAACATTTCCCAGGCCCCAGCTATCCTCTCCGACGGGAGGCACCTGTTTCCGACCCATGCTAAAAAGCAAGAACCAAACGTCTATGTTCACCTCTCTCCCCTTCTCTCCATCCTTCTCTGCCTCCAAAATTAACAAAAAATGCCGATGGATTCAGATTCTGTAGTCAGTGGCTCTATTTTTCAGCTGCACATTTATGTGCTCAAACTATTTCCGTACCGGCTCTAATCTGCAGAAGCCGAAAACCGCAGGTAGGGAGAATCCAGATGCAGCACGCTGCCTTTTTGCAGGGAGCGTTTGCTGGCTTTCTGCGGGGAGACGCTACCTGTCAGCTCCCTGCTGCTTCTCCCTGTCCTGTCCGTGAAGCTCTGCGTTTGCTAAGAAGTATCAAGGTCTTTCTTTTCCTTTTTTTTTTCTCTTTTCTTTAGCAGCAGAATATAAACCTCAAATGCACAGCGGCTTCTGCTTGAGCTTTTAGCATAATACACAGCATAGCAAAGGGGGGGAGTTCACCTGAGTTTATTTGGAATGGACTCGTCGATGCTTCACGTAGTATTTACGTATTTTCTCAATAGCTCTGGCCTTTTTTCTGGGAGGAAAGGGAGAAGGGAGAGGCGCGGCGCTCCGGGTGAGCGCTGGCAGGGATCGGCTGTGGACGCAGCAGAGCACCTTCCACAGCCCGGCTGGACGCACCCCGCTCCAGCACGCCTTCGGGGAGACTCGTAGAGCAAGCGAAACCTGCGGGACGCCTGTCTGTGGAGCAGTTTGCTGGTTTCCATGAGTTTTGTCTGCTATTCTGTGTATTACTGCTTGCTCTGTGTCAGTAACACCCAGGATTGCTCTGGGGCAATGGACGAGACTTCAGCTGCAAAGTACGCGCACACACGAAATGTGTGAAAAATCGCGACGCCAGGGTTTTGTTCCTCGCTAGCTTGTGAGAGAGAGGAACAGAAACACTGACCAGACAGCCCCCCTGGATATTTTAGGGCCTTTTTTCACATGTCTTGAAATCTATTTAGTTTGCCATTAGGGGTTTTTTTTTTTTTTTCATTATGGACTATAGCATTTTAAAATATCTTAAATGAAGAAATACAAAAATAATTGGTAGGTGAAACAAGGAAGAGACAAAATGGGTTGATAAAACTTTAAAAAAAAAAAAAGTGAGAATATATATACCACCTTTGCTCATCTTAGTGCTTCCTACGTTACTAGATGCTGTGACTGGAGTAACTAATACCAGCTACAAGTAAATTGGCATAAACGTATTAATGCTAAAGAATGGATTTTAATTGCTTTCATCTTCTATTAACATGACTTTTCCAGGCTATTCACTGGCTGATTTCTTTCTGATAAAATTTGAATAAAATTTTTCAACTAGCTTGTAAGTATACAACCAACAGAAACTTCCATTTAATAAAAATAATTAGAAAACAGAACAAGAAGTGAAAACAGAGACTTTTTTTAAGAATCTGCATCTGAAGTACCTCCGTCGTCCTCCTCCTGGTCAAAACCATTTCTAATTTGGCTTTAAAACTGCCCGTTTGACTATGTGGTAATTCTTAGTGCCACTTGTGTGGCAACAGGTTTCTGAACAAGGGCACTAAACCGATGTCCGTCGTGCTGGCAGTCCTCGGGCACAGAGCACTGGATACACTTACTCCTGCTTTACACTGGAGTTCTTGAATTCCCTCACCTTGTGTGTTAGATCATTTCTATAATTTTTGAATTATTATCATGCTATTAATATTAGGGTCTTATTAGCATATATAAAGTACACGGATGCACGCTCAGAAATCACAGTGGTTCCTAGTAAAGAATATAACATAACTTGTCACTTGTGGCCCCTAATTTGATGTTCTACCCATGGGACTACCAGTCCAAAGAAACCCATTCCTCAGGAAGGAGACCCCTGCAACCAGCTACCTGAAGACCAGCTGCACGCAAAAGGATCTCGTGGCTTCGTTTCAGTGGGTGGCTGCCATTCCTGAAGGCTTGGTGCTTCCTCCAAGCCCCATATAATCACAGGCATGGCCTATTCATTGCTAAAAATACTTTGGAGGTGACTTCTTTCTCATTTTGGTGCTGCTGCGATCTCCAGGCATCCTTTGTCCTAGAAGCCTGAAGAGCAGCACCAACTACACATCTGCCACAAGTTATTTTTCTGAACGGTCCCATATGGGAGAAGCGGTGTCACTTTGGTGTATGTGGTGTGAACTTTTCAAGAAGTAGAGGGCTCAGACCACAAAGAAACACGTTTGGGTCTGCACGTGCCAGCAAGTAAGCTGAAATCTGGTGTTGGTTCAATGCGTTCATGGCAAAACACTCTACTAAATACAGACCTCTGCCTCTGGCTCCAGCCCAGAAAGCATTTCAAAGACATGTCAGCATTTACTGTCTCTTCAGAGGACAGTAAGAAAGAGAAGACCGTCTTGCTTCTTTCATGAAAAAGAATTTGTGGCTTTATAAATACTTTGAAGTGATTTTACTAAAGTGCAGCCAACAATTTAAAAGACCAGAATTTTGTTCCCCGAACGGACATGATTTCCCCGACGCTGTCTGCCAGTGTTTGTGCAGTCTTGTGATGTTAAGCGGATAGGAAAGTCGTCCCGCTCCTCAGCAGTTCAGGCCGTTTGTGCCGATCGGATAAATCCACCTTGGTAGGCAACACGCAGTTCAGCAGAAAGCCCCTGGAAGGGTACACTCAACATACCACTTGCTGGACTTCTCCCCTCGCAGAGGGGGGTCGCAGAGCATACCTTTCCTCCTTTGCCCGTTTTCTGGATCGTGGGGGTGATCCATTTTTGTAAATGGAAACCTCCTCTTTTTGTTGAGCAACTGGGTTAAATGCTTCTGATTTCTGAAAGAGAAAATTCAGTTTTCAGGTTCCTGGAGCCACACTAGCCTGGTGAGTGGGGCAGTTGTTAACCCTACAGTCAGGACTCTTCTAATCATGCGGCGTTTTTCTCCGAGCAGGATTGATATATTCCTGACGAGTTCTGGATAACTCTTACGTGCTAAGAAATCTGAGTCTGAGCGCCCGTTGCTCAGATTTTGTCGTTCTCCCTATTGCGTTTCCATTTATCCTTCTGGATATTCCCCCGGAGGTACTGGAGGACGCTGCTCCTGATTTCTTTGGGAATTTTAATGCCTGCCGTGAAGGACTGCGGGTCTCATTCTCCTGAGCCCAACGCATCTCCCCCGACAGCTGTTTTGTGAATCCAGTGAAAGGAGCTCGGGTTGTTCTTAGAGATTCATTTTTAATTTGCAGTGCTTAAAGCAGTACTTGCTCCACAAGGTAAAATAAAGTGAATTTAACACAGAAGTTGGTTACTTTACAACAACTGCAGTACAAAGTGAATTAATTTATTCTAGTATATTCTTTCACTCTTTTCCCAGCATAACTATTTACCATGGGCACTCGCCTGGAATCTTTTCCAGACTGAACGGATTTGAGAATAAATTATAATAAATGTTTGTCGTAGTCACAATGATTATGAACTTTTCACTGCTGGTTTCAGTTTGATTACTAGTGAGAACAGATATTTTAATAGGAGACTTACATCTATGCATGGCTTGCTTTTTCTTTGAAATGTGAATGTATACCTTGACGACTGCAGTCTTAAAACAAAAGACAAGGTTCTGCAGACTATCTCCTGCAGTGCTTACCATCTATGAAGGCTCATTTAAACACCAAAGCTGGAAAAACCTCTTTCAAGTTAGTTAATTGTTTTTGATGTAACTATTTATAGTTCACATAGCAGCTACACAAAATTTTACCCATGATGTCTGCGAGTGGCTCTAAGATAGATATATGAAATATATTTTATCAACTTGAATTCTATGTTTCTACGAAATTTCTTGTCCTCCATAGCTGGATCTGTTCACCTTGGGTCCTTTGCATGTTTCTTTGAGACTGGCTCCTACTGAAGGTCCTTTAGTACCATTATCATTCAGTGGTGGGTGAGAGAAGCAGCAGGCAGTGACTTGTCTACTGCTGTATTCTGCCTTTCAAAAGGACAATGTAACGGTTGGACCAGCTCCATCTTATTTTCCTCTGGATAAGCTCTTACGCCTTACATAGAAACATGAAACTACGGTAGCGGATATTACACTGCAAAAGAAGAAATGCGATGCAGTAAGAGTTTTATAGCAGCGTGTGCTCTGGTAGAGGAAATACCTAAATGGCACGTAACATGAAGGGGGCAAGATAGTCGTCGCCTCCATAAAATACATGCCCTTGCTATGTTTTTGCTCAGTAATGCTGTGGCTGCTTTCGTTGCCGTTACGGTTTATGCAACAACTAGTTTGTATTCTGTGAGCTAGTACTTTGCTGAGAACCACAAGTCTAGATCTGAGTTGTTACAGCTTCCCGGAGAAAACTGCTCCTGCTTATAATCAGCTCCAAATCCGTTTCCTGGTTGTCTGGTACACAAGCTCCTCTGCTGCTTTACATTGCTCCGAGAGTTTCCCAGCCTTTGGACTGGTGTCAGTAATGGGAGAGAGAAGAGAAAAATTACGCATGTGTTTTTCTTATTTTTGCCTCTGATGCCTCATAAATGTCGTTCAGTCAGTTAAAATAATAGTTTCCCCTCGTCCGAAGGTTATATTTAACAATACGTTGACTGCTTTGTTTTCTCTTCTAACACCGAGGACTCCTTTTGCTACAATGATATTTTTGTTTTCCTGTAGGGAATACCCACCAGCAGCTAATTTCTGTTCACCTCCCAGGAACACAACTTCTAGCTTCATAATAAACCATCGCTGCTCCCTTCCCCATCGCATAAAAAGTTCGAGAAAAGTTATTGTCGCTACACCTTTGTCTCAGTTGCTATGGCCGAATGTACATCCCCATTCCCACACGGGGAGCGACATACACGCTATAAGGCTGCACCCCCTATACCCCAGCTCTGTCGGAACCATCCATCTGGCCCCAAATGCTCTCCTTCGTCCTCCCTCTCCTCAGTCTCGAGCTCCCGCTTGATTCTTACTGATTTATTTTAGTTAAAATGAACTGTGTGATTGCTTGGGCTTTGGATTTAAGTAATTCTGACTGCTATTTTGTAGGAAAGTCTTTCCTCTTGCTCTTTCATAAAATATTAGCTTTAAAAGATTAAATTTGTTTAATACCCTGCATGTTAATTATAAAATGATGATGATTTTCAAAGCATAGCAGACAGCCATAAGCATAAATTTTAAAAGTAGTGCTGGAGTCCTACCCACAGATAATAAATCTCAGTTATATTAACAATAATTAACTGTAAGTGTTAGCATAATTGGTACTTTCAATCACTACTAAAGAAATAAATTCTGCACTGGAGTTGAAATACTAGCAATCCTTCACTCTTTTTTTCTAACTTTTCATAGGAGTCTAATGAAGCATTTGCAAATAAGTATTGAGATTTACCTGGAGCTAGGTACTATAATCCCCTAAACCAGATGTGGATTAGGAGAATACACGTCAGATTTTTAAAGCGAAATAGGCCCCTCATCCCTTAGCTAGGCGATGCGGTTTGTGGTTGCCCGAGGTATTCGGAAGTGTCCGTGCTCCACTGAGATTAATGATAGGGAGGTAGCAACTACAATGTTATTTGCATGAGAAAACTGTACTTTTCAGAGTTTCTCATGGAAGTAATAAACAGTTTTATTTGAAGAAGAATGCTTACTTGTTTGCAAGGCTCAAGTATTACCAGCACTTAACGATGTTTTTATGTCACATTTTGGTTTAAAGGTTGTTTAAAATGCATACAGCTTGAATGTAACTGAACTGAAGCTGCAAGTACTGAAAGTTAAATAGGGATGTTTAAATTTAGGAAACACTCAAGAAGCTTATGAGTTTCATATTTCTTTGTTTCCAATCTTATATGAATAGCAACTGTCCCATTTGTAATTACAGTACCAAATATTTTCAAAATGCCCTTTTTTTGTCCTTTAGTACTTGAATACAGCCTTCATCCCTTTTTGGTTTTGATGTTATAACATAAGAAAATTGTCTGAAAGATTGCTGTGTTTTAAGGCACTTTCTAAAGTGCCGCTAGTTTTTTAAAAAAATCATTTTATAGAAATGACAGCTTGATGTTCTATGTATATCACTTCTTCCATCACCACTGTGTCAGCCTGAATCAGTTTATTTACCAACACAGTTAAAAGGATTTTTTATTTTGTAGCCTACAAGGTCAAGCACGCTGGTGGAAGTCAAGCTGTGATGCAGCACCCTCCTTTTTCCTTTGAATTAGTGAGAGTAAACTTTTTTTGACTCGGAGTTTGCTGTCTTCCTTCGTACTTTTTCAGGTAGGGATGAAAAGGCAGCCTTCTCTGAGACTGAGTTATTCAACATAAAGCCAATTATCTTAGTGGTCCGTGGCTGTGGAGCTGGTGGCTCGACCCATTCTCTCAGCAATTTCTACAAATCATGTGTGAAACCAAACAGAAAGCTCTGTGTGAACTTTGATTAACAGAAAGATTTAAACAGTAAATAGGGAAACAGATTAAGGAGCAATGGGTTTTACTACGTCCATCACTCAGTGTGATGTGACTGACCCTGTCTAACGTGTCATCTAGGAAAATGAGGATTTATCATTTGCTGCTTCTGAAAACAAAGGTGATTTGTAAAAGGTGTGATTACATCCTAGTAAGGCTTTTGAGAAATATTTGGTGTGACTGACGGAAAAAAATAACCTTCATTATTATACGTTAATGGACTGGGAAAAAAATGACATTGATAAACAGCTAATGGCAGAGAAGTTTGACTTGGTCTCATCAATTGGTCAGACCTTTGCCTGATCAGAGAAATTCATGGTGCAGTTTGCTAAGCCCTTAAGATTTGAAATGGGACTTGAAGAATTAAACATTTTGCAAGATTAGTTATTTAACATTTAATATGTCTTGAGATTGTATTGTTAGTCATTTAACAAGAAGGAGCATAATTTTCATTCTTGTTCTATACTCTTCAAATTGTGAATTGCGATAAAAACTCCGTTCATAGCTCAGTAGAACAGCTCGGAATTGCTGTGTAGATTGTAATTGCAATCTGCGCTAAATGAATGCCCATTAACAGCACTCTTAGGCTGTTCTCATTTTTCTCTTTCATATTAATAAGAGGTTAAATTTACCACAGTCTGCATATTACACTTTATTATACATGGATAACATACTTAAGAGAACTGGTTTGTTCCCCATAAATTTTTTTCCACTCTTTTTACTCATGTTGTGGTTTAACCCCAGCCAGCAACTCAGCCCCCCCCCAGCCACTCACTCGCTCCCCCCGAGTGGGATGGGGGAGAGAATGGGAAGAGAATCTTAAAAGTGAGAAAACTCATGGGCTGAGATAAAGACAGTTTAACAGGGAAAGCAAAAGCCGCGCACACAAGCAAAGCAAAGAAGGAATTCCTTCACCCCTTCCCGTGGGCAGGCAGGCGTTCGGCCATCTCCAGGAAAGCAGGGCTCCAGCACGCGTAACGGGGACTTGGGAAGACAAACGCCATCGCTCCCAACGTCCCCCCTTCCTTCTCCTTCCCCAGCTTTATGTGCTGAGCATGAGGCCGTATGGTGTGGAATGTCCCTTTGGGCAGTGGGGTCAGCTGTCCCGGCTGTGCCCCCTCCCAGCTCCTTGTGCCCCCCAGCCTGCTCGCTGGTGGGGTGGGGTGAGGAGCAGCAAAGGCCTTGGCTGTGTGTCAGCACTGCTCAGCACTGGCTAAAACCTCCCTGTGTTACCAACGCTGTTTCCAGCGCAAATTCAAAACACAGCCCCGTGCTAGCTACTATGAAGAAAATTAACTCTCTCCTAGACAAAACCAGCACATATCATTATTTAGCCATTATAAAACCTGGAATTGAACACAATAGAAATGAAATTATGTATAAAGCAAGTTTTTTTTTATGTAGGACTCATATACTGTTGGATTAATAGCTCTTTTGTTAGAACTTATGCTTCTAAAATATTGTAGGCTTGCAGGTAACTTTTTACATTTGCTTAAAAGAACAAGGATTTTATACAGGTCCTTTGCAACAAAACTCAATGACTAGGAAAATCAAATAGCCAGTTTCCTCAAGAATTTATCTCACATGCAGCATCCAAAATAACTGCAGGAGGATGTACCAAAGTTTGGATGCTGCTGCTTCCAGATCATCTGGGCAGGTTAAAGGATTGATTTATGGCATTAAACCCAAAACTGTTTGCCAGCAAAACTTTGCTGTCAGCTAGTTCGGAAAGTGCCTGTTGAGCACTCTGGAAGCACTCGCTCTACCATGAAAGCTCCTGAAACCCCTGCTTGGAAAAAGAGGGGTTTTGTTTCTCTCCCGCTCACACTGGTCCGGTGGCTGCAGTTTCTCCCACCTTTCTTCACAGGTCATATTTTTGAGCTCTCTGGTCTCTCTCGTTGCTCTCCTCTGATGTCGCTCCAGCTGATCCACAGACACCTTGACCTGCAGCACCAGGTTATCAGTTACAGTACTCTGGATGAGGTCTCGCCACCACTGAGAAGGACAGACGTGTCCACGCTCACTGCCTCCTGTAATCACTCTTACCTTTCCTGCAGCAGCCAGACATCTGTGATTGAAGTTCAGCTTGTGATCCAATCATTCCGTGGTTTCTCTTCTATCTAATTTCCCTAATAACTTATTCCTATACTATATTTCAGCAGATGATGTTTTTCCTTCTTGTATATAGAAGTTTGTAGGTATCCACATTTTTTGTAATGGTTTTTCCAATTTGCCAGCATCACTTTGAAGTCCGAGCCTATTCTCCAAAATGTGTGCAAACCCTCTCAGTGTGAGCAAATGTCATACGTTTCATTAACAGAAATGGTTAAACCCTTGATAGCTATTATGATGATTTTGTTTTTAACGATCATTGGGTTGCAGTGTCTGAAAGTGATTTCACATTTTAATTATTACGTTTTTACAACAATGTCTAAGGCTGAAGTTACAGATCTTATTTCCAATTCATGGTCAAAAGTTACAGCATATGAGACAAGCTTTAAGACATGTTATATAGCTGTAATTTCATCATGGACTTCTGCCCAGAAAGTATAAAGTCCTAGGAAAATAGTCTTACTAATTTAACTCGCAGTTTGTGAAGATTTGCACGCAGACATGTTAGAAAGACCACCTACTCTACTTTTTGGCTTTGATATGTGAGGCTACAAACAAGCTCAACAGTAGAGGGATCTCCTTGCAGCCCAACAGACAAGTCCATAGCCATCAGCTCGGCCAACCTCGGCTGGCCAGCAGATGATACAGACCCCAACATGCTGTTGCTTGACTCCTCCATCTGGGTCCTCAGCTGCCCAACGTGCCCTGGGGGTGACTGTAACAGCCTAATTCAATTTGTGGGAAATGGGGAAAGGTAAAAAAGTAATGAATCCCAGGACCTGATTAAAGGTCAAGAGGATACTGAGTTAAATACATGAAACAAATGCTTCCTGAAATATTCTATTATTTTAAAAAGATTGTTTATGTAGTGAGCTCAAGTACACGGCATGATTTAGCAAAGAAATAGTGATGTTCGAGTAATTCTCAGATGCTTTACTCAACAAGAGAATTATGAATGTTCATTGCATTTCTCTGGGTTATTTCATTTTTCCCCTCTGCTTTCTAGCCTTTTTGTCTCAATTGCTTCCTTTTTAATTAACCTTTTTACTGCAAATTCATTGAACACTGAGTCTTCTATATTGACTATGTATGGGCCTAGATAAGCATAGCTACCCACATTTTGATGAGATGAATCTGCAGCTCACAGCCCACAGGAATTACTTGTGTGTCCTCTGGGAACTTGGAAAACATTCTGCAGCCATTCCTGTATTTTTGTCTTAAAAAGCTACATCTAGGTCTGTAATAATTCTGTGAACCAATATCAGATCATTTAAGCGCTAATGCCATTAAGCAACGGATGAAGTATAACCATTAATGGTAAACAAGCAAGAGAAAAAAAGTGAATTTATTCAATGCACAGCATCCTATTTTGTTCTTTCCTGTATAATTCCCTGCTTATAAAGCTAGCAGAAATGAAGGAATAATTTGACTTATTAATATAATGAAGATCAATGCAATCTCTGAACACAAGGTTGAAAGAACAACATAATTATCCTTCATTTGTTGATGCAAGGAGTAGACTGATTTCAATTAGTTGTTTAAATTGAGAAGTAACTGAAGAGAAGCCAGTAGCTTTCCTTGTAGCTGAAATTCATTTATTATGATTATTTTCCTTGCTCATCCTTTTAGACATCAGTTACTCTAATGAGTAACAATAGTGTGTCAATGGTTAATGTGTTAAATTCAATAGGAAAATACAGAAAAATTGTAGAATAGCAGATGGTAACATTTGGATCCCTCCAAACACATAAACATTAATGTCTTCCTAGAGCCTCTCAGGAGAAGATTCAGGGCTTTTGAGGGGGGGAAAAAAAGAAACAGCGACTTGGACTCAAGTTGAGGTGCTAAAGCGCAACGCCTTGATAGCAGACACCTCACTAATTTCTTCTTTTGTCTTGCCAAAGAGTCTTATCTGCTGCTGGCTATCCAAAAATGCAGTGTGAGTACCGCTGTGCCAAGCAGGTGGGGCTCTGGGTCTACCATGCTTCCAGCCACCTGTCATCTTTTCTTTTGATGTGGGCTGCATGGTCGGCTCCTGAAGGAGAGAACTTGCAGCAGAAAGCCAGAAAAGAAACTTCCATCCTTTCCTCTTTGTCTTTTATTTGACTTGCGATGTTTTTGTTGATAAAAATTAGCTCCCGCATATCATCCCCCGCAATAACTGGTACTGGGCGGATTTCCCGTTAGAGTTGACAAACCACGCTGACTTGCCAAATTCCATGCTCGCTTGACCTTTTTGCCGTGACATGTTTTCATTATTAAAAGTACTCTTGCAGAAGATGGAAGATCCATACCTGAGCACTTTAGGATATTTAAAAGACTAGTTCTCAATTTTTCAAATTCTGGAAGGTAGTGTGCGCTATCTCGGCATCTATGCTATAGTTATCAAGGAGACTTGATAGGAGGTTGTTGTATTTTCTTATTTTCCCTGCAGAAACCAGAAAACTCCAAGTTGAAAGCAGCCGAAGTGAAAGAACAGCTCTGATTCATTTGCTGAACTGATCAAGATACGGTAGGAGACAACATCTTCCCAAGTGGGGTTATTTGTCATCTCTTGTTACAGGATTTTTAAGATATATAGAGATCTAGCAAGGCCTTGGCAATGAAAAAGAAAATTTAAGATCATCTAGGCTTTTGTATCCCAATATTTACCATGCCGTGAGTATTGTCTGTACTTTTCTAAATGTTTATGTCTTTCTGTTTCATTTTTCTCCTGAGAAAAAGTGAGTGCTCCGGTATTTTTCAGAACAATTCACTAATATGTTTCCTGCTACTTGTGTTTTATTATTTTCTCGTTGGTTTGACAAGTATGGGAACGTAACGCTGATCACTGACCTTACTGCT
Source organism: Mycteria americana (assembly GCF_035582795.1). NCBI lineage: Eukaryota > Metazoa > Chordata > Aves > Ciconiiformes > Ciconiidae > Mycteria > Mycteria americana. The sequence goes on from NC_134371.1 coordinate 3,645,733, forward strand.
ACCCATCCATTTAAAATCTGTCCAAGGGTACATTAACTGAAAGTAACAAAATTAATGCTGTTAATTTTTATAATCCTAGCTTTGTCTAAATGTTGTTAATTACCCTTATTATCTTGTCTTTTCCTGCTTAATTGATTGTAACTGAAAGGTATGCGATGTCCTATCTGCAATCTTTTCTAACCCGTCTTCACTGGCTGAGGAGAGAGTGGTCATATTTCAAATTGATTTGGGGCAATCATTGGCGATTTTTTTGGTCACAGGCTTTCACCATGGACTAGTTTAGAGTACCTTGCTACTCCTACTGAATCTTGCTACTCCTACAAGAAACTCTTGTATCTATATCCTTAAATATGTTCATAATTTATGTTTTAATGATATCTTCTGTGTTTTTCCCACTATTTTTCATTAATGGTGCCCAAATCCAAGAATGACTTGCTAGAACCTTTCTTCTGTTGGCAGAGCATCTCTACAATATATACATTAAGAGTGTTCCTTAATCCCCTATTGAAAGTGCTACCCGTATATGGGATTTCTACTGTAGGACAACACTTTTCATCTTGCAAAATCTCATTTTGTTTAATTTGTCCGTAGTCTGATTAAAGCAAAATTTTAATGTTTTCTTGGTACATTAGCACTATGAAATTGCTGCTAACAGTATCAGCCAATTAGCAACTCTTTAATCTCCTATATTGTTTGTCAAGGCGGTGTGACAGAATGACAGGCTACCATACTAATTAGCTGGCTTCTGCATAAGTAGAAAATTGCTCTTGTTTGACAAATATTTTAAGTTAAAGAAGCAAGGACCAGGAAGTCTAGAAACAAAACTTATTCATGCAAGGATACATCAAAGAGGACTGAACGGCTCAGGTAATTGGTAATGGGAGGGAGGACCTTTCACCTTTTTGTAATAAATCAGAAAACTTATGGAGTGGAAGGGATGAAGTAACTTTTAAAAGCTTTAAATGAGCGTAGGGTTCAAAGTATTGGTTCATGAACTTCACTTTATGCTAGCTGAAGTTGGGCTTATATAGGTTGCTGGTATTTACTCAGCTTGAAAAGCAGCTAACCTGCATGCATGCACCTGGCCTCCCTTCACACCCACTTAGGGATGACTTTTCCTCTCAAAACTCTGTGTCTCCATGTAAAACCCCATGCCTGAAAAGAAGAAAAGTTCAAGAACATCAAGAAGAGAGAGGGGAGCTTCCCTCTAAACACATTCTTCAAATCTTCAGGTAAGCCTAAGTCAACTTGTGTCCAGTATGCCATGAGAAGACTGCTTCGTTCAGGCTGTGGATCTAGTCATAGCCTCGAGTCTGCAACATCTCCATGGAGGACCCTTGCAGCATTAATTTTGGTGAAATGAGAGGTGCAAGAAAGGAGTTAAAGATGTTTCTGCTGTTGACTGGGAAGGAGGCATTGTCAAGGGCTTTGGAGCTCAGCACCAGGAAAATCAAATTCTAGGTGTAAGACGGTTTATGCCCTAAAATGATACTTCCTGAGCTCAGGGAAAGATGCTTAACTGGTCGCCCACAGCTGACTTTGGAGAAGCCGGCAGTCCCCCTGTGCTGAGCAGAGCTCCTGCAACACAAAGAGGTATCAGACAAGACTGTAACCATGGGTTTTTGTTGAAGTCACAGCAGGCTGTTGCCTAATTGATGTGAGTAATTTACTTCATATCTAAATCAGGTCCATCAAGGGCACAATAAAGTTTACCAATGTAGTAGAAGAGGAAATATTGCATTGTTTTACAGTGAACACCATACACAAACTGTGTGTGTAATACGTTAACAGACTGCTAGCTTCTGACATCACTGGGAGGTGGTAACTCAGTCTATGTTCAAGAAGGCAACGCCCAATGAGTTGAGCAAAAGTATGCAACAAGAGTTGGAAAGCAAAGGATGATTTCTGATGTTTGCATGGAAATCAAATTACTTTTGTCATCTTTTTGAGGTGAAATGCAGCAAACTCAATGGTGTTGAGCTTTGGTGTTTTCAGTTATTTTCAAACCTGAAACTCCCAGTAAAAATCTAGAAATGAACTGAGAACAAAATGATAGAAAATAGTCAATAAAAACCTTGCAAAGCTAATTCAGTAAATTTCAAACTTCTTTATGTACTACCACTGCAGATATAATATTTGGAATCAAAAAGTTGCCTTAACTGGCAAATAAAATAATTATGATTGTGGATGCCTGGTAAAAAAGGAAGAGTTTTTATCTATTGAACTCTTGTGAGAGTGCAGTTGAAATGCTGCATTCTCAGCAGAGCACTCCAATGCTGGAAGGACTTGGGAAAGCCAGAAGGTATTCACAGAAGAGCAGCAAAAATGATTAAGGGACTAGAGAGATTGATGACTTGATGTGTGAAGAAATATTAAGGGAGCTAAATACGTATTGCTTGCCCATGTAAATGATAGATAAAAAAAATTCAAGGAGCTTTCCTGAATTGATGATTGATTAGGTGAAATGAATGAAGCGGATGAAAAAATTATTACCTGCTGGGTAGCAGGAACAGTGATTTTGGATTACATCAGCAGTATGTGACCAGTATCTCATCTTTGGCAGTGGGGGGTAGCTGATGCTTACAAAAAAATTGCAAAGAAATCTCAGTTGGGTAATTATAGATTCACCTGTCAAAGGAGAAAAGCTTATATGGTTGTCTTAAGTCTATGAAGAAAAGGGATGGGAAGGTGAAAAGTACTTAGGTCAAAAGTAGCTGGTTAACTTTTACTGAGAGCTTAAAGAGTTAATGCATGAAGGTGCTCTGAAAGTAGTATTCTTAAAGCCTATGCATTTTTTGTATTACATTGTCAAATGAAACCATAAAAGACTTGATAATCTGTACGGCCACCAAATCTTTAGTTAATTCACCGGCAGCGTGGAGTACAGGTCTGTCTAACGGATTTTTCAATTTTCTCTGTTATGACTCTGTGTATGCAGCTTTAACATATTTGGGACAGCAACTGCTGCACATTTGCTATAACATAGTCCAGTAGTCACACGATATGATTCCAAGGCACACCACAGCCTTAGCCCACGTTGTTTGAGATTTGCACCAGAATGGATTTTGGATGGCAAACTTTCAGTTTCTTTGCAGGCCGTTGTTGAATTGTGGCTTTTGGATCCTTTGAAGCCAATGTCAAAATACCTGGTGATTTCACTGAGGATTGCATTTCACTTAAAACAAATGAGAATTTGCCCAAATGAAAAGTGAATAGAAATCCAAGAAGGAGCTCAAGGATTTTTCACTCTCAGCTGTGAGCATTTTATTGAAGGTGTTGTGCAGAACTGTCCTTGAGCTCAGAATAGCAGAGATAAGCCTCCAACATATTAATGCAGCCATCAAGCCATGCAATGTCCTGACAACTGCTGTCCTGGTTCAGCTCATCAATGTTGATACACAAGCAAGGTCAACACCGGTTATTTGGATGGCGATATACAAATTCTTAGGATCCTGAAATGCTTTGGGTTTTTTGTTGTTTTGGGTTTTTCTTTTTTTTTTTTTTTGCCATAGAAACAAAGGTATTGGAGTCAAAAGGAATTTTGCTTCAAGACTGTGGTCAGTTTGTCTCTGCACTTTTAGTTCTGCACTCGACTGCTAAAATCAGCTTCATTTACAAGCTTGTTTCTTCCTAGTCTCACACCTGCTTCTCTGCGTGGGTTTGTTGTATGCCGACTAACCCACTTGGCTAAGTGTCCATCTTGCACTGTTTAGGAGAAGGCACAATACTTGTATACAAATAAGAGAAAGTTGAGTTTAACCTTGCAAACCTGTGACAAACAAAATTTCATATATTAGGACATGACAGGTGTCATCATCTGTGTGAGATGAGCCAATGGCAAATAAATGGAATAAACTGCCTGGTCACTAACCCTTCCTTGTTTCATGGCCTCCTTCTTCCCTGTGCCTCTTCTTGCTGTCCCTTTGGAAGATACAGCATGGGGTCACAAAGAGCTCAGGACCTTGAGATGTGATTGCTTTCTCTTCTTCCTCTGCCTTTAGGTATCTTGTCCCAGTGTGGGCTGTGGTGCCTGTTTTGATGTAGTCCTCGCTCTCTTGATAACCCTTGTAGTGTCAAGGCCTCCTGGTACTGCTGGAGAAGCACCTAGAGATGCTGCCAGCATCCACCTCCATACAGTGGTAAACCCACGTCCCATTGTTTATTGGCTGAACTACTGGAGGAATCCTTAACTAGCTCCAGTTCTTAGCTGGAGCCACATTAAAACTATGTTGTTTTCTTTCCTTGCTTTCTTTCTCCTGTGGGTAATCTGAAAGTGCATAAAATTAGAGGAATAATGTAAAATATGGCCAGTAAATGGTCATCAGGTTATTCAGTATTCTTTTTCAGTTTCTGCTCTCTATTTTCAGTCAATCACATACCCTAATAGGCTATTTGTCACCACAGATACCTGTATACATAAAAGATAAGTAGGTACTGAATATATGCTTTTAACAATGTTCTGAGCATTGCCAGTGATATATTATTTTCTTTTATCTCTTCTGTATATCTCTGTATCAGGGGAGTGTCATTGGGTGTATCCCAGTGGAACAGAATGGATTTTAATCAACTGCTGAGAAAATGAGATATTACACTAGGACAAGAATAGCTGCTTGATAGAAACTCCTCTTTAAAAGTATAATTCTTCAGTGTTCTGTTTTTGTTGCCATTGTCAAGTACTGAATAAAAATGAGATTAAAAAAATAATCCAACTTTGGGTATTTTTCTCGGGACAGAAAAGGCAGGATTCATACCAGCAAACAAGAGGCTTCTTGGTGCATTCATTGAGGTGCAAATAGGAATGAATACACTAAAAGTGTAGTAAGTTATAAAAGTGTAAACCGCGTGTGAGCAAGACGTGCTGTACTGTCTGTGTGTCAGTATGATGGTGCTCGGGAGAACGGTGTTTTACCAAAAAAAAAAGTCCTTGTAAAAGCTTTGTTTGAAGGAAATGTTCTTTGCTTCCATCCTTTGTCCTTCTTGAACCTGCTCTGGAGCTAGAGGGCTTCCACTGCTTTCTTGATGATACTTTCCACAAATCACAATAAAGATGATTTATGTTGCTAGCATTTATAGCATTTGGGGGTAAAAAGAAACGAGTGAATTCAGGAACATACCAGTTTTCAAACATCAGAGTTACTAGTCAGCCACACATCCAGCTCCATCCCGCGTCAACCTTCTCCAATGGGTATTCCCACCGCAGGGAGTCTCCCAGGGGGATGAAGCTGCCTGTGGGTGTAGGGGTGAGTACTGCTAGAGGAATTCATCCTCCAAAGGTAATTGTGAAACCTAATTCAGCTTTGGTCAGTCCTTATCTATTGTGCAATGCTCATACACACTAAGAAGTCTGAGTTCTCACTAGCAGAAAATAATCTGTTTCAGGCATCTCCATGGAGACTGATCCTTGGGAAGCCCTGATTTACAGCAGAAACACATTTTGGTGAATGTCTTATACAAGAACCACGTTAATCAGAAATGCGCCCAAGCCTACGTTGGCCTGTGAAGGTAACTGTGGTATAGGTGCCTAGCAGCTGTACAGAATATGGGGCAAACAGCAATAGTTGTGACTGAGGAGAAAAACCACGCTCCACCCAGGACTGGGCTACCTCCAGTGCTTCTGGAAATGGTCCCATTCTCTACTTTGTCCTGACTTTACAGCAGTTGTATGCAGTTCTTCCAGTTCACAGTGTTTGGCTCCCAGACTGTATCCGAGTCATGGCATTTTCTGTGCTTTTGTGCCACTGGATGGCTCTGAAGGCTGATAATATCAGGAAATGTTTTTTTTAAATTATGAGTTTATTGTGGGGTTGACTACAGTGTCTCAGAGGAGGCTGAAATGAAGATATTGAAAGAAAGCACACAAGTAAGTTTGAGTAGAAGCAGCGTGCAATGCGCTAGTGTCAGAGGAGGACGCAAAGTGAGAGAGGCCTAGAAAAAGTGGCTGGGAAGAAAACCCTGGAGAGTTGGTAGGTTTTCACTACAAATAGGAAAGGAGAGTAATTATGTAAGCCAAAGGGGCTGATGTACTTGGCTAATATATTTTCTGTCTTTAATAAGAAAGAAGAGAGGTAATCAAGATGGTTGAGACTGAGACGATTAAGGGAGAGGTGAAAGGCTGTAAGGGACAGTAGCATATAAATCAGCCTGCCTGGAAGGTATGGCCCTCAGGTGCAAAGGGAGCTGACTCAGGGTGTTGCAGAGCCGCTAACGATAATTTCTGATAATTTCTGGTAATCGGATGAGATTCTTATGTTTTAAATCAGGATAAAACTGATGATCTCTTAAAAAAAAAAAAACCTAAACCAGAACCAAACCTCACAAAAACACACACGCGCAACAAACCCCCTAAGAGAGCAACTCACGAAAAGACAACCTGTGCAAACCCTGTTTCTGTGTCAGCCTAGTTAATTATCCTGAATGACAAAGAATCACTAAATGTCCCTGGTTAATTATCTCTATATATCGGTTAAGCAAAGGCCATCTTCTCCCACTTCAGCCTTAGAAACATGAGGAGACAAAGCATATAGCCTGTACCCATGGAAAAATAATACGCTTTCTTATTTATTAATTTGTAACGAAGCTGAGTAACTAACTGCTGCACTTAGACTGTTGTAACCTACCTGCACGCGTAAGGGTTTTAGAGGTTTATTTACTAACAAAAAAAAAAAAAAAAGGGCTTCTAGCGAGGGCATCTGTCCAGTGGTTGGTCCCTCTCCTGAAACCATAAATATCTCAGCCTTTTAGGCTTTTGGAAGTCGGTTTGCTGAAATCCCTGGCAAAATTAGGCTGTTGGTATCAGTTGTGTATTAAAGGGTAAAAAACAGATTTTCTTCTACGCTTTCCAGCATTCAGGAAGAGTAATGAGTACACTCCAGTCATAATTGGTGTTCTGAGTTCAGACTAACACAAAGACAACCAGCTTCACTCAGCTGCAGAGAAAACGGGGTATTTATTCCTTCAGCTGAATCAAAGCTGAAGTTATGCCCTTTGTTTCCTCTATTTGTATGAGGAGAAGAGGTCCCCGCTTGACAAAGCAACGCGCGAGTGGCTCGGAGAGGTGTTTCAGTAGTTGAGTTTGGCTCTGGACACCCCTCGCTGGTGCTGCCGGCGTTCTTCGTGAGAGCTGTGAACTCAATTTCCCCCCCCTCCCCTTGCGTAGCGAGTAGGACAAAAGCAGAAGGTAGACTGGAATACAACGGTTGAATTTTGTCTACCTCCTTGCGAGAAGCACACAAGCTTCAGGTGGTTCTGTTTGCTCCTGATAAGTACGTGAAGTTTTAGATGTGTGAGCCCAAAAACCCGGGTTTGGATCCCAGAAGGATGTCCTCTTTTTCCGAAGAATAATGTACCTTTTGCATGCAAGGATGTTGAAAATGCTGTTAGTATTTTGGAGGTGGTGCTTCCAGCTGTAGCTCAAACAGTATGGCAAAAAGAGCCTCTGTAACACAGGTTAAACTCAGGGAAAGTAGCTTCTGGTTTGGACCTAGTTTAAAATTCAGTATGTGGTCTGGTATCCTTCTCGCACAACTTGTTAAATTATTTGCATTTTCTCTTACCCAGATGTTTTTAACAATATCCTTGAGCTGTTTTCCTCTTCTTGCTAACTGTCCAATAATTTCAGCTGCCTTCTGGCTGTAGAAGGGAACTTTTCCTTTTTAATTAAATCACTAAGATCGTAACTGAGGGCTATGAGTTCAGAAAGAGTTTGTTTTCCTGGGAGTCTAGATCATGGCAAGTATGACAAAAGCTTAAGAAGGTTATTAGAGATTTGAGCCTTTTTTTTTTTTTTTTTCTTCATTCCCAGGAAGCTGAGCGGAGTTATTCTTTGGGAGGCGAATGCCTGCAGTGCCTGGTGGTGCAACGGAATAGCAGTTTCCAGTTCTGTTTGGGGCGGTGGGGCTGGACTGAGTCTTCAGCTGAGGTTTGTTGCTGTCCTGTCCCTGATGCCTGGGAGTCAGCCCAGCACCCAGCTACAGGGCTGCAGCATGCCCTACGCTTAATGTAGGTAGCACAACAGATCCGGGGGCTGACAGCAGTTTTCAAGGCTAATAACAAAGAAATCAAAGATATTTTCAAGCGTAACAGCATCATATCTTTAATTTCAATGGTTTTGGGGAACTGCCTCTCTCTTTTCCAAGTTAGTTTAACTTTACCCTTATTAATTGCCATGACTTCTATCTTGGTGAAAGGCATATAGGTACGAAAATAAACTGAATGATCGTTTAGATGGTAGGCTGTCCTAGCAGTATCTCAGATAGAATGGAAGCATTTCATAACAGTGTGTGTTTCATTCAATGATTCTGTTTCTTGTAAAGCAACCCTTTTTATTTCCTAATGTGATGAATGGCATGAAACAGTGTAATGTAATCTGACCGTTTAATTCAAACCAGATTATTCTTCTATCTAATCAGCACCCAGGAGCACATAAATCGGTGCATTACCTGATCAGAATTAATTGCATTTGAATGGAAATGTATGTGCTCTAGAGAAGCTTCTCTATTATGAGGGAAGCATGATAAGCAATAACAGAAAAACAAAGAAGAACAGGTTTCCAGGTAAGCTTTACTGGTTTTTCTAAAGTTAATTTTATGAAGCTAGTGAATACATATTTATTTATAGTTCAGTAAAAATTATGACAAGCTGATAAGACACCAGTCCAGAACACAGAGCTAAAAATCCTACAAACACCACGGGATCATACCTCAGTCCTTGGTGCTGCCATGGCAAAAAACACCCCCAAACCCCAAAAAACAGTAGTGGCTGTATCCATTTGAGCATAACAGTGTGTCCAGTTTAAAATATGAGGGCAGTACGACACACGAAGAAGGTACAGGTCAGCTGCAGAACCCCTTGGCACTGTCGATCTCTGCTTGGGCAGGACCAAGTTACCTGATTTGAGAAACCTGGTTTTACTGTAGTGGAGCTGCTGCGAGCATGGGGTTGGACTAGATCATCTCCAGAGGTCCTGTTCGGTGGAAATTATTGTGTGATTTGGGGTCAAGAAGCTGTGTGCTTACACTGGGTAAGTGACCAGACTTGTGCATATATTCTTGTATTAGTTAAACATATTGAAAGAAACTCTTTTGATGAGATGCATACATTAAGAAAGAAGTGTTAAGATTATCCATGCAGATTACCAAATAATACGATCACCTCTGAGTTGAGTAGAAAAATGTTGTTGTTGATGTTTATTTTACACTTATTTTGGAAGCTTCTTTAAAAGTATGTGGTAAACAGTATGTAGTGCTCTCCTTTCCTTTCTTATTCTCAATGAAAGAATGCTAGCCCAGCTTCATGAAAACCAGGTAAAGTGGGATGAACTACTACATGGAGAATTTTAATGGGATTCAGTGTGCCTGTAAGAGAAAAGGACGTGAACAGCATCAATGCACAGGGATGTCGACTGCAAGCCAAGAAAGCTAGGGAAAAGATGAGAACTGGTAGAATGTCCGTGTTTGTACAGCTAAAGAAAAGATTTGAGATAACTATGTGCAAATAGAAATTGTGGGTTGTCACGAGTCATTTGAGTATGAGTTTAAGGATAGGCTTGATTGAGATGAGCAGGTCATTGTGTATTGATATAAATGAAGTTTGAAAGGGACTTCTGGCCAGATGGCAGCTTTCTGGAAATTCTAGAAAGTATATAGCTGAGTTTTACATTGTTTCATAAACTCTGTACCTAATCAAGATAGTGAGCTAATGATTGCGATATGTGTCTTTTTAGTACCGTGCACTATGATAATCTGCGTAGAAAAAGTACTTAATTTAGACATCCTCTCTTTAAGGAATATAATGAAAAATATTAGGAAAAAAACCCTGCACTCTACAGTAAATATGGGAAAGAGGAAAGTTACCCAGCCCCAAAGAAATGCCATATTCTTCAAAAAGTCATGAAAAGAAGAATAATGCTTTGGGGAGAGAAGGGACTTTTTTTATTCAAAGTACACCCAAAGAGCCATTTTACAGGACCAAAATTACGACTTTTGCTATGAATCTCCAGGCGCACCAAATGCATATTTATTAGACAACACCCCCTATAGCACTAGATAGGTACTATCCCACTCCTGGCGTATGATCTGGAGTGATGGGGCTCATGGAAAAAGTGGTGGTGGTAGCACAGATGAGATTATCGTGTACGGGGGCAAAGTCTTCATGTGCTGTTTTCCAGTGTGTCGTCTTCATCTACATCTGGAAAAGCCACCGGGATTCTGGTCTATGGTTAATTTACACCTTTATCTCTGAGACGCTTCTGTTCCCACATGAGGCCAGGCTCTTGTATGGCACGATCAGGGTAACACCCTCTGTGCTCTGGCTTCTTCACTGGTGCTCCTCAAGTTACAGAGTCACTTTTTGACTGTCTTTGGCAGAATTGTACCATTTCTGGTGCCCAGATAGCTGAGCAGAATAGTTGCGTTGCTGGGTAGGTTTGGGACCTTTCTGGTGGGGTCCCACTTTTGGATCCTCATATTTCTGGGAGTGCCAGAGTGGGCTGACTGGTGGGTGTCTCCCACCCACCACCATCACTTGTGTTTTCTGGGTGTTTTCTACAGGATCTGGACCCTTACTTGTTTCCACGGCAGAGATCTCATTTACAGTCTCAGTGGGAGGCTGCTGACAGTGGAGGATAACTGCTGTGTGGGAGATGCTCTCTTGCATTTCCAGTCCGTTTTCTTCATGTGCCGTTTTAACCCACATAAATCCACAAATATAACAACAACAATAATAATAATAATACCTTAAATATCCTAATTCCCTCAAATCAGTGACTTACTTTATTAGGACGAGCCACTCTTGCAAAAACATTCCTTGTTTGCAAGCTGTAGGCTGCTGGCCTTCCAAACACCTTCAAATTCGGGAAAAAAGAGCAACTTGCCAGACAGCAGTTCTGCAGAAAAAGGTGCAGGGCTTACGGTGGAATCGGCAGCGTCAGAGGTTTGAGAAATGGATTGACATCCTCGCGCATTAACGAGGCGCTCGCCTATCAGAGAGGCCAAGCAGTCCTACTGCTCGGCTGGGTGCTGGGGGGTGTGAGCTGGAGCAGTGCTAGACACCTTACAACAGGTTTGAGCATCTTGTTTTACAGAATCACAGAATCACAGAATCATATAGGTTGGAAAAGACCTTTAAGATCATCGAGTCCAACCATAAACCTAACACTGCCAAAAACCACCACTACACCATGTCTCTAAGTACCTCATCCAAACGTCCTTTAAATACCTCCAGGGATGGCGACTCAACCACTTCCCTGGGCAGTCTGTTCCAATGCTTGATAACCCTCTCGGTGAAGAAAAATTTCCTAATATCCAGTCTAAACCTCCCCTGGCGCAACTTGAGGCCATTTCCTCTTGTCCTATCACTTGTTACCTGGGAGAAGAGACCGACCCCCACCTCTCTACAACCTCCTTTCAGGTAGTTGTAGAGAGCGATGAGGTCTCCCCTCAGCCTCCTTTTCTCCAGGCTAAACAGTCCCAGCTCCCTCAGCCGCTCCTCATAAGACTTCTGCTCCAGACCCTTCACCAGCTTCGTTGCCCTTCTCTGTACGCGCTCCAGTACCTCAATATCCCTCTTGTAGTGGGGGGCCCAACACTGAACACAGTATTCGAGGTGCGGCCTCACCAGTGCCGAGTACAGGGGCACAATCACTTCCCTAGTCCTGCTGGCCACGCTATTTTTGATACAGGCCAGGATGCCATTGGCCTTCTTGGCCGCCTGGGCACACTGCTGGCTCATATTCAGCCGGCTGTCAACCAACACCCCCAGGTCCTTCTCTGCCAGGCAGCTTTCCAGCCACTCTTCCCCAAGCCTGTAGCGTTGCATGGGGTTGCTGTGGCCCAAGTGCAGGACCTTGCACTTGGCCTTGTTAAACCTCATACAATTCACCCCAGCCCATCGATCCAGCCTGTCCAGGTCCCTCTGCAGAGCCTGCCTACCCTCCAGCAGATCAACACTCCCACACAACTTGGTGTCGTCTGCAAACTTACTGAGAGTGCACTCGATCCCTTCGTCCAGATCACTGATAAAGATGTTAAACAGGACTGGCCCCAACACCGAGCCCTGGGGAACACCGCTTGTGACCGGCCGCCAACCGGAGTAAACTCCATTCACCACCACTCTCTGGGCCCGGCCGTCCAGCCAGTTCTTTACCCAGCGAAGAGTACACCCGTCCAAGCCATGAGCAGCCAGTTTTTCCAGGAGAATGCCGTGGGAAACCGTGTCAAAAAGTGAATGAACTTTAGTCAAGAAGTGAATGAACTGGAGTGTCCAGAAGAGAGACACAAGAATGATCAAGCCCTGGAAAACATGACCTATGATTAAAAGTTTAAGTGACTTGGGGCTGGTGGAAAAGAAAGAAGTCTGAAACAGAATATTGTAACAATCTTGAAGCCTGAGGTAGGGTATTATAAGAGTCTTCAATTAGATGAAGAAGGCTGCTTTTGAAGTAACGGGAATAGACAAGCTGCTCGCTGTTGAGGAGATGGCATGGACTGTAGTTACTCAGAAATAAGTCTGCTATCAGGAAAAATGTTGAAATAGTAAGGTTCCAAAAGCAAATCCATGAAAAAGTCCTGGCCTTTAGCCACCGACAGTTTGGTGACTACAACCAGCCTCTTGATCTTGCTTGACTAAACTGAAGGTTTGGTAAGTCTCAGTTGAACGTGAGTCGTCCTTCTTCTGGACTCAGAGCCATGGTTATTATTGCAAGTACAGCTGCTGCCAGTTCCTCCACTCCTTTGTGGCTGGTGGGGTTCCATCATTAACTTTATTTGTTTCGTTTGGCTTCATTTGATTAAAGTCTGGGGCTTTAGTCTGTGATCTCACACAAAACCAAGGAGCACCTCTGTGCAGCTCTCTCCTTGATGGATACAATAATTTGGGGGCAGACCTACGTCCCACCAGAGCCATTAGAAAGAATCCTACTCAGTTCAGTGGGGCTGGGTCAAACCATGCAGAGGATGCTTTTGGGTTAGTAAGGCATCCCACGCGTACTGCGGACAGATGCGAGATTGGTACGTGCTAAGCTTGGAAACCACGCGGGCAAACGCAAAGTAGTGCTAAGCTTGAGCTAGTAGGGCCTAATGGTACATAACTGAGCTCAGCACCGGTAAGAACAATTTACTAATAAAGGTTGGAAAATCAATCGTTAGTGTCACCCGAGGTGGTGTAAAACAATGTGTTGGGCATGCCCTGTTGTGAAGGGTTTCGTTGCCGAGCAGCTCTTTGCCCTGGTTCCTTCCAGCCAGGTGACAACGTAAAGCATCGCTTTTAAGCAAACTCAAGCCAGTGTGTGATTACAGCTCGCAGAGTCCTGCCAGGTCCGTGGGAGCCAAAACTCTTCAGCACTGAATATACTGAAACAGCAGCAACATTCATTTCACCCTTCACAGAGTTCATCATTACTGTACATGTATTCCCTCAGCAGGAGACAATAGCAGCCAGAAGTAAAATAATTGTTTCTCCTCGTAGAGGAATGCTCCAAGAAAAGGCCCCAGGGACTATTCCAAGCAAGTCCAATTTTTTCAACCATATCTAGAAAGAGCACTACCATCTGCTTTTACCACATAATTTACACAACGCTTAACCAGAGACAGAGCATAATAAAACCTGCTGCCCCCCTCCTGGGAAACGGTGCCTCTTAAAGAGAATTGGTGACCCCACTAGTCCAATTTGGTCTGAAATTATTGCTCCAATATTGGAAATTCTCTGTACAAGGAAGCAACGTACAATGGCATAAGTAGCAGAAGTCACTTGGTTTTTGTTGAGTTCTGGTTTTTTTCCCCTTATCTGAAAGTATTTTTCATTTAATAGAGGACACGCATGATATATGTGTAAGTAAAGAAAATGGAAGTAAAGTTGGGTTATAGTGTTATATATATATGTATATAATAGCTTTTATTATATGTCACATGTTAAAAGACAATTTTGACATAATAATTGACTTTATTGTGAATTGTACAAATCCTTTAACAGATAGCAAAATCCAGACTGCTGGGCAAGAGGTATAAGATTCACATTTAAATTGATTACACCTACCTACAGGACACAGAGATGGAAAGAAAAATTAGCAGAAAGGCAACGGAAGATAGCAGAAGAGATCTAGCCTGCACACTGATCGATGGTAAATGTTTTGTAAGAATACAGATATAAAACGTACATACATCCCAGCCCGTTATCTCACTTAACGCACAGAAAGATTTGCCTACAAATGTGCAGCTGCAGCCCATTGTTCCTCTGACAACTAATTTGTATTAGAGCTGGCTCACAGAAACTGTGCACTCATGTATTTCATGCGGCTTTTGTGGTTTATGATGGGAAAAGTGAGGCCGTCTGAAAAGGCAGTGGAAAAGTCACTTAGGCTGCCAAAGCCAAGTAAAACCTGGTGCAAAACGGAAGGTTGAAGTTTTGACAATGACGCACACAAAATTGTAGCAGCTCATAGCTGAAGTACCCGGGAGTTCTCTCCGGACGCTTGGGCTGAGAAATAATGTCGGAAATTAGGGATCTGTGTTGGTTTCCTAGACTGCAGAGATGGGTTAGCCTGCGTATACCGCAGGCCCGGCCAGGCAAGTTCACCTTGTGTTAGGTCTCATAATTGTTAGGTCTCATAAAACGATACTTCTCTACCTGGCTTCTGTATCAATTTACGCATAAGATTGCTATTTTTTGGTGCTTACTGTATTGGCGAATGCAGTAACGTTTGGCCGATACTGCACAAAGTCAGCAGCCTTAGCCAGTCAGATACTCAGCCGGTCGGACTTTTTCCAACGCGCTTTCTCAAAACGCCGTAGCTCTGCAAGCAAGGGTACGAGTGCAGCCCTGTGCCGCGCGTCTCTCTGGGCATCCACATCAGGATCCATCAGCTGGCACGCCAACTGAAAGAACTTAGCTCAAACTTGTTTTTCCCGAGGTTTTTTTGTCTTCCTCACGCTTCTGCAGCGACGGCTGGAGCCCCAGGCCGGAAAAGTCAGCAGAACGCTTTAAACAAACCTATTTGCCAGGATGCTGAGGCTTTGTGAGAAACTCTCCACCTGGACCCCAGTCAATACCGCTTGATCTTCTCTGGCATGTCCTAAGGTATTTCTCTGAGGAGCTCTATTCAAGGTGTCTATTTCCAATCTCTTAACCTTTCACAGCACATGTTTTTTTTAATAACAAAGCTGGAAAGAGAGGGGATCTTTTTAGTATAAAGGTCACAAATCAAAGTTTTATTTTAACAGGTTTGTCATTCCTTTGTTGAGCTTTTGCTTTAGCAAAAGTCATTGCCAGTCTAGCCGTATATAGGAAGGAAAGAACCAAGGCAGTAAAATTACAGCACGCGTTGCCAAATGACTCTTTAATTAGGGAGTAAGTGTTTTTTCCGTTCCTGTAACCTCTGGCATTCAGGGCTGGTGAGCAGCCAAAGGAAAATGGCATACGGAGAAGAAGAATGTGGTATTCACAAGAGGCAAGATTAAGTGTCCAGTCAAAACAAGTCAAAATGATAAGGTTAGCATATGCCATTCCTTCCTCCCCCCGTCTGCCGTCCCCCTCCCCTCGCCTTCCCGCATGGGGAAGCAGCACGCTGCGGAGAGGAAGAGCCATAAGCTATTCATAAACGACACGGGCCCGAGTTCAGCATATTAAAAAAGTGTTCAGTCAGATAATTACCCTCAATTATTAATTCTTTTTCATGATCAGCTTAGGTGGCAATGGTGCAGAAAAAGCAAATCGTTTGGTATTTGCAATCTGCCGCGCGCTCGCAGCCTGCTCGGCGCTGGTTTTTGGCATCTAGTGATTCAGCTCTTCTGTGTTTACCAAAGACTGATAGAAAAGACAAAACATCTGTTTTTGTAAAAATTGTTTACCTTCTTCCAACTTTTCTAGCCGCTTCTTTTAATGTACAATCAGGCTTGATATGCCCTGGAGATGCAAGTCTTTTAACGGCCCCTATGGTCTGATACGCTAGCTGAATTTTACTGCGACTTTACCGATAAATTGCAATCTGCTTTTTTATTTTTATTTTAAGATATACCAGACCAATGACTTAGTAAATTTCTGTAACTCTGAGAAATAAACTGCAGGTTAGTTTTAAACCAATGTTTCTTCAATGCCTGGCGTACACTAGTTGAGCAGCAGGTGAATATGCGTTAGGATTATCGTTAAAGCAATTTAAATGCTTGGAAGGAGACCTTCTTCTTAGAAGTAGGTGAGACTCACTGCCTTCTGTCTGCCAAAGGTCATATACACCTTGATTTTTCACCCTCTGGGGACTTTCACTCCTGCTTTATCTTCGGCGCTTGAGTTTTGAACCTGCCTCATCCCTCTCGGGCACCGCTACTTGCTCGGCTTCGCGCTGACGCTGAAGTCGGCTCCCCTCCCAGGCTCGCGTTTCAGCTGCGGAGTCAGCCGTTTCTAGGTTTTATACCGTGGTAATCACCGAAGTACCTGAAATGTGCTGTCGGGACTGTAACCAACACCTGTCCTGGGCTCTTTGTTTTCCTGGGTGAGGGTTTTTGGGGAGGGATTTGGCCGCCCCAGGGCGCGGGTGCCTCCTGCCTGCATCGCCAGCCCGGGCACGCCGGGAGGGCAGCAGCCGGCAGCTGAGCCGGCGTTAGCAAAGTTTGCTGAAGATTTTTCCAAGGAAAATGCAGCACAGAAGCATTTTTGTTGGGGTGCTTTATTTTGTACAGGCTGCTCAGGGTTAAAATATAACCTAGTTATAGTTTGCTGACTTTTGCCAAATACACAAGTGGAAAATTTTGGGTTTTGCTTTACTTTTTAGCCTTTATTCTAGTGCCGTTTACTTCCAGGCTTTATCTGAGTTTTGACTACAGCATGCTAAACGTACCGATGACTTTTCCTCATACTAATGCCTCACTAGTAGAAAGTTATGCTTTTTAAACAGCAGCAGTATCGCTCTTCACCGTTTTGCTAAAGCCTGAGGTTGTGTTAAGTTTTGAATACACGATGAAAATCCTGACTCACGGGATTCTCCTATGGGTTTGGATTTCATACGACGACCTCAAGTTTGTGTACAGAATTTGTTATTCAGTTTAGACCCTGATTCCACAAAGACAACTGTGAGTCTTGATGCTGCGTTGACTCCTTATAGAGGTAAGCACATGCATGTTTGCAGAGTTGAGGTGTTTAGATGCTTTTCCTCACTAATAAATACAGATTTCTTTTTTCGTGGGCAGGAAACGAGGCCAAAGAGCCCTGGCTGCAGCGGGGAGCTGCTGGTCCTGTGAAGCTGGATGCTGCCTGCTCCCTTGTGAAGCCCTCGAAGCCAGGGAGGGACCCAAACCAGGAGCGAGGGCTGGTGCTAGAAGGAAAACCATCTCCCAAAGCCAACAGGTTGGGTAACTGTGCTCTGAAGAACGGGGGAATTAATTAACAAGCCAGGATTAATGAGGTAAGTTGATGAGAGTGGGCCTGTTTATAGGATAGTTTATAACGAACTGTATAAATAAGCTCTTTGTGGAATCAGTCCTTGTTCTGTTTGAGAAGTGGAGCCCGCTCTCAGTTCCCCTCCAGACATTTCGGTAATTCACAGTATAATATAGAAATAGTTGAGTTAGAAATAATTTTGAAGTTATGGAATTATCCCTGTGTATTATTGTATAATAAATGCAGAGAACTGTTACAGAGAAAGCATAAAATAAGCAAATGAATTCTCCCCATTCTTTGCTCTTCTCAGTTGTGTATTATTTTAAATTCTATTTAGGGGCATTGCAGAGAAGATAGCTTTATGTTGATGGTGGTGCTTTAGCCATGATGGCAGCAGGCCATGATCCTTGCAGGAGGCTTCTTACTATTTTTCCTGGTGGTTCAAATTTTATTTTCATGCTTTGCATTTAATTTTTCTTGTCTTTTTTTTCCCCTTTTTCTTTTCATTTTTCCTCTCTTTTCTCAGAAAAAGGTTTTCTATTTTACAGCAGCAGCCATCTGACAAAACAAAGTACATGGTGCATCAAAGATGTAGGTTGTCCCTTCAGTTTTAAAAATCAAGGGAAAAGCAGAGTTCTTTCATTTCTTCCCTCTCTTCCTTGTCTGCTTAGCTGAGATGAGATCAAACAATCCTGTTTTATGAGTGATAGAACAAGCTACATGCCCGTCTCGCAGCATCCCAGCTGTAGAGACTGAATCAACGGTTTCAGAGGCTATTTAATTATGTCAGCACTCAGCACATTTAAAAATGCTCCAGATGTGCTCTTGCAATGAGATTGCTTGCAGAATCAGCTTTAAATTATAGTTCTTTCTGGAAGCCAAATGCTTCTAGCGGTATAACTCCCCTTAATGGAAATTATTTTCATAAGTCGGGGAGAAAATAGTGGATTTTAAATACCAGTTGAATGACAATATTTTTTAATTTTTCATCCAATAGGATATTCACACCGAGCGCACACGCAGACCTGCCATTACCATTAATGTATTACCCCAAAAGAATGAAAAGTATAGCACCTCACAACGTCCTGGAGTTTGTATTTGAATAACGTTTAGTTAACTACAGAATTGTACTTGCTAAGGTTTGAGCATCTCATAAAGCTGAGGTACGTTGGTGTTTTTATTAATCTAAGCTATGATCTGAGTAGCAGATTCAGGAAAATGGACTTTCTGGAGTAGGTTGAACTTTAACCTTTTAATTTTCTGGCCTTTTTAGTGCCTTTCACTGACTTTGTTGTATTTTGACCCGGGCCCTGTAGTGCTTGTCCTCTGGTTTTGTTGAAAGAAAACTGTTGCCGCGTGTCTTAGTGCAGTCGAGGGTGTTCCCTGATCTGAGTTTTGTGTCTGCTGATGGAGGAGCTGCTCTCTTCATTTGCTGCAGCAGCTTCAAGCAAGCTGACAGGCAAAGACTGTTTTGGGGCAAGCAATTAAAGGTCACGGTCATCTCTGTCGTCACCTCTCGTATCGGGATAGCAAGTAGTGAAAGCACTATCTTGAACTTTAAGCACTGCCAGAGATCAGATTGCCCATTGCTTCACATATTGAGATACGCAATCCTAACTTTATACAAGGGGCTTAAAGTTTAGGGAATGCAGAATAAGTTGTTGCTAAATAAAATTGTTGTTATTAAAGGCAAACAATAAAGGCCATCGTATATCTGTTTTGGGCACTGCACAAACCCCCAGATTTAATATTTAGGCTCTTTCCTAGTCCTTGGGCTAGTGAAGGATTTCCAGAGAGCCTGTGAATGGCCACCCTGCAGCTTTCCTGGTCTGACCGACTTTTCTTGTTCCAAGAAGCTTGTTGGAGGATTTGCTGTTAGCTATGGCCAGTGCCCATCTCCTTGAGTCTTCTGGGAGATGGGAAGGGACAGACTAACGAGTACAGCCCTCGGTGGCTGTGTTGGGACGAATGTGAGTGTTGTGACTATTGCAGTTGTGTGAAAGCGCTGCAGAAAAGTGCCTCTCCATTCCCTTGGGCAATCTAAAATTGCTTCTGGTTTAATCCTTCTACGTGACTGAGCAGCCTGGAGCAGCTCCAGGTGTCCAGCGTGGCTCGTGAACCCACCCCAACATGTCCCGCGGTGCTCAAACAGCTCCTGCGAGCTCCCTGTTTGCTGCCATAAGCAGAAAGCGGGCTTACTTTGGTGACGCTTGGGAAGATGGGCTGCTGGGAAGTGATGTACAATGTAATTTTGGAAAGAAAAATTGAAACGTTCAGAAAAAAAATCAAAATGAAATATTTCGGTGTTTTTCCATTTCTTTAGTTCAGGATATCCCATTTGCAATTCTAGCCGAGTCTTTCAAGAGCTTCATCCTCTCCCAAACTGCCTTTTTTCTGTGAAATGATATTTGAAAAATGCTTTAGGCCAGCTCTGTGATTCAGAAATGTTTTCTTTCCCTCCCGGCCACCTCGCTCCCCTCCGTGCAAGGCAGAGCTGCTGCCAGCAGAAGTAGCGAGACTGGAGTCCAGCAGTGTCAGGGGTTACTAAACATGCAAACTTCTTCATCCTTTTCCCCCTTTTTGTGTCTCTCGGTCCCTGCTGGATTGCCACCCTTCTGACTTGAATCTTCCTGAAAATTTATTTTCCTGCAAAGATGCTGAAATCCTTTAACTTTTCTATGAAAATGGGACATTTATGCAAAAACCCATATAACTATATTTGGATACCATAACACGGCTGTTCCATTCTGTGGTAGTCTTCACTGATTAAACAAACTTTCTAATCTTACTAGTATTGGGGATGGAGGGCTGTAGGTGAAACATGTTTTGCTCTGTCCTTCCTTCCCTTTGCACGTGCAGCTACAGGCAGGGGTAGGCCAGCTACTCTCAGCCTCCCTCCTCTTTCCCCTGTCTCTCAAAATAATATTTGATAAAAGCTCCCTTGCAAAGGGTTCTACTTTAGTACAAAGTTATACTTTAGGCGTGTTTATCGCTGTTGCTTTCCTCCAACCTTTTGTCAGCTCTTACCCTGCTTTCCTACAGCCTCCAGTGAGGACGAGACCCCCTTGCATGGGCGCATGTCGCGGCAGTGTGCTGCACTTGGGAGCTTGCGGTAATGGGTTACAATTGCAGACGTAAACATGTCACTTATTATTATCATGATTTTTTTTTTGTCGTTTGGGGCTAGATTAAAAAGAGGAAGGGTGGTTTCCTCTCTGAAGTCGGGTTGAGTGCCCCTGGGGTTCGCAAAACCAATAAATAAAATGTTTTCATCAGTCAGCCTTTTCAACGAGCCTGCGAGTCTGGCAAGTCAAGCGATCCTGATGTATTGGTGGGATTTCCTGGAGCAAGAACGGGTAACGGGGGGCTGGGGTAATGCCAACATCAGTATATTCAAGCGGTGCGATATTAACGGTGTTCAAACTATGAGTGCTGCGGTGGTGACACCTGCAGTGGTGTCTTGCAAAGGTCCCCACTCAAAAAAGAGGAAAACCGGGAGATTTCCAGAGACATAAATGGGAGATGAACATCTCATTGCTGTTACCTTTTGGTGGGAGGTAGGCATTTAATTCCTGTGTTCACACGAGTAGATCTTCCACTAGGAAACCATTGATAAATTCTCTTCAAAATATGGCAAACGTAAAAGTCGCGTGCAAATACTGAATGCTGTTACCTTACCTAGTGGCTTTCAGGTAATATAGGGGTGGTAGTTAAACAGTGTAAGCCAGTCTGCGTGTCGCCATCTCTAGGAAGATATATAAGCTCACTAAGGACTTGCAAGCTATAGATGGGACAAAAAAAAGAGGTATGTTTATGATATGTTGCAATGCCGATAACTGTATAGATTCAGCCATCTTTAAATTTCTTAAAATGTCTGAAATCTAAGGTAGAACAAAGGAAATCTTTGAAAAGACAGGCTGGCATCTTTTCCCTACTTGCGTATTCACTATCTACAGGTTAAAATTATCTCCAAGCTTCTCATTTGCTCTGGCAGGTATATTTGTGGTCTCAAGTTTTGCAGGTCAGTGTTGATCTTTGGTGGAATATGAATTTAGGTAAAGGTCTCTGAGCCCACAGGCTCGGGTAGGAATAAGACCATATGAAACAGAAACAGTTGAGAATTTCCTCTGTGTAGCTGAAAATTTGAGCCTGTCATTTCTATGAAGACTTGTCGTTTTTGCGTGTGATTAAAGATGCTCATCCAGTTTTTTTGAAGTCGCTTAGACTAATAAACTCTGCTTCTTACTTAAAGCACAAAACTGACAAGATCAATTTTGAAGAACAGAGGAAGAAATAAGTTCGAGTTTTGCTAGGAAAATATTCTCTGGTGAAGAAATCTCATATGCCAAGTTTTAGCTTAAAGCAAATGCTAAGGCCATATATGGCCCTGTGGAAAATGTTCTTTAAAATGCCAGTGTTTACAAACTGACTTTCAAAAGTACTTAGGATTGGCCCTGGGAGTTTTACCGTTATCATCAGTGGGAATAGATTTAGGTCAGTGCAGAGAGCCCATGTGGAGCCCAACTGACTTCAGTGCTTTCTGCAGAGGAAGAATTGCGGTTTAGACAGACGATAAACTGGCTGCAGTTGGGACTGCTACAGTAATGTGTTGCTTGTAGATACTTCTCAGATCTTTTTGGCACAAACAACATTTAAAGTATTGCACACAGAGCATAAAATAAGCTCTAATTGAGAGTGCTTTCTAAAAATGTGGTACATCCAATAAATGATTACCAGAAGAATAAAGATGTTTAAAATTATTCAAAGCAACTTTGCTGGAGAGAGACGTCTGTATGAATTGATGTTATAAAATAAGTGATATAAAATCTCTTGCAGATAAATTGTAGTAACTTATGGCATAACATTTTCTGATTCTTTAAGTAGCATAAAAGCATCATAAGTGTAAATAGGCTTACGATTCCCCTGAATCGTTCTTGATGTTTGAATAATCTGTTTTAGCAGGGCCCAGCTATTTCTGAAGTGCGCCAGGCCCAAGCACACATAGGACCAATGGCTTTTCTTCTGCATCTAACGGTGGCCATGGATTTTTCAGATTGTTTTGCCGTCTGAATAATTAAATCTGATGACGTAAACACAGGTTATTCTTGTGTATCATGGTAGCAGAAATTTTCACTGATTTCAGAGACTCCCAGTGTGATAACTGTATAAAAAGGAATGAAATCTCCCTAATGGGAAGATGGTAAGGAAAGGAAAACTTCGGTTAACTCAATTTTATAAACACTAATCTCATGAAGGCAGCTAGATCATATACTGAAGGGACCTCCAAGTCCATGGCAAAAATAAGGAAATTAAACTTAGTCTCCCACATTGCAGTCTTTTATAACAAGGTCTTTATTTTTCCCCAAAGCAATGTTAAAACCAGAAGAGTGATAACCCAGTGTTGAAGGCAGAAATTCCACATGCCATTTGGAATGCTAATTACTGCAAAACTTATTTATATCCATGTTTAACTGCAAGACTTGGTTCCTGCCTCTAGAAAACTGGCTGGCATCTCCCACGGGTTGCTGCTCGGACACATTTGAGTCCATCAGTTGGAGAGTTAGCAGCTTTCCTGTCAGCGTGGCACATAGTAAATAAGTCGGAATTTCCCCAGATGAAGCAACTTCGCGTGGAAACTTGCTGAAATCAGGCACCTTGAGCTGCTCCCTAATTCTCTGTATCCCACCAGGGACTGAAGTGATGGTGCGGTTAGCTTAATAAAAGGAAAATCAGGATCAGTCAATAAGAAAAAGCAAAACTGATGTTAATTATTGCATCATTTCAACCCTATAGGTTACGAGTTATAGAGCTTGGTTCCTGCAGCCGGAGCTCACGGGGAGGGGCGCGTGCCTGTCCCCAGCACCCAAACCCAGGGCAACAGTGGGTCTTCTGCCACGGGAGTGTTATGACAATAATGCTCCTTTCTAAGAGCTCAGCAATATAAAGAGGTTGGTTTATAGATAGGTGTATATGCCTACGTGTGTATATGCCTACGCTGACACAAATCTATGCGTAGAGATGTCCAAGAGATTGAAGGAGGTAAACCTTAAACTCCTAACACCTAAAAACGTACACCGCTGGCACAGGACAGGAGGATTTCACGGCGCTTTTTGAGTGGCTTCTGTCACCTTTTGAGCTGCATCCCTCTCTACCTACTGTTGGGTGAAATTTTGTGAATTTAATGCCCTGAAAGGAAGACCAGAGGGTCAGACTGTCCTCTACGGTGTGAAGGTGCTGCTGGAGGAAAGGGATTTTAAAGCCAGTTCTTTCTCTTACAGAGCTGCTGTGCGAACAGCGAGCCAACAGGCTTGATGTATTCGGCTGTCCCTGTGGGTCCTGTTCCTTTGGGCCTTTCCAGCATCCCCTCAAATGCCTTTTCAAACCCAGTTTTGTCTGGGAACATGGTCCAGTGCACCTGAGCCGTGCCCCAGCCCAGCCGGGTCCGGGCTATGCTCATGAGAGGGGCAGCGGGCAGTGCCCCTCTGAGATTTGGCCATTCCCTCCCTCCGCAGGAAGCAACCCTATACGGCCACGCTCAAAATATTTTCCATTTATTATTGATAATTTTTTGTTAGTATTAATAGTTTTTCCAATGGTGCTACCAGAGATTTGGTGTGAACAGTTTCCAAACCACGGTCTCATGTCTGTAATGGGCACCAGGTTATTTTCTTCACTGCCTATCAGTGTCCTAAAACCCAGGAGAGGCTATTTCTGCTTACAAAGCATCACGCACATCCGTGGGAAAGTAGGAATAAGGAGTACCATTGGCCACACTGGTGCCCAATAAACAAATAAACCAAACTGTAAGTCAAATGAGACCGCTGTGTAATATCGTCACGGAAGTTGTGAAGGAAAGTTCAATGTCAGTGAAGATAAGAAAGTAAAGACTATTTTCCAGCTTCAAAGACAGTGTAACTAATGTTGCAGGGACATTAATTACATGGACAAAAATTTAAAACCCTAAAATTGCACTTGACAGAATCCCTTTAAACTAATATAGTGTTAGAGTCTACTAATGGTTTCTGGCTCCAATAAGTTTCCACAATTTTCTCTTTATTTAAGTCTTAAACTCTCCAAATTAAATGCAATTGGAAAATCAGTTATCTTGTTTTGCTTTATGCTCTTGCTAACTCAGCATCATTATATGATCTTGTTTTCCAGTCTCAAAGTTTTCCCTCTTTGTCATTGCCACAAAGTTTTGTTACAGCAGAGCTGAGAAAATTGTCCCTGTATTAAAGTGGTTTTTAATTTCTCTTTTGTTCTGTTCATAGGGACAACCTCCTTTGCACTCCCAGTATTTATCACCTATAACAAAATTATTTCTGGGGTGAGCCCTCGGATGTAAGGGGTGTGATGTCCCTGGGCCACATCGCCTGTGGCTGTTGGACCTCAACCGTTCGCAGAGGGGCTGCTGGAAGACGGCTTCGAGGCTGGCGTTCTGGGCTGCCTCTGCTCTCCTGGAGCTAAACGGGAGCCAGGGCTGGATGTAGGCAGTGCAGGAGACGTGGCTGGGGAGCACCGCGGCATACGGTGTCCTGCTTTGGGCCAGGATCACGAGGCCATGAAAGGAGGAAACCTGAGCATCGAGGCTGTGACCGCAGCCATGCCTTCTCCCCAGCTCTGTCCAGGGCACCAGGAAAGTGAAGTCACATCCTATTGTATCTTTTTTCCCATCGCTAGTTCAATATTTTTTTAATTTTTATAATTGCTTTTAATGCCAAGACTTGAAGTCTCAGGCGTAGGGAGACTGAAATCTCTTTGGGATAGGGACCACGGGGAAAATCATGTTCTGCTGAAGCCCATCTCAGGCTGAGCATCTTTTGTGTCTGGTACGCCTGCGCAGTCCTTGGTCTCATGTTGATGTTTCCTTTTGGGATGTATATTAACCATATGTATATAACTATTAGTTCTTAATAAGTAAAGGAAGGCAATATCTCAGTAGAGGATTGCTATTCTGACCCTCAGTTAATCCCTTGTTAGCTCAGAATAATAGCGCTTTAAACTGCTGGGGCTGTTTTATACCTTCACATGGGTCACAGTTTTGAATCCATGTCATGATATGAATCGAGAGAGACACTGATCTAAGTGCTTTTACATATATCTGTATGGATGGGGAAAATCTGTTTATTTGTGCTACCAGTTGTAATCAACAGGTACAAGAAAAGCGCAAGATCGTTTGGCTACCATAAAAGGGAGTTCTGGATGCAAATATTAGTCAGAAACCTGCAAGGGTTTTCAGACACTCTCTTAGTGTTTGCGCAGCAAGTGTCAGAGTTTGCCATTGCAAAATTTTGCTCTTGTTTTGCAGTCTGAGAATAAACAGTTTTGCTTAGCTCCGGTAGCAGTCCTTAGCCTGAAAAGGTTATGTTCAAAGAGATCCAATAAAGAAAAGCCACATTTAATTGGGATTCTGTTCTCCTGGGAGCTCTCCCTCAGCACGGGAGGGGAAATCTCTCTGCCTTTGCAGAGTAATATTTTTGCTCCGGCATTAGGCAGAGCATATTGCATCGCGTCAGGCCGGGGGGTTCATTGCAGACCCCAAAGAGGGCAGCGGGGCTGAGCCACGGCCACAGCGGAGCATAGGAGGATCTCGGAGAGGCTTCCCGGGGTAGCCCGGGCTGCAGGACCTGTTTGAGAGATGCTAAAAGAAGAAGAGATGTGCTCGGTATAATTAAGGCAGTTTCCTCTCTCCAGCTCATAGGATGAGACGTAACGTTCACCTAACTGGCGTAGGGAAAAGCGGAGCTGCCTTGGTGGTGATTTTCTTAGCTGACCTTTTGCTACTAGTGATTTTGCTGATTAGTTTCCTTTTTCTGGAAAATGCTGTGCGGCTTACTTCAACGGACTGAAAATGTTCCTGTTTTGTTTCTAAGCGTTTGCTAGATGAAGGGCTCCTTGTGCCACTCATAAGGCATTTTCCTAATTGAGCAGGTCCCCCCTCATCTTGCCATGTTCGTTTGGCAAACGAGAGGCCATCCGAGAGCTGCTCGCTGGTCACGGGCGGCTGTCACCGCCTCTCCCCAGTGCAGAGACGCCAAGACAACATTAAAATGCTGTTGTCGTCGTGGGCAGTATATTCTGGAAACCAAACCTCGTGAACGAAGGAGCAGCTGTAATGAAGTGATATACTGTTGGTCTTGGGGCTAGTGTGGTTAAGGAGAAGTTATAGCTCTTCCTAACAAGGAAAAAAGCAATTTCTTAGGCTTGAACTTCGCAATAATGAAATGTGAAATCTGTGTCGCTATCACTTCTGTAGCTAAGGGCCATCTGCTGCTGATGGATCAAAACGTCCTCAGTCTCCGAAGAAATTCACAGAAAGGCCAAGAATAGTTTTGTAGTTTTAGAGGCTGTGGAGCATCTCTGAGTTACTCATAACTAGCTGCAATACCTCAAGCCATAAACCCACTTTTTTTCTTTTCTTTTCAGAAAAAACCAGAAAGAATGTAACTCGGAAAATAAAATAGTAGAAACAAAAAAAGGTAGAGTTGAATTAAATTCTATACTTGTGGGAGCACCATCATGAAATGTGTAATCCTGTGTATAACTCAGAAAATATCATGTATATAGCATTAAAAAAGGATTTTGTAGAGCTTCTTGTGCAAAACATGGATTAAAATAAGAGTATGACCATTTCCAAATATTCTTTTTACATCAGACTCAACAGTATTTAAGTATGCTTTTTGTGTATTCACTCTAATATGGCTGGTAAGGAGGATATAGAAGAATAATTAGAGATAAGCCACTTTTCAATTAACTGCTACCTGCTGCTACCCACTGGTGGACATAAATTACTGGCAGATAATTTTATCCTTGTATTACTTGAGAACCTTTGGACATCATGTGCTTGACCTAAATTTTTCCTGGCATTATGAAGCCCTAGTTAAATATAAAAATAATTATTTTGGAGCGCAGTTCTTCAATGAAGTTTTTTGGGCTGTATTTTTCTTGTATTCAGCTCAGCATGTGAATGTTTTTGTGTTCTTTAGCTACAGAAACTCACTTTCTAAACTTTAGCATGGACTGACTGACAACCCATTAGAAGCTACATTGGAGAATGGGATGAACTGGAGAAAAGACTGTCGAGATCCGTTCAAAGGAAATGACGACTGAGTTTTTGACAAAAAATAACAATGCTTGTTCATGGATCTGTGACTGAATACAGTCCAAGTCTTAGCTTCTGATGCATCATTTCTTGAGCCCCTAATGATCCTGAAATGCAGGATGTACAGTGCTTGCAGTGAAAAGTGGACAGATTTCAAATTATCCATTTTGAAATCATTATGATTTTTTTGAAACTCAAATCTAAACTCAGTCTTATCCAAATAATGGGAATTAATACAGAAAGAGGTTTCTACTCTTAAACATTAGCAAGTTTTCTGCTCTGTAAAGTGTCCAATCAAGAAATAGAACATAATCTTCAACAGTTAAAAACTAATTAGCAAGCTTGTGTATTTCAATGTAAAATTAGTTCTTTCTTTAGTAGGACTGAAGCTTGTACCTTATTCCTACTGCAAGGAAAAAAAAAAGGTTATCTTTTCATACATACCAAAACTCCACCAATAATAAGAAGGAGCCTTTCTTCTATCAGGAAGTTAATGTATTTGATCTACTAGATACACACACAGATACTTGGAACAACTGCCATTAGTAAATGAGTACTTACCTAGCACCAATGGTATGGATCACGCTGTGGAATAGGCTAACTGCTCTAAGTGCCATGGTTAGAAATGGACGTCAGGTGTAGTCGGCATAAATTTCACTTAATTTAGTCTCCTGGTTTTTACTGACATCCCATTCTACACTTTCCTCTCCATGTTCTATGCCTAAGCAGAAAACGATGAGCCATATATCCACTAAGTTCTCATTTCAATCCCATTTTCTCTTTTTGGGTTTTGAACAGAATTTACTTTGGTACGCGATGCACTTTCGACAAGTCCTTACAGTGTTGCATTGCTTTGATGTGATACCATCTTCAAAGATCTAATCAAAAGCGTACCTCTCCACTTCTGTAATCATTTTGTTTTGCTAATCCTAAATAGTGGAGAGTCTCATCACTGGAGGTTTTCAAGATGTGATTGGACACGGTGCTAGAAAATCTTACCTGGGCTCCATTTCCCATGAAAGGTTGGACCAGATGATCTTCCAAGGTCCCTTCCAACCTGGGCTGTTCTACTATTCTAAATGTTCAAACACATGGAAAACGCTTCTTGTATCATCAGAGTTATTTTAAAATCATGAGAGTTAGTTTTTAATTATTGGACCTTAAAATAGCTTCAAGTTTTTAGTCTTTAGGGTTTGGATTTTCAGTCTTTTTCCCTCTCACCCTGGAGGTTAGACATTGTTTAAATACAAACTGAGACTTTTCCACTATAACATGACTCCTGCAGAAGATATTTGAGCAAAACACCATATTGCATGAAACTAGCAATAAAGCTGGCAATATTGTAAATGAGGAGAGCAACGGAGAGCCAGCATGTTATGGTTACGTGTGACCTGTTGAGTCTAACAGGGGTGCAAAGGAAGGCCGTTCTAAGCTGGGAATAGCGATTGCAGATGGCAGGCAGCACCGCGGGATCAGCCTGTGAATATGTCAGTGTTTGCAGATTGCCTCTAAACATACTGCAAAAAAAAAGGAACTTTGCTGAAAACAAAGCCCAGCTCCCCTAGTTTTCAGATGAAGAGAACCGAGTCCTGGAAGAGCAAAATATGTTCCTCTCTTTGCACTTGAAATAGCACATCACTGGGGAGCGACTTGATGGAGGTGGCAGCGTCCAGGAGCAGGTGGGATGGAGTTCAAGCACATCAGTGAATGTTTCCACAGGGTAACACACCAGGATTTGTCCAACTGTGTCTAAATATCATGTCCTTCTGAGCCATATGGAAATGCTCAAGGGGGAAAAATATTACCTGGTCTTCGTCATAAATGCTGCTAAGCTTTCTTCCCAGCTGTTCCTCGATATTGATTATCTCAATACAAAGGCAATGTAATAGGGAAATATGAAGCGCTGCCTGAAGAAAAGAGAACCTAGAAATGAATTTCCAGGGGTTACCTTTGATCTAACGTTTTCAACTTTAATTTATTATTAAAAAGAACTTAGCTGATCTGCACGATTTCATTTGAAAAATCAATACCTTCTTTGAGTTACAGAAGTAAAAAAATACTTCTGAAGCTAGTAAACTTTAACTTGAAACATCCACAAATTTCTTTAATATTTCTTTAAAACTGTTTTCAGGCTGAGAATCTGTTCTATGGCTGAGCTGAAGGAAAATTTTATGGCCGAGTTATAATCCCCCCTCCCTAAAAATAGGAAGCCCATAAAAGATGGGATTGCAAAAGGCAAAGAAGGAAATCATTGTAAGGCACAGATAAGAGGAATTTATCAGAGCCAAAGTCAAGAGAAGGAACAACCTTGGAAATGTTCTGGAAGTGATGATAAACCCACCCAGGAAAGCATCATTATCATCTAGTGATAGGAGTGACTGCCTGTGTTTTCTCTTCCTCCATGTATGGATTTCTGAAGTCCAGTTCCAGTTAAGATGCACGTCCATAGAATTTGATGGTGAGTCGAAAATAAAAATGCCGTAGAATTTTTTAGTAAGAAAACCTAGGTGTGCTTTTGCAAATTTTGAATTCAGATTCACTTTAGGTAGTAGTAGGCAACCAAAAGCTTTCTTGCCTGTTGTAAGCTTATCCAAATCTCTTTTAACTATGAATTAGACTTGCAACCTTACGATAACCACCTCGGTCAGAAAAAAGTGATGGCACTTCTATTTCAGTCCACAGTAACATTCTGTCATGGTATTTCAGGTCATCATCTTCTGATCTCAGCCAGAACCTGAAAGTGCAAAGGTGCATGAAAAATAAAAATAACCGCTTTATCAGACTTTTCTGAACCTTAATAAAAGGGTTTGTGTCACGGTAAGCTTGAGGGATGAGCAATAGCACTTAGAGGTTCTTATTTTCCCATGCAAGTTGTCCCATCCAAATTTTACGATGGTGAAAGTTGTCTGATTAAATTGCCTGTTTTTCTGTTTGCGCTTTGATAAATCACTTTTACGCAGACAGTAAAAAGCACAGAAAACTTGGCAGATTCCTAACGGGTCAGTTATTCATGTACTACTTCTCTCTGTGCTGAAAACAGACTTAAACACAGGAATTGTTTGCTTTTTTCCAGCGGGATAAACGCTGGCCTGAAGCACAGGCAAGTGACTGAGGACAGGGCTGGCTTGGAGCAGAGTCCCAGGCAGGATTGTGTCCTTGGGAAGCACCTTCCAAAATCTGTACAAACTTGCATTTTCAATCCTGAAAAGAAAGGATTCCCAAGTGACTGATCTCAGAGTAGGGAAAAATTAAAGTGGTGTAGAGCTGGTCCAAACATTTCAACTTGGACCTCTTCTTTTTTCTAAAGTTTTAAGATTTCTTAAATGAATTTTTTGCTGTGTAAGGTAAAACAGGCCCCAGGCAACTTTAACTTGCATGACCAGCATCTGCCGACCTTGGCCAAAACACAAAGGTCGCATTTAACTTTTCACACAGGCGAGCTATTGAACAAGGTCTGCTATGTATTAGGAATAACAAGGATTTTCTTTACCATCTATTGTGCAGGTTTCTTCTTTTCATCCATTCTTTCCTTCAGAGAATACACTCATTTCCCGTGAAAGAGGTTCCCTTCACAAGACTGAATATAGCTGCTGATTCCTGTCCACCCTTAATGCTTCGGTGGGAAGAGCAGCTGATAGTTTGGAGTTTAATTGTGAATTTTACTTAAAAAAGAAAACAAACAAAAAAAGATTTAAAGAGCAATAGATAATGGGAAAATGTATTTATAATCCTGTTTGATATTTTGATATCACAGAACGATGCTTATTGCATTGCTCCTGAGCTTCAACAATGTGTTAGGGTTTTCCCTTATTAGAATATTAATTCATGTGAAAATCTAACATTTATGAACAGAAAGACCAAATATAATGGTAAATTTGGCTGGTCAGTAAGGTAAAACAGGATTTTCTTTTTTCATGTGTCAACATGTTACATACAACCCTAAGTGGAACTGAAGGCTGGCCCGGTGAAAGGGCGACAGCATTTGGATTTGTCCCTGTCCGCCCAATCCATGCAACTCACCAAGGGCATGGTGCAGTCGCCTGAATTTCTGACCCTTCTGGCAGGTGGGATTAAAATGGTGCAGGAACCCGCCACGGGTCATGACTACAACAACAGTGTGAGCAACCTCCCGTGAGCAAAACCCCGAGCAGAGCCACGGGATTTTGCAGATGCATGGAGAGAAGCAGCTGGATGAAGGGGAACTGATATGCCCTATAAATGGAAATGTTTTGGGGAAAAGACCATGCCATTTTGTTGTGCGGAGGAGGAAAGAAATCTTCATTTCCTGCAACAAACTGCTGCATTTACATGCTGCCAAATGCTTGCGCCATTGTATCCTTAACCTCTGCAGGGCTGACCTCCAGGCATGGGAACCACTGCTGGACATTGTCCCTTTTGGGGTGTTCTTGCAGATGACATGAAATGGCTGGAGGTTCGTTAGTCCTGAAAATATTATGACTATGCAGGAACACTTTGTAATTTAGTTTTCTTTTAGTTTCAAGTAGACAAATAATGTTATCTGCTGCTTTTTTCCTTTATTTACAATGAAAGCCATATGGTTGTGAACTAGAGTTTATTACTGTCAATAAGCTTGTGGAAGGCTAGAAGGAGGAGTTATTACCTTTTTAATCAGCATTTTCTTTAGGCAAAACAAACTTGAATGGACCAGCAGCTAGATGCTGAGCCACAGCCTTGTGCTAAAGTGGCTGAAGTCTTATTTTTTTTTACCTCATTTTACCCTCCATGAGGCTTTATGCTTAAGATCGCTGAGCATAAACCACAACGCGTGGGTTTGGTAGCACCCACTTCCCGAGCGGCGATAAATAATCAGGTCTGTGACAGCATATTCAAAGGCAACTGTATAGACAATGCTCTTTATTGCCTAATCAAAATATTCAGGGGTTTTACATTTTGCAAGGCTGACTTGCCAAAGGCTTCCTCGAGCTGCACATGCTGCTGCTTTGTCTTGCTTTTATGCCTTATTGAATTCCATTAAAAGACAAACAAATCTCGCAGTCGTTAGGCACCTCGCTGACAACACCTGTCAGTCTGTCACTCTGAGTCAGAGCAGATACCGTGGAGCTTCATTTTGGCAGAATTAGGAGGAAAATAGAAAGAAACATATCTGGGGCACCTGTTCTCAGCAAAGGAGTGATGGGATTATTATTACTAAAAATGCACTCAGCGTGCCGCTCAAAGAAAGCGGGTAACAAGCACTGTTGCACTAATCAATGCTGTTCAGCACGTTCATGGATTTTCAAACATTTTCTTGATTTTTCGTCGGGGGGGAGGGTATCCGCATCAGAAATATTCAGTCACGCAAACCCTGGAAATGCGCACGCAGCCACGTAAAGCAAGGCACTGGAAAGGCGCATTCTTCAGCAATTAATTGCCATTAACCTAACTCGTGTTTGTGACCTTGGGAAGTGAGTAACAAGTACTACTTTAATCCCCCGAGATTTCATTTGCTTTAGAAGGAATATTAAAAGGATTAAGGATTAATTGTAAGACTTTTTTTTTCCAAAATGGAAAGGTTTATTATTGTACCAGGTATGTACACGGAGAGAAAACATCTTTTCTACAGAGGTAAAAGATTAAAGGATTTGAAAGCAAACACTACAGATACTTTCTCTTGAAAAATATGCAGTAGCTGTAAGTCTCTGGTTGTGTTTGGTCTTTTAACAGACATTATTCCAACAATTATTACTTAGTGACTTGCATGTCCAATGAAGCCTGCGCGAAAACAATCTGCAGTTTTGTCTTCGTTTCTATTTTAAATCTTTCCTTGGTTTCAGTCTAATTTCATTCGGGTTATAGGGGAAAAAAATGGAAGAGATCTCCGGTAAGTCTGCATTACCTTAGCTCCCCTGAATGAAATGCCATTGCCCGGACCTGCAGCTCCTGGAAGCCACTGAGGGAGGGCACCTCAATGGGGATTTTAATGGAAATTTGATTGTTCCAGGTTGTTCTGACCTTACTGATGGGAAAACAGGGCAATACTTGACAGTTTATGGAGTCTATCAGTTATAGGTAAGTAAAATTAGGGATATGTTCTTTACATACATACTAAATGAGAGAAACAGTATATTGAGTAGGGAGAAACAGCAAAGAAATTTCATCTGAGTAGAGCACATCCTATGTGGCATATTTTCATATATGTGGATTTCAAATTCAACTTAATTCTTTTATTTCTGCTAATTATTTGTTATAGACCTATTACTACTGGTCGTGCCATAATTTTTTAAAACCATAGCATACTTACTTATTATGCATTATGTTTTCAATTAGGAGTGAAGAAATCAGTAAAGTGTAAAGTTGGATGTTATCCTGCAGTCTGAAACGCTCTTCACTTGACCCCTCGTCATTGAAGTTGAAGGCATATTAAGAGATGATTTTGCATCCCGCTCCCACACCGGCTGAATGCCCAGGAATTGGTTTGCATCCTGACTCTTAGATATTGCATGTGGTACAGGACTTGCTTGGTCCAACTAAGCCACCAAGACATAGGCTAGCAAAGGTAAAAAAAGGTAGCCAGCCCAAGTACAATAGCTCTGGAACAGAAATAACAAACACTTCTGTAGACAGTATAACTTCTGCAACCAATGCTGAAAACTTTATTATTTAATCTCATCCATTCCCATGTCAGTGCAAACCATTGTACACTCTTCCAATCGTTGCATCCAGACAATGGGCTCTCTCTTGTTTATCGAGACTATTCATATTATCGTTATTTCTCTCCTATTCAGTCTAAATTTCCTTTATTCAATTGATTTTTCATCTTCCCATTCTGTGCCACTGCTGGGCCCAGTGCTGTGGTGAACCTCTTATCCTGCTATTGGGTGTTTGTGCGTACCTATGTGGCACTCATGCCCCTTCCATGCCCTGGGTGAGCGCAGGGAGGGTCACAGCATCTGTGTCTAACAGCTTGGCTGATAAATATGAGCTGAGCTGCTGAGATGTGGGAAAATAACAGTAAAAGCTCTTCTCTTTTAATAAGCAACTGCCAGTCTGATTGCCATCACCTATTCCCCAGCTCCCTCATCTTCACGAGGCATTGCGCTCTCTCCCAGGACGAGATGCCAATTTTACGGGGATATTGTTGCTGACCTGCGATGAAGCTGGATGCAACTCTAAGTGCTGTTTCTTTACAAGAAAGGTGCCTTTGTGTCTGAAAGCAAACATCAACACCACATGACTCTTTCAGTGGAGTTTCACCTGTTGATCTTGTATTATCGGGAGAAGAATACCTGATCTGCAGAGGGAATAAAGGCTTGTTGGGGCCACAAAAGACAAACCGTGTCTGGGAGCTTGGGAAACCTACGGAGACATGCGCCTGATGCAAACCCACGCAAGTCAGAGGGAGCGTTTCCATTTGGTTCAGCAGGTCTTGGCCCAAACCCCATGTGATATGCTGAGACATAACACTGTGCTTGGTAAAAGCACTGCACTGCCCTTAACTGCAGGCTACGGTGGAAAAAAAAGCAAAGCTGTAGAAGCAAAAATACAAGAGGCTGCACAAGGAGCGGGACTCCAGGTGATGCAGCCCAAAGGACAAATTTTGTACCCTTTGAGAAATGGTCCTACCCCAAATTATATAACTGACGATGGTTTTCAGGAGACTTTATGACTTTACGAGACCGTACGTAGTAAATAGTTTTTCCATATTTTTTTCATTTGTGTTAATTTTCCTTTACTTTTCCATAAATCTGAAACTTTAATAAATTTATTATTAATTTTAAAGTAAAAAGGGATCATGAACATTCTCTGATCTCTTAATGTGCGTGGCATAGGCATAAGAACATCATGCAGTGATCTCTGTCCTGACATCAGTCTTGGTTCCCTTCCTGTCCTCCTTCTGGAGAGGGATTTGATGCAAATCTGTATTTATTAGGGGAAGAAAGACCTTTCCAATAGTTTGTTAAATAATCTACTGTAAATAAGCAAGCAGCGAGCTTGCCTGATAAATGAGGGTATATATATTTGCACATTACTGCACTTCTTCCAAAACCAGCGTTTTTAAGCACTTGGTCAGAGCGTTAGATTTTCAGTTCATTCATAAGATAGTGATAACTTTTATCAGAAATTTGAGGGGGAAAGGGAATTCTGATTTGGGGTTGTCATGCTGATGCCCATGGCTGCTGGCTGAGCCCAGGGGTGCTCCCGGAGCCAGCGGGTCACCGAAGACGATGGACACGGGTGCCACGAACGCAACGAACGTGGAAGGACTCTTCAGTTCTACAGTAAGCCAGAAAGGAAAGGTTTTGTACTGTACATTGATCTCTTAAAAGTACAGTAATAACATTCACAGTAATATTGCACGTGGGGAAGGCGAGGGGAGGCGGGAGGATGGGCTGTTGGGTCCATGCATACGTGCATAGAGCATCTAAAAATCACTTCTGTTCATGTGGAGCACAAGGGAATTTTGCTACTTAATATAAAGAGAGAAGAATGGACAGCAGAAAATGCATACGTTTATTAGTGCTGTGAGAACTAAGGCCTTTTTAGGTTTGGTGTCCACACTGAAGGAAATAAAATATTGTTCCAGGATAGCCATAGACTAGTATTTTGGCAAAATCAACAACTAGAAATATAATTTGGGGTTGACTAAAGTATTTGCTTTAATCCCTACTGAAAAACTGAACTCTGATTTAGCTTTCAATCTCTTTTCCTTTTAAAAGGTGGCTCAATTATTAAATATTGAAACTTTTCTGGTGTACCATTATGACCATCTCAAGATGGAACACTTTAGCTTGTTGGGGTTTTTAATTTACCTCAGCTGTGCCTTTCCAGGAAATCTGACTGTAATTCCTGAGCAGTTCATTGTTATAAACCCATAATTTTTCCACAAACCTACAATTTCCAACTCCCTCTGCCTTCCCCTGATTCCCGCCTGCAAAATAAAAAATTCACACAACTCTGTTTACACTGAGAGGCATCTTCTTGTGCGGCGGGTAGAGGAATGAGGTTAGTGATGGCCAGCACGGCCATACCTGCACCCAACAGGAGGGGCTGGGATGGAAGTGGGTTCTACAGCAGTCACGCAAGGTAAGCACCAAGAATTTATTGCGTAAGCAGTTCGTGTTTATAAAAAGTGCAGCTGTATTTATTATTAAATGGCTTTGCTGGCATTTCAATATGCAATTAATTCAGCGTTAAAAGACCCCAAACTCTCTACAAGCATTTCTATGGCATGCAGGAGCTGGTGTTTTGATGAATATGGGAGGGGAAAAGCTCCCCTGAAATGCAGCGTGTGAACACAAGATGGCACTTGGATCCCATGGACGGAGCAGCGGTCCAGCCTGGGGACATTTCCTACACAATAGGAGCACTGTATTTATAGATTTTTGTTGAAGGGCAGGAGAAACCTTGTGAAGATAAGGGGCCGAAAGACATGCTTTTGGCATAATGTGTGGACTGTATTTGCTTTTTGATGCGTGCTATTTCTGCTGGAGATCGGGGTGCTGTTCGGCTGAGCGTTAACTTTGCGCTGTTTCCCACAGCGAGGATGTGCATGGTGGTCATTGGGAACTTGGGACATAGCTGCTGTGATCAATGTCACCTCTTTTGTCCCTGGTAAGACATTCTGGTTGTAATTAACTCCTGTCCTTTGGGATTTTATGTGCAACCATCAATCAGGCTGCCACGTGCACCTTTGGTGGGGGGTTTCCCTTCTGGTTTGATCCTGAAGGAGTTTGTTCCTTCTTTGTTTATGTGCAGTGCAATATTTTGGAGTATTTGAAGCCTCTGATGGACTTTCTGGTTGGGATCCTGCTGGGGCTGGTGGGGTAGGGGGTGTCCAGGGCAGGAGCCTGGCATCAGCCTGCCAGGATGTCTCCCTTGCAGATTTTTTGGGGAAACATTTCTGCTTTTGCAGTTTGTGATCTTTTTCACCAGCTATTGATTTGTTTGAAGTTTTGTCACCAAGTGATCAAGCGTTGCGTAGGCAGCTGAACAGCCCCCTTACGCCTCCGCTTGTGGCTCTGCTTTCCAGAAATGGGAGATTTCTGACATCCAGCCCTGTTCTGCCCGTCGTGCCCGACGTGGTCCTGCAGCGCCAGCCCCGTGTGGCTGTGTGTGCATGTGGAGGTGCTTACCTCCACTGACCCCTCCTGCCATGCACAACCTGGCCACCCACTCCCCACCATCTCCCTTCTCTCCTGGAGGCTCCTGTCACCCTGGCATGGCCGCTTCACCCGTACAGAAATGACCCCACTCCACGAAACCACCAGCATCTCAGTAGAAATATCTAATGCTATAATGCTAAATAATTCTAACATTCCTGCAAACCGATGTGGTTTATTTTGCCGTTAATATACATTTGTAACCTGAATTTGAATCTATTAGCTTGTCTAAATTAATATTGTTGTTTATACTGCAACTCTGATCCTGTCCCTGGGCTGGCTAAGGTCAGAGAAATCATCTCCATGTGTTTATTCACATAAGTGCTGGTGTGAAGGAGCAGGTCTCCCATTCCCCTCTTCTCTGAGTTGAAGGACTTAATATAAAGCTACAGAACTTGTATGAGCTGGAAACAAAACATGCTTGGAAAAGGAAATGCAGCTACAGAATATTTTTTAAAAGGTAAACTCAAAGTCTCTGTACTTGAGAAAAACATGGCAAAAGCTATGTCTTGTGCTGTGGGAAGGATGCTTGGTAAGTCAACATGAAAAAGCCCCCAATTTCCTGCAAAACCTAGGACAGAAATGCCAAACATTCACCTCTCCCTACTTTAAACAGATCAGGCTTTGAATAATAAAGTAATAAATTCAATCTCAAACAAAAATTTTACTCCATAAAAGGAGAAAAAGGAATGCTAGTGATTTCCCATTAGCATTGAGTTTTGACATGCTCATCCATTACAATAAAAACACATAAAGTTATGAGAAACGTAACTTCAAAAATGGAAATGCCAGCATCAAAAATTGCTGTGAAACTGTTGCTCCCTCAATGATCTGATTGTGCTGTAAATTTGATTGTGCTGTAACTTTCCAACAATTATGAAAACATTTATGCATTTTTATTAGCACTTGTAAATTATGCAGGGTTTTTACTGTTGAGTTAGAAGAGAGAGGGAAGCCTAAACATATGGTAGAGATCTTCAAAGTTCTGAACATAGGAGAAAGTAATGACTATCCTTCACTTAATTAATGTCATGTTTAATAGCGTATTATTTTTCTGCAAAGATGTAGCATGCTCTCAGGGAAGGAGATGGAGATCGCCGATGGCTGGATGGCCTTTTCTGGTCTCTTAGGAATAAAACTGTAGCCGAGGGTATAATGATTACTAATAATGAGGTATCTTCTCAACACGCTACTGCCAAATCTGGTAGACAAGAAAAGCACGAGGGGAAAACCCATAGCTAGAACAAACTGCCCTGGCCTCAGGATCGACTGCTGGGAGAAATTAAATCCCTGATGATGGGTCGGGCTTTATTCACTCCTTTATACTTGGGCAGATCCAGAGCACATCATTAATTAGAAGGGATTTTCTCTAGATTTACACCAATTTTAAATGGGAATTGATCTGCTGTCTAGTATAAGCCTGTTGTTCAGTGGCATATCCTTAAAACAGGGTGTTACAGTCCTTTTCTTCTCTGATTTTGTGACCTTGGGTGTGCTGCAAGCAGCTTGTTTTATCCAGAGAACCCTTGTCCTTTACCCAAACAGCTCTGCAGACACCGGTGACTGTGAAATGTGCGCTCACCCCAAATTTGAGAAGTGCAAACACGGCCTCGTCTGTCTCTTAATATTTAAAAACCCATCCCACCCTGCAAACAAAAGGGTAGCAGCTGCCCCTGCTGCATCCCCACCTCTTTCCCCGCTCCCTGCGGAGGCTCTGCCCGCGGTCAGGTCCCTGCGCCGCTCTCGGATGTAGCTACAAACGGCGCACGCTGTGCGGCTGCTGCACAGTTAGCTTCTCCTCTGATCCTGAATTTTCTAGCAGCATACATGACTCTTCCAGCTTTTCTTCACCTTCAGTTCGTGCTTTGTAGGCTGGAAGTTGTTGCTAGGCATTTAGGTGTTTCGCAGCGAATTGCTGTGTCGGCCAACAGTGTTTCAGTTCAGATCCTATTAACCAGGTTTGGGATGTGAACCAAGTTGTGACTCTTCTGCCCTCCTGCTAGTCAATGGTTTAATGGTTCATTTATTTAAAAAAATGCAAAAAAACCCTCGCAATGTACATGCAGTTTCCTTCTCTTTGCAGCTGCCCATCCTCTGATGGTATTTCT
Source organism: Mycteria americana (assembly GCF_035582795.1). NCBI lineage: Eukaryota > Metazoa > Chordata > Aves > Ciconiiformes > Ciconiidae > Mycteria > Mycteria americana. Next base: position 3,685,425 of record NC_134371.1, read on the forward strand.
ACCTGCCCTCGCTTGCTTGATGTGATCAGCCTGCACCAGGTCTAGGAGGACTCAGTGGTGTGGCAGGTGATACAGGAGGATGCTGGGACCACGCTTCCCCAGCCTGAGCCAAGCCAGTCCCACCGTGGCCGGAGGGTCCCTGCGTCCCCGCGAGCATGGGATGGAGCCCCGGTGCCTGTGGTTGATCAAGGCACCAGGGAAGTTTTGCAAGGAAAATCACATCAGTTTTCTCCAGAAGGGCAGTGCAGATGATTACAGCCTGTATCCTCCTTTGCTGAGCTTGTTAAAAAGTTGCTGCATTTCACTAGTGAAAACAGAGCTGGCTGGGAATGTGATGTTTAAGATGACTGTTGGGACTTACTGCTCCAGCTGCATCATGCTGTGATGAAGGCTCTTGGTAACAGATGTACTCCGTTGCTTTTCTTTCCCAGGTTCATACTCACTGTTTTTCTCAGTTTAGATTATTTTCCACTGTTCTGTTCTATTTTCCTTACCTCCCTATTTTCAGATCAGCACTGGGCTAACATGGAAATCCTGTTGCGAGTTGAAGCCAGCTTTGATATGTGGATCCGATGGAGGGCAAATAGGGCCAGTAAGGCACTGAGGAAGAAGCCTGTCATCCTGACCTGGCTATCTGGTACTGCAGACAGACATGGGCCCGCTATTTTTTGATGTGCCTCTGAATAAATCCACCAAGCTGATTTGCAGCTCCACTGTCAGACACCCACGTCAACTGCTGCAATCCTGGCTGGGGCAGCTTGTGTGCCTCTGGATGGAGATGGAAATTTGGGGGATGCCGATGCTGTGGCAGGATCATTTCCAATGATGCCATGAGCACCGTCCTTCTGATGTGGGAATAAGGCTGGCAGATTCCAAAGATGTCGGCCGTGATCTGCTCCCCCTTTGCAGAAGGGTCCCAGCAGGGTACCTGTTCCATGTTCCCTGGGGAATCGTGTTCACCAAGTCATGAGCCTTGGTGCTTCAGGAGCCCTGAAGTTACTCAATCTTTAGCGGTATCTTAGGGATGTCATGAAAACCTTAAAATGTCTTAAAACTGGTGGAAATGGGCTTTGTTATGTGTGAAAATGCTGAGCTGGCTTCTGGAGGGAGCAGGAGCTCGTCTACCCACCAAGTGAGCGTTGCTAAAACCTGCACCTGTATTTGCTGCAAAGGAGACAATCAGATCCTCACTAGAAGCATGAACTACTAGGGAAAGAATAAAAGCAAAGTCCAAACAAAGACTGCAGAGGAAAGGTGAAAATATTTTAATCACTGTCACAGATGTCTTGTTTTTAATAGAGAGGAGAAGCTGAAAACATTTAAGTAAAAATGACTGTTAGTAGTGAGTGGCTTCAGGTTTTTGATGGGTCCACTGGAGGAAGGGGGGTGTGTCCTGGTTTCAGCTGAGATAGAGTTAATTTTCTTTATAGTGGCTGGTATGGGGCTATGCTTTGGATTTGTGCTGAAAACAGTGCTGATAACACAGGGAGGTTTTAGTTGTTGCTGCACCGGTCAAGGACTTTCCAGCTCCCCGTGCTCTACCAGGGGCAGAAGAAGCTGGGAGGGGGCACAGCCGGGACAGCTGACCCCACTGCCCAAAGGGACATTCCACACCATACGGCCTCATGCTCAGCACATAAAGCTGGGGAAGGAGAAGGAAGGGGGGACGTTGGGAGCGATGGCGTTTGTCTTCCCAAGTCCCCGTTACGCGTGCTGGAGCCCTGCTTTCCTGGAGATGGCTGAACGCCTGCCTGCCCACAGGAAGGGGTGAAGGAATTCCTTCTTTGCTTTGCTTGCGTGCGCGGCTTTTGCTTTACCTGTTAAACTGTCTTTATCTCAGCCCACGAGTTTTCTCACTTTTACCCTTCCCATTCTCTCCCCCATCCCACTCAGGGGGGAGCGAGCGAGCGGCTGGGTGGGGCTGAGTTGCTGGCTGGGGCTAAACCATGACAGGGGGTGAGATGAGGGAAGCAGGGAGTTTTGGACAGCCTGGCCGAGGGCTGAGGCTCCTGCTCCAAAGGTTACGGTGACTCTGAGTCCACAGGGTGCTGGTCTGGCTTTTGGTAGATATCAGTCTCTCAATCAAGCAGAATGATGAGGTAATCAAACAAAAAGAGAAAAAAAAGTCACTAAATATTTATCATGCATGAAGCCACTTTCAACCTGTCAAGAGAAATAATTGCAAAATGATGCAGTAACACCCGATTTGCTGAGATCCGTGTCAGCTCTAACTGGGAAGTAAATAATACACTGAATGTAATGGTCGAAGTTACTTGAATTCAAATGTGATTTTAATGAAATAACTCAGCTGTCAGAAGTGCCAAAACATGCCATTATCGTACAATCATACTCAAGTGAGAGCTGAGCATACTTTACCCACACAACTAATCTGTTTCCACATCCCAAACTACCTGGGGCAATTCTCTATCAGAGAGAAGGCAGCTCTGATCTTCCCGACGGTGAAGCAAGATTACCCCTGAACGGCTTGAAAACAGATGCCTCAAAGGGAAAGAAGAAAGTTTCCAGAAGTGCCTGGCTCTCTCCCCATGTTTACGGACTGCCTTTTAATCTCACTTTTGTGCTGTTTTATATGTTCAATCTCAGATGTTGCAAGTCTGAAAACTCCTGATGGATGGAGACATTTGAAAACATTAATCCACTTAGAGGTAAGCAAAGGTAGAATTTGTTTTCAAGCAAAGAGATTAAGGGATGTCACATAAAGTTATCAGTGTGAGATTTTATTATCAGTAATGACAAGTTAATATTGTTTTTCTCACTGTTTGAAAAAGAAGTAAAAATTAACATTCTAGAAATGAAGAAATGAAAATGTTAACAGCTTAGACTCTCCAACAGGTTAGATTTTATACTTCCTTACAAGAATCTGTTCATATTAATTTCAGTCTCCCAGGACAACATCCTCAGACAGTGTCAGTAAGGATACCTCCACGAGTGTTGGTGAGATAATGTAGTTTTTGCTCAGTGGACTTCCTGACAGAATCAAAATTTTTGAGTTCACAGATAACATCGATACAGTCTGTTCCCCTGTAACATCTGCAGAGAATGGCGGGGCAAAACCAGCTAATGTCTGTGCTAACCAGTACAGGTAAATCCAGTCCTCTGTCTCCTTTGGGGAAAATTTATTTGCAAGAAAAAAATTAATTGTAAACCTGCTTTAGTTTAAAATATTGCATCAGCCTGGCTATCTGTTCATCAGTCTAGTCACCAACTCATCTATTTCTCATTCCAGAATCAGTTTAGAGCCAAATAATGGGAATTACCCATTAATTTACTCCACTTATCATGTGCACAGCACCAGGAGAAGTCCATATCCTCTGCATCAAACTGTAGTTAAAGCATAAAGAATCCGTTTTTCTTCTTTGAAAGCAGAAGTAACGATGGGCAAGCGTGAGAGGGGGGAAAGGGCAGACAGTGAAAAAATCTTTGGTGGTGTAACTCCCTTCACTGCCATATTCTGGAAGGCTCCAGCTGGAAGCTTTATGAGCAGCGAACTGGCATTTCTCTGCGGTGCAGCCCATCTATCACAGCAGAGCGGGAGCCAACTGCAGATTATTAGAGCTGGAAACGGGTGCTCCTCTGTGCGGAGGAGTGATGGCCCCGCTCTGGGGGGGACAGCGGGGAATTGGCATTTGGGTGCTCGAGCAGAAGGCCATGGAGGTCAGTTATCACTGTGTCGTGGTTTAGCCCCTGCCGGCAACTAAGCACCACGCAGCCGCTCGCTCACTCCCCCCCCGGTGGGACGGGGGAGAGAATCGGGAGAGTAAAAGTGAGAAAACTCGTGGGTTGAGACAAGAACAGTTTAATAATTGGAACAAAATAATAGTAATAATAATAATGAATTGTAATGAGAAGGAAAACAACGAGAGAGAGAGAGGAACAAAACCCAAGGGAAGAAAAAGAAAGTGATGCAACTGCTCACCACCTGCTGATCGATGCCCAGCCGGTCCCCGAGCAGCGACCGCTGCCCCCCGGCCAACTCCCCCAGTTTCTATACTGGGCATGATGCCATATGGTGTGGAATGTCCCTTTGGGCAGTTTGGATCAGCTGTCCTGGCTGTGCCCCCTCCCAGCTTCTTGTGCTCCTGGCAGAGCATGGGAAGCTGAAAAGTCCTTGACTTAGTGTAAGCACTACTGTTAGCAACAGCCAAAACATCAGCGTGTTATCAATATTATTCTCATACTAAAATCCAAACCACAGCACTATACCAGCTACTAGGAAGAAAATTAACTCTATCCCAGCCAAAACCAGGCCACACTGCTGGTAGCAATCAGAGGAACTGCCTCTGGAAATTTGGAAAAAATTTGTCTGGTGCAAAATTCCCTGCAGATTTGCAAGTCCTGTATGAATGGTAAAAGTCTGGGGCACATAAATGGAGATGCTGTGAAAAGGTGTGGCTGCAAATAAGTTGGAAAGATTTTTGTGATCATAAAACAATTCACTTTGACTAAGGAACATTATTAAATAAAGGTGAAGTGCTTACACACAATGAGCATGACCTTCCTGAGCTGGCAAAAGGTACCTGGGTTTCAAGGAATGGCATTAGCATGCATTGCAGAGAGCAGATGAGAGGGTCTGCGGGGTGTGTGACAGCACGAGACTCAGAGGTGTTTGCAGCATCATTCACCTCTGCAGGAAGACCGCAGGGGAGAGAAGCAAGTAGTGGGAGGGAGGGAAACGCACGGTTGCAGCTGGATTGAATTATTCTTGAACAACTGAATTGTTACCTGTAACAGAGCCACGGTTCAGAGGTCGTGGAAATGTGTGTGATCCAGACGGGGGTGAAGGCCGGTGAGCGGTGAAACAGCTGCCTGGCTGAGAACGCAGGCCAGTGGGGAGCTCCTGCAGACCAAACCTGGGGAGGTCTTTCAGTCCTGCTGTGGTTTCTCCATCCACGGAGATATTCACAAGCTACCTGGACATGGTCCTGGGCAGCCCGGTCTGGGTGGCTCGGCATGAGCAGGGGGTGGGCAAGGGGACCTCCAGGGCTCCCTTCCAGCCTCAGCCCTTTGGTGAGCCTGTGAAAAGGCACTGCCTTTAAGAATTCACGTTTTTGGACTTGTCTGCCTCTACATGCCAAAATGTCACACTCTAAACGCAGCCTTTGGTATCTTGCTTTTTTTGGCTTCAAATTCTTCAGGTCACTCTCTGTGAATTATTAAAATGTGTGCTAAAATGTGCAAAGCTCTGGCTAATTACGATGTACTGATTAATTTCAGTAGACAAGTGTGGCAGTTCTGATGAATATTAATATTTTTTAGGCTTGGAGCTGCTGGCAAGAGGAACAAGTTTTCTGCATGGGTAGCAAGTGTGGCAGGGCACTACGGGGTTGATCAACATCTACTTGACTTTGCCCGCTGATGATTTCAAGTCTTGTTTGCGGCATCGACTTCCCCCTTACAAAATGTAAACTGTGAGCAACTACAAATGAGCTATGAATGTTTCTTATTAATTAGAATCACCCTAAAATCACTGCCACTGCCTGAAGAAAGGAAGAATGATTCATTGCCATGTTTCTATTTGACATCATCTACCGTAAAGTATTAGGAATAACATGCTACTTATTGAAAGTTAAGCAATGAGATTTACAATTAAATGACTTTCTGGGAGAACAACAGATTTATATGGTAATATGGAACTTACTGCAGATGCAGCATCCTCGCAAATTCGTACACGTGGCCTGCTCTGCTTGCTAAAAGCTCAGTCTGCAGCTTCGGTGAACGTAACTAGCGGCAGGAGAAGAAGAAAACTTCATCCTCCCCTTTGGTCGTGTTTTCCTCCTCGGCCAGTCAGTGCTGTCGGAGCACGTAAAAAGCTGTGGACATGCACGTCAGCGTGACTGTCAGAGCCACTGCCCCATCCGCGGCCGAGTGCTGCGCAATATTGTGGCTTTAATCAAATGCAGCGATATTAACACAGAAAAGTATTTTTGCAAACTGACAACTCAATTACAAGTGAAAAGGAACTATTCTATTGAACTAAACTGAGGGGGCTACGAGAAACATTTTTAACTTCAAGGTTTTTGAGACTCGTGACATGGAGGCAAAGCCTCGAGACCTGTAATCACAGGAACATGTTCAGGGACGTTTCCCCAAAAAGTCATATCTAACAGGAGAATAGTGTCTGGGCTTGCACTTGCATCAGTTTTGTATTTTGAAGAGATGTAGGTAAACTTTTTTTTTTTTTTTACTTTATTTAAGTGCTATCACACATAGGAAGTAGAGAAGACATTACTTTCCCCCCCGTCTTCCCAGTGCTGAGGTTTCTGGGTGAGGATCTTGGGGTGTGCAATGCAGCACTGTCTCGTCCCACCCGGCGGGTTGCGAGAAGGGTGAATCTTTTCCATTCCCTGGCGGTTTGTGTACCGACACAGGCTGATCTCTGCTCGGCAGAGCCGCATGGTCGGTAGAGTCATGACAATGACTCAGAAGAGCAGTCTGTCCCACTTCTGGTACCGACACAGGCCGATCTCTGCTCGGGAGAGCCACGTGGTCGGTGGAGTCACGACAATGACTCAGAGGAACAGCCTGGCCAGCAACTTTATTAACCGGCGAATTCCACAAATGGACAAACTTAACGAACTGGCGAGCTCAACAAATGAACAGAGGCGATTTGGCAACGGAGCTATTTTCCGGGCAACTCGTCACAGTTTATCCCCAACTTGCATCTATTGGAGGAGCAGCGGGAGAGAGAAGCGAGGAAAGGGAAGGAGAAGAGAGGAGGAAAGAGAAAGAAAAGGTATCACTGCCCTGGGATCCGCCATGGCGATGACAGACGTGGCAACCCTCCAGTGGTGGGCGTGCGCGCTGTTCCAGGAGGGGGGCGTGTCTTTTATAAGCCAATCCCCGCCTCCAGGTACGCCCCTTCAGGACTGACATGGTTCTTGTTCTGGAAAGTTCTCAATCTTCTGCGCAGGCGCTGGGGGAGGGGGGCGGTCGCAAGCCCCTTCCTCAGATCCACCCCGTGTGAGCTCTGGCCGTGCCCGGTCAGGTCCGGCGGAACCCGGAACCGCGCGTCCTCCGACGCGCTCCCCCCGTCCCGCACGTCCCGGTCCCGCTCTCCCCCGCCCCGTGCTTGCCGCCCTGCCGTCGCCATGCAAATAGCGCCTCAAGTCGCCACAATGTCTGAGACATTAACTCTTTCGGTCTCTCACGATGTCTGAGACATTAACTCTTTCGGTCTCTCACAGTGTTTGGGACATTAACTCTTTCGGTCTCTCACAGTGAGGCGTTAACTCTTTCACTCTTTCACAACCACGCATGCTTGCAGGCGCCTGAGAACATGAGAGCAAAGCTCCTGTGATGTTGTCAGGCATCTCCTGCTCTGCTGGGGTGGTCTGGAGGTTAAAGGAGGATGGTTGATAGGCTATGGCTCATTTGCAGGTTAATGATAAGAGCTTTTGAGACATTCCTGCTAAAAAACACTTAAGTACATATTTTTTTGTGAGGTATCTATATGTTTTTCAATCATTGAAAAGTAGTAAGTGTGCATGGTTGGGTCACTTTAACCAGCACAGCATTTGGTAGCTGGATAAAAACCCAGAGGTGTTAATAGGAAAACAAGCAATTTTTTCTATGTATTTCTTCTTTTTCCCAAGGAAAGAGCTCTGGGATGCCCATTGGTGCCACGGAACACTCTTGTGGAGGAGGTGAGCTCACCAGCACGGACAGCCCTGAAGGCTACGTTTGGCTGCTTGGGTCTGCCTGGGTGTTCCTGCTCATACCAACTTTTGCAGGAAAAATTCCAGTGAAAGTAGCTCTCCAGGGACTGCAGGCAATGGTTAAGATGTTGGAAGGTACTGGGCTGTGTGATCTTTGTAAGGAGTCAGACTGGAAAGAAGAAGCATAAAGAGGAGTGCAATGCAGGGGAAGGCAGTGTTTTGGTTTGTGGGATGGTTTCTTGGAAGCCTCTTCCCCAGCTCAACACAGGAGAAATAAAACTTAGATTTCACCACTGAGAAAAAATGGCAGGAAAAAACATAACAAGCTAAAACTTTGCTTTATTTTTTGGGGGAAGGCGGTGTTCGGGGAGTCTCTGTGACTAAGGTTTACGGTAGAGGAGAAGAGTGAAGGAATAGCTTGAGGTAAGAAAGGGAAAGAGAAATGGGGATATGAAAGCGGTGCCTGGGTGAGCTGGAGGAGCTTGCTCGGTGCCAAACCATGCAGGAGGGAAATAACCATTAGTGTATGCAGCTTCTGCCATACATCTTGACCTGTGAATAGGATGGCATGTCTGCCAACAGGATTACCTTCTGCCTGTCACCTCCTGCAGCATTTATGCCACGAATTATTCTCTCTGCTAAGCAAAACAGGGGAGTTCAGTTCCCCGGGGACTTTGCCATTTGCTTCACGTGGCTTCGTACCCGCCTGAGATTTGCTTTTCACTTTTCTCTCGGGTGGCTTGTATGTGGAACCACAAACTAGGCTTAAATGTGGCCTCTGTGTGCCAGGGAAACCTGGAGCATTCGCATTGCTTTTGAAGCCTTTGGGAAAAGACAGGAAAAGATTTAATCATCTCCCCAATAACCTCCAGCCCCGCACAGCTAGCTGCTGGCTTTCTATTCTTGGAGGTCTGGCAACACAAACATAGAGGAGATGATTAACAGTAGTGTTCGACCTGTATTTTCTTGACAAACACCCCTCAAGAAACAACCAAAACTCCATTTGGAGTAGTTTTTTTGTCTGAAGATCACTGAAAAACCTATTGCAATTTGCTGAAGGTCTTTTGAAACTCAAGATGATGTTTGACGATAGAGCTTGTGTCTGCGACTAATCCTGACTTCCTGAACTCCAAAGGATTTTATCTGTACCAAAATTATCCTGGACGTTTTAATAGAGTTACGTGTATGTCAGGTAAACGCTCCTGGCGTTATCTCGAGGCATGCAGTCATATTTAAGGCAATATTTCTGTCATCTGTGTAACGCAGCAGAAAGGTGCGCGATAGAAAAAGACAGAAATGGCCTTACCTGAACCTGCAGCTTCCTACTCGAACACCCTTTAATTACATAAAACCACATGAGTGAGGCTTGGTCAGGTGGAATTGCTGTCCTTTTCTCAAAAATGTTGGTATATGTTGGTGTAGCCCTACGGAAGTCAGTAGAATCATGCAAAAGCAGCTGGCAGTCAGCCCAGCATAGTGTTTGAAGCATCTGCTTTAACAGCTGACTGCTGTAGTCTTAAAAAGGAAAAAAAAAAAAAAAAGAATACTATGGACTACAAAAGCTGCTCTTGTCAGGAACAAAACACATGAAATTATGATTATGTACATATAAAATTGAATTAAATCATCAGAAAACCTACAAAAATTCTAATCCCAATTCTACCAATTCATTTCTAAAATTGTCTACAAATCTCCTTGGTAGCCAATTTTATAATTCCGGGAAGACAAAATAAAAAATGTATGAGAAGTAAAATAGGCAAAGGATTGGGATTTTTTTCTTAAGGCAAAAAGCTGACCATAAATTTCATTAATTCTGCTTAATATCTTACCTTGACATTCATTGTAAGACCTTAACATTCATCTACAGTGATAAAGTATACAGAACTGGGGAAAAGAAAAAAAAGGTTATTAGACCTGCTTTTATAATGTAGATGAAACATACTGTGACCCACATTAGCTTTTACAACAGCAGGAGTGATGGAATATGGGGATGCCACATATGGGAATATGGTAATTACCACAACTAAAATTTAGTGTGTTCTGCTGTTTTTAAGCTGAGATGGAATCGGGGAATTGAAATAAATGATACGGCTTCGCATATTTGTCAGAAAGTAGCTTTCTCCGTTAAAGAATATGCTCTATATAGGGATGTTTTACAGGCTTACAAACAGCATCTTAAATCTACAAAATGTGCTGTCATACATTATTGCAGCAAGACTTATCATAAAAGAACATTCTGGCTGAAGCTCTTATCTGTCCTGAGCTTTGCCCCTTTGATTTGCTGAGTTTTTTGGTCAGAGCACCTACAAGTTGGGGAGCTTTTTAGTGCAAGAAACCAAACTCCCTAGATGAAAATGTTGATGCCATGTTGTTCACTACAAAATAGAGTTTATATTGTTTTCTGCCTGAAAATCACAGTATCATTTTATATACAGTTTCTGCTAATTTAAATGTACATACAGAGGAAGGAGACCAGACCTCATTGCACAATATGTAGAGGTAAAACAAGACTGTCATTAACAGCCTGGATTTATTAAATTCATACGTGAAACAGTGAAAATCAGCTTGAAAAACATATGCAGAGTTTTCCTAGTAACTCCTAACAACCAGTACAAAAACCCAACTACCAAATGAGTGGACTGGGGCACGGAGGGAAAACTCACAGGGTTTTTACCCAGAAGCTGAAGGACTTGTGCCATCACCTCTTTTAGAGACTAAACATTAGTTCATCCCTCCCAGGTAGGGAGAGTATGCCTGCCCCTCTGTTTTCCCATCAGGGTGTGATTGCCACTCGTGTAGGTTTGTCAAGAAGGTAACCAATCTTTATTGCTCTTGACGTTTTGATGCAAATACTTTTCTGGGTTAGGCAGCAGTGAGGCTGGCAGATGCTCCAGCTGTCTTTCAGTACCCAGAACCGCTCGGTGCAATTAAGCTTTTCTATGGATCCAGATGGATGAAACAGTAGCTCCCATCCAAAAATTCTGGCACATGCCAAAGCGTAAAGCAATATATGAGAGGCACTGGCACTGGGGGGAGGTTTTCTGCATTTTTACTTTCTGGAAGGTTTTGGCTGCCCCGAAGGAGCAGAGAAATGGGTCTGGGAGCTCGGGGGAGAGCACGTGCTGGGGGCTCACCCAAGCACGAGGCTCAGGGACATCTCTGGCTCCGGATTTAGGGCCTCTGGGAGGTGGGGGATGGATTTGGTTTCTGCTGGGGTATTTGTACAGGCTCGTAGCGAGGAGGCATCCGCGTCCCGCATCAGTTCCCTGGGACCGAGACAAACTACTCGGCTCCAAATTTTTTACTGAAGGCTTGAGGTCAGGAAGGAACAGCAAGAGATGGATTTTTTAACATGCTCAGTCTCCAGTTTTAATTGAAAAAATACCATTTTCATTGAATTTAATAGATAGTATATGACAGATACTCTTACCTGTCTAATTCATGTACATTGCATTAAAAAATAAAACCCAAACAGCCTGAGGAGCTGCTGACTCTCCAGTAATCCTTGTGATTTTCTTTCCTTCCTTCTGCTTTAAAAAGAAAACATTTGGATTTACTGAAAATGGTATGACTTGAAATAGAGTGACTTAAAAAAAGAAGAAAAAATCCTGGGCAAATCAATAAGTTATGTTTCTTATGTTTTTCCTTGTTTCTTATCAGGAGGCAGGGGCAGGGTTTGGAGCGCGAGGCACTCCCATCCATCTCTCTCTGACAGGCCGCTTCCATCACCTGCCCGCTGTGCCCGTGTGCGATAGATCAGGAGGGGGGAACTTGGCACGTTCATCACATTAGCTGCGACTCCTCTTGAAAGAGCATCTACCCCAGTCACCGAAACGATATACTAAAATTACGTGGGGAGTACTGGTTCTTTGAATTCGCGGGAAGGTAATTGAATCATGTTCTCTTTTGCACCGTTTGGAAAGTGAGAGTAAACAATAAGCATGCACCTTTGTTTATTTGACACCCAGATAAGGATGATAAATCACTACTTTATTTTTACTTAGGAGAATTGAAATAGCAGAGGGGACGACATCCCTTCTTTTGGAGATGATTACCATAAAGAGAGGGAACTCTGTCTGCTTGATTAAATGCAACACTTGTATAGATTATTCCCAGCTATGCGATGTTTTCAGATTATGATCTTCTTATTTCTATTGATTTTCTTTTTTTTTTTTTTTCCTTGGGATTTGTACAGGCTGCAGCAGCCGACACAGGGAAAGTCAAACCCAGGAACTGCAACAGCTTCCCTCTCTAGCTTTTTATCCTCTCCTCCTCACCAGCCTTACACTCATCGGTATGTGTCCCTTCCACCGAATAACAAAAATAATGATTACCAGGCAGCTGCCTGGACCCATTGCTGCCAAAACAGAGGCCCTGGGTCAGCTCTCGCAGATGTCCCTGGGGAGCTGCAGGTGATGCTGGTCGGGATGCCCTGGGCAGGGGCTGGGTGTCCGCAGGAGTCCCCGGGCACAGGGCAGCGTGTGCCCGCTGCTGGCCCCGCGGGGCTCTGGTCGAGGCGAGTGTGATGAAAGGCCTGGGTATTGTGCTGGGTTATTTCCGTCTCTATTCAGAATTTCTTTTGTTTTAGTCAGGCAAAGCTCCTGCTGGAGACAATAGGACTTTTATGGCAGCAGGGAATGCTAAATAGGGTCCTCGCTGAGTAAACTGCAGCTATCTTTTTCTTCCAATACATAGCTGGATGCAACCAATATTATCAGAAGTATAAAGGACTGTTCTTTCAATTACATAGTTGATTTAAAAAAAAAAAAAATCTAGCTTAAATACTAGCATTTATGTATTTCTCTTGCCATAGGTAGCTATGCCATATTGCGTGCAACAGGGGTGCTTGCAATCCCCATCACCTCTCCCTAGGTCTGCTGAAGTCATTGCCACACAGGCTGGTTGGAGCAGCCTTGCAGATATTTGCTGACAAACCTTTTCAGCATAATCCTTTATTATCTAACCACAGTCAAGAGCCTACTTCACATGAAATATTTTCTGCTACAGATGGCAAAGCCTGAGACTGAGCCAACAACAGTGTAAAAATACATTTATACCAATGCAGAAGCCCTCAGCCAGCCAGCTTTGTCCATTTGTCATGTACGAGAGGTATCCTCGATAATGGTTCAAATTCGTTAAAGGACCACATGGACAAAACCGTTCTAATAAAATGTCGCAATCATTCAGCACATATTAAACATGTTTGTGTGCATAGAATAGAGAGAAAGTGGGTTGTGGACTGTGGGTTTAGGTTATCTATTGCTCTCCATCATCAGATGTTCTTGTTAATTCATTGCTTTTTACACCTTTATTGCTGGTAAACTTTAAAGGCTTTCCTTACGCCTCTGAAAAAAGTCTTGGGACTCCAGATTTGGAATTGTTTATCCTTCCTTCCACATCTGACTGATATAGAAAATTAAAAAAGATCATTTCTTTTCTGCTGATGGTTCTTCCCAGGAAAATGAATGAGTGTGTGTGGGGGGGGTATGTGGGGTGGGGGACTGGGGGGTACAGCTACTTTCCACTATCACGTTCTCCGTACCTGCAAAACAGTCTGGGATTTCCTCTGGGAGCTCTGGAGATGCCGGGATCAGAGTGGGAATGGCACGGAGGGAGACGTGAGCCGCCAGCTTCGCAACATCCACCTCTCTGGGTAGCCCAAAGGAACAATTATAGCTGGAAACTTATATTTAACAGAGGTAAACAGAGTGATGAGAAAGCAATTTTGCGTAATTAGGAGAATACCAGCAAAATTTTCTTACTGACATGACATTTTACATTACTATAATTGTTTTGATGAAAAAGGGAGAAGGAGAGCTTTATGCATGCAAAGCTAAAATATCATCCCGGTTGTAGGGACAGGCAGGCAACCATGGTAATTCCTGTGCATAAAAAGATGACAAGACCAAGTGCACGAAATGTGTCATTTGCACAACAAAAATGAACTATTTGACAGGAAACCAAAATAGTGTATTATTTTGCACCACGAACCTTTTGTTCTGGCTTGTGCTATTTCTAACGCTGTTGCTCAGGATTTAGGCACCAGCGTGACCTATCTCTGTCTCCCTGGCAATAGTCAACTGTGTGTAAAGACAGATCTGTGCAGGATACTCCACCAGTGCTTTTACTCAAGACAAAGCAGCTTATTGAACAAAATCCATCAAGGTAGGAAGAAAAAAAATGACTTTATTTAACAGGTTCCACAAAATGCATGGTGTTAATTGACAGTGAAGAAAACCCTATGGGGATGAAACCATAAAAGCTCAGGGGAAGCCTATGCAATGTGAGCAACAACTTAAAACCTTGTGCCCTGTAAATAAAGAGTGTATACACAGCCTGAAGCCTCACGAGTGGGGTATGGGGGGAGTCGCCTCATCTTGCTCTCCATGGGGATGGCAAAGGCTGCCCATGGTTCCGCTGCTGTAACCCAAGGGCAGAGCTTTGCACAGGCTCTTGATTAATGTCACATGTAAGGGCTAAGTTTATTCAACACTACATTGCATTTAAAAATGGTCCAGACTTATTGGATGATCCATGTTTTTGAAAATTGTCTTTAGAAGCTGGTTGGTTGATTCTTCAGCAGAAAATAAATTTTTGATGAAATATACTTTTCTGAAGATTTTTCTCTGATAAAAATTAGAATAAAATGTAGACTGAAGCACTCTTATCAGCATATCTCTTTGGGCATTCAGCTGTACCTGCCAGCAGGGCACAGCTGCTCAAGGGGGCTAGGGACCGTCCCTCTGGGTGGTCTCCACCTCTCCTGGATGGCTTTGGCTGGGGGACGGTCACGGCAGAGATGTGACTGCAGTACGTGAGCCACGTAGCCTGTCCCCTGGGGAGAAATGAGGCTGTGGCACACCACGAACCGTGTGGTTAAGCAGTTTTAGCTTAGCATCAAGCTCCCTGGCCATGGAAGATGTCAGTGTTTTAGATTTTCATGCTGATTTGAGATTGAAGCACTCAGTATTAGACCATGCTCCAGGGTGGAAACCTGAGGGATATTTCTGTTCCATTTTATTCTGAAAGAATTTAAAACCATCATTTTAGGCACTGGAAGAGATGGCTCAAATTCCCTAACTTGTGCCCTTAGTTCTCACAGATTATAATTAAAATGAATGGTCAAAATCCCTTACGCTCTTATTCCTTGAAAATAGGCTTCCAGGTGAAAATACCCATGGACTCGCACAGTTGATGTGTAGGCATCAGTTCATGCTTTATTACAGTATGTGATGGACTTAGGATTTTCCTGTTGAAAGTCTGACAATTCTGCAGTTATGTTTTCTTATCAGCCTGACCTTCTGGAAAGTAATGACTGAAGTAAGACACATTTTCATTAGCCTTCCTTGTATTTTGATGAAGTCAAAATACAAAAACCAGGTTTGTGCCCCTTATGACTGAATAATTTTGTCCCCTTACAACTGAATGAGAGACCTCTGGCTCAATATTCAACCGCTATATTGTTTTCTAATTTTTTTTTTTTTTTTTCAGTCCAAATTTCCCATTATCCTTAGTGCTGAAATCAGGCTTCTCTTCTCAAGCTCAGAAAATCCTTACATACTCCCAGCTGGGAAAAAAGGGGGACCAGATGGCTGAGACGACTCTGGGAGCCTCTGAAGTGTTTCCAGCAGACCTGGGCTTGGGCACTATTAAATTGCTATTGCTCTATACCAGTACAGTAATGGATAGCGAAAATATCAAAATCCCAGGTAATTTCCAGGAAGAATTTACCACACCTGTTTCTGTGACATTGCAATCCCAAACACCACTTGTAGAAACTCTGCATGTAAGACCAATATCATCATCTATCTCTGAGTTTGCTTGCATCTCTACATTATTATCCATCTTTGAGTGTCTTGTGTCTCTAAAGATGCTGTCGTTTGTTGTCTTGGGTTAACACAAAACAACGTTGTTGCATATTTATGCACACAGCTTCCTATATACCAAAACTGCTTGTTTGATCAGAGATTAAAATATGGATACCACCTTTTGTCTAACTTTTTCACCAGTTTCTTAGTAGCTGTGTTTCATCAGAGTAAATCTGCCTGCCTAGGAACATCACAGAATAACCTTCTGAAAAAGAGACAACACTGAAGTATTGTCTGCTTAACATAATGTTCACAATATTTCCCTGCTGAAATCTCCTACATGGCTAATAAATATTTAATGAACAGTGGTCTGGCTGGTGACAAGATATTAATAACTCCAGAGAAGCTCTGTTGGACTTCAGCTGCTGATGAGAACTGGAATTTGTCTTAGTTTATGACCAGGAAAATAATTTTATTTTCTTTTTGATGCATTTTGATACACTGCATATACTGGTAGGTTTTAGAACACAACATTAGAATTAATTTAAATCAGCTATAACATTTGATAAGATGGATTGATTTTAGGTTCTCTGTATTCTTTTGTTGCTTGATCCTAAACTTCATCAGCTAGGTTGATGGCCCTCTTTTGGGACACCTCTGTTATACTTTACTGCAATCACTTTTGTTTCATTTTTCTCCTGTCCTGTGACTCCCTCCCAAAGCAAAATCAAAATATTTTGATATATAATAGCAAAATCAAAACAGCTGGGGTTTAGCTCCTGGCTGAACTGGACTGATGGCGATGCACGGCCACGTAACTTAAGCAAGTAGAAGCAAACCGACAGCGTACATGGTTTTCACTAGATCCTTAGCGGTCTGCGCTAAGCGCTTTTGAAACCCCCCCCTTTGCATCTTCTTGGTGAAATCCTTCATGCTTTGGTGACAATGAGAGTTTTGTTGGGCAGGACTCCCAGGCTAGGAGAGCACTTCTACAGATCAGTGGGACTGTGGAAAGAAATCTCACTATTTCTATGAAAACCCATGGTCGTACGGACTCAGGCACAGGTTTATCTGTTTTTAAAGGCCTGATTAAGACCATTAGTTTGGTCCTTTCCATAACCTGGGCTATAAACTTTAGCCAACCCCTTGGATATCAGACATTTGCATTACAGTGACTGGGCAGCTGAAGGTTTTCCAGCTTTCTCAGTAGGATCAAAACTTGCAGTTTTAGCCTTTACTTAAAGCTGTATCTCTGTGTTTAAGAAACCAATGCAAGAAGAACAGTACAGGGGACTCTGATAACAATAAACAATAGTAAAACAGTGTTATTGCTAACTATTTGTGCTGCACCTTTTGTGGTCCACTTTATTTAACAAGATTATCTCTGATTTTATATTTTTATTTACTTGTTAAGGCTGCTTGTGTGTAAATAAACCCTGTCAGGGACCACCATATAAGAGGACAGCTCTGGCATGTGTGTTCCATCAGCTGTGATGTGGGTAGAAATGCTCACTGCTTGTCTAATGATAATTCTTTAATTATACATCAGATACAACCTAAGCTTTAGTTAAGACTGCACATAGAGTAAGTCATGGTAAAGAAAAATCAATGTGATGTGCATCAATTAGAGGATTTTTAGGGATAAATATTAAATTGATGATGACTGTGAGAAATAGGATATTTAATTTACTACATAGTTCAGCATTTATTGTCACGATGGAAATAAGGAGATACGGCTTACTGTAATCTGTAATTATGTTGAGGAGTTAAAGAAAGAATGCTGTGTATAAGGAACTGGCCCTATTTCCATCTCCAGTTCATTTTACAGCAGTAGAAAATGCATCAGTTTTTTTTCTTAAATATTTTACACATTTTAGGCTTCTCTCTTTTTGAAGTTAAGCATGTCCATGCATAGACCCACAAATCAGACGAAGTGAAGCCCTGCAGTGTCTCTCCTACCCAATGCGCTCTTGCTCCCAAGATGGACCAAGAACCTCATTTCTCTTAAATGCTTCTCAGGCAGTGTTTGAAGAATTGTGGAGTCTTTAAAGAGTTGGGGATCTTGGGGAGTTTCAGCCCATTTTCTCGGTCTCTGACAGCTCAGCTCAGCTCGGGAGTGTGTTCTGCCCTTTGATTCAGGCAGAGGAGCAGACATGTTCACTCAGAGGCTCAACTTTGTATTTAAGATGAAAAAGTGAAGGTAACTCCAGAGAATTTAAAGTCAAGAAGCAACAGCAATAAACAAAACCTGTTTTGAATATACAAGGGTGACACAGAGATACCCTCTAGATATAGATGTGCCACTTTTTAATACTTCTCAGCTATCACATGCCTCTCTGAAGAAAGAAAAAGGCACTGACAACAAACTTCTGTATCTCTGCCCACAAGGGTGAGGAAAAAGCGGCTCAGATTGTTCTGATCGAGAAATAACGTAGAATGAGCAAATGCCAAATCAGTTTGCAATGCACATCTTCCCACGGAAAATCACCAGCGCTCCTTTGCTAACTCAGCTTAAACTGTATGTTTTACGGACTGCATTCCTGGCTGTCAATTAGAAGTCAGACATTAGCTGATTAAACTATTTTTGCTGGGCATGGTCTCTGGAAAGGAGCGGTTTCATAGGGTTGCTCTGTTTCTTTATATTTTCTTTCCAAGGAACACAAATTATATTCTTCCTTTCTTTTGCCTGTTTATTCATTTGCATAATAGAAGCAGCGCAGTACTGTGTTTAGATATAATTACAATAAAATACAGTCAAAATAAAATTCCAAGCAGAATAGTATAATATCTCTATCATGTTTTCCATTTCACTTTGTTTTAAATTTCAAACCTGCCCGCGGATACGCAGTTTTATTTCTGTTTCTCTGATTAACGGTATTATCTGATGAGCCCGTCTACGAGGTCCTGCAGAGTCGTGCCCCTCACAGGGGACATCCCCTGTTGATGAGCAGGAGCGGGGCCCAGGTCCCTTCCATGTGGCAAAGGCTTCGTCTGAAACTTGTACGTGAGACTTTGGAAACACTGCCCTTTGGTTTCTCTCTGTTCCCATTGCTATGCATGGCAAAAAGAAGGGGAAAAAAAGAAAAGCTTATACTCTAAGCTTTTAAATATCTCATCTCTTAAACAGTGCTCGTTACCGTGTCCACAGAAGAAACATCCTGTAGATAAAGGCCAACGGGAGCCTCTCACCCTCTCCTAGGAGGCAGCTGAGGAGGGATGCAGCTGATGGTCTTTGGATGAGCAGCCAGGTTGTAGCTGGTGGGCTATAACAGCCCTTGCAGGGCTGGGTTTGGAACAGGAACCACTGAGAGGCCGTAAGCTATCGAGGTGCCTCCAGTTACTGCAATAATAGCTGGAATCAACTGCGTGTCAAAAGTGCTTTTTCCTTTCCAGCCTACTGAAAGGATAACAAACATAATGATGATTAATCCTGTTCTTTGCAGTTATATGGATGGTTTTATCCTAGAAGAGATCAAAGCAGAGCTCGTGCTTCCACAGAGAGTGCCAACTGGCACCTTCTCCTTTTTATAAGGGTAGTCTGGAAGACATTTGTATTTAGATATGCAGAAGGAGTAAAGGCATAAATGTACAATGCCAAGAGATGAAATTCCCCAATCATAAGTCCTTCAGAGGGAATGCCAAGCCATGCCATAAAATTCTTCATATTTCAAGATACTTAGTTTCCTTTTTTTTCACAGTAAAATATAATCACGTCTTTGACTATAAATCATTTAACACATAAATTTTAGTAAGCATGTGAATACAACAGTTTTATTTGATGTGACGATTTTTTTCTTCTCTTTAGTTCTTTTTAATCCTTCCTTTTAATAAATGCTGATATTGAAACAGAAACTGTAATTTTTTTTTCAAGTGTGTGGTCATGCTAGGAAGAAAATCTGAACACTCAGAACTTATTCCTGAAATTCTGAGTGCTCATCTATTAGAGTATTTTACCCAAGTGAAAAAGAAATTATAAAATTATAGACAATATGCAGTTTTGTTACCACAGAGTTATGCTAAACTATAAGTAATCTCATATACGTTGTGCTTTTAAATAAAATCAGATTTCCAGGTATAAAAATTTCCCAGGTGCAATTATACTGTATCAGGACACAGAAAAAAGCTGATGGACATTAAGTGGCTGTTCCTTTTTTCATCATTTAAACTGTATAATAATAATTTTAAAAGTAAGTAAGTATATAGCTTTAGTATATAGCTATCATAAAAACTGGCACTATATAGACATGTATAAAAATTCCATGGTTAATTACAATTTTTGGCCATGCTCAAGAAAAAAAGACAGTATTTCCTTAAATTGCTCCTGACTCTCCAGTTCACGTTTGGGAATATACTAACAGATGCAAGGTGGTCTCCTTCTCGAAATGTACAGTTGTTGAATTTCTAGCTTATTTGTAATATTTTCATCGAAGACACATATTCCTGCCTGCTAAACCAGCACAGGAGCCTTTTCTGCTTAGCAAATGCTGATTGTCAGTCTTCTCGTGTAATAAACATTTTCTGTGTGAGAGTAGGGAGAATTGATTATTGTCACAGAGAGAAATTTTGCAGAACTTTCCTACAGCCTTATGCTTCCTATACTATCCCCCCCCGGCCCCGAATTATGCATGAATAGTAAGTAACACATTGTCGTGGTTTAGCCCCACCGGCATCTCAGCCCCCCCAGCCGCTCGCTCATTCACCCCG
This sequence comes from Mycteria americana, assembly GCF_035582795.1. Classification (NCBI taxonomy): domain Eukaryota; kingdom Metazoa; phylum Chordata; class Aves; order Ciconiiformes; family Ciconiidae; genus Mycteria; species Mycteria americana. The sequence continues at coordinate 3,705,613 of NC_134371.1, forward strand.
GTGGGATGGGGGAGAGAATGGGAAGGGTAAAAGTGAGAAAACTCGTGGGCTGAGATAAAGACAGTTTAATAGGGAAAGCAAAAGCCGCGCACACAAGCAAAGCAAAGAAGGAATTCCTTCACCCCTTCCCGTGGGCAGGCAGGTGTTCAGCCATCTCCAGGAAAGCAGGGCTCCAGCACGCGTAACGGGGACTTGGGAAGACAAACGCCATCGCTCCCAACGTCCCCCCTTCCTTCTCCTTCCCCAGCTTTATGTGCTGAGCATGACGCCATACGGTGTGGAATGTCCCTTTGGGCAGTGGGGTCAGCTGTCCCGGCTGTGCCCCCTCCCAGCTCCTTGTGCCCCCCAGCCTGCTCGCTGGTGGGGTGGGGTGAGGAGCAGCAAAGGCCTTGGCTGTGTGTCAGCACTGCTCAGCAGGAACTGAAACCTCCTTGGGTTATCAACACTGTTTTCAGCACAAATCCAAAACACAGCCCCATACTAGCTACTAGGAAGAAAATTAACTCTACCCCAGCCAAAACCAGCACACACATATTGGTAACAGCAAAATATATCCCTGGAAGTCAGTCTAGGCTTCTCTTTCTACCGTCTTATCCTCAAATTCACAATGTGCATAAAAAGAACACTTGACTTCAAGTGAACACATGAACTTCCATGAACACATGGACTTCATGACTATCCCTTAAAAATACAAAATCCTAGTGAGAGAGGGATTTTATGTCAGAATGTCTGATATTACATTTTAAATGTGATCAGACCAGGGAAAGTACTGGGATGCTTGGTTCAGCCTTCCCAAAATGGAGATCTAACATTTGGGTCTGATTTCTAGTCCAAATACCAACCCATCCACCTTCCCAAGTGGTCTCAGTATTTAACTTTGAGTTTAGATGCCTGAGTGTAGATGTCGCAGCCCCATTGCTCTTTCCAAGGTCCCATGCAAGTCAAGCCGTGCTGTGGCCACCTACTTGGTGCGACTCAGTAGCCTAATTTCAAGAAATGTTACCAAGTTTATTTGTAGTTCCTGTAACAGAGAGTTTGCTGGAGGGCAGTGATAAATTTCAGGCTTTCACACCTTGGCAGGGGTTGGCAATGTCTTTCCCAACAGTTTAGAGAACTGTGGGGGACGAGTAGGCAACATTATCACGTTTTTGGATTTGCTGCTTTGAGTCTTGGCGAAAAAAAATTGTGCTCCTGAGGACTGTTGATTTATTTTGTTGTTTCAATATAGCATCAGAGAGTGATTTCCTATTTCCTTATGATTATGAATATTTTCCAAAAATTGAATAATCAATGATGTTTGGCATCCAGTGTGAAAGCGCAGCCTGCATTCTTGCTGGAAAAGTCTGTAAGTGGGCAATGCACAGGGAAAAAAAAGAGTTTGTTTTCGCATTAGGGCTCTACAAGCTCTGCAAGATGCAATGATTAGACAAAAGTGACCCTGTCTGCTAATAGCTCCTGTTAGGAACATCAAATTCGGTAAGGCTCTTTGGAGTTCAGTGGCCATCTTCTACACTGGTTCACTGTCGGGTAAGTACCTTTGAAAAGATGACTAGTCTAGAAGTAAAGGAGCCTAAGGCAGATACAAGGCAGCTACATCAAACTTAGCTTCCATAAAAGCTTAGTATGGAGACAGCCGCTGCGGGCAGGGACTCTGTTGGCTTCTGCTGGTCTGGGGGGTGGAAATGTAGCTCTGTTTCCTAGATGCTGGGCTGCCAGGAAGGTTCCTGACCTATTCCAGAGAGAGGAATAAGCCAGTTAACTCTTGCAGAATCCCAAAGAAAGAAAAATGCTCATAAAAAGAGAAAAAAAAAAAGGAAAAAAGGTATTAGGACACAATCAGGATATGAGAAGTCCTCCCTGCCCTATCCCCCACCCCCTGCCAAAACAAGAAAAAAACCCTGTTCCAGGTAAGCTCACAGCTGGTGAGATCTGCTTTGGTGAATGCAGAATCCTTTTGTGTTTCTGGACTAGTGTGAAATCTGTTTTCAGTTTCGGAGAAGCGTTTGTAGAGCCAGAGCAAGCCGCCGTGCCTGGGCAGCCCTTGCACGCCTGGCTTGTCCCAGTGCACCGCATGGGGCTGTGACCTTCCTCCCCTGGCACTGCTCTTTCCCTTCTGTTGGAGCTCTAATTTCTAATTGTTTTGAGATGATGTCCTCTTCATCATCATCTTTTAATGTCGTCTTCATCATCATCTTCTTTCCCTCTCAATATTTCCTTCAAGTTCAGTATTTAAAGAGCACTCAATGGTTCCTATTGGAAAGAGCCTCAATTGCATAAAAACAGTGTATGTCTGAAAAGCTCCGTACTCAGGGACTTCAGCAAGCTTCAGCGTGTCTTTTCAATCCCTGAACAAAAGGGGAGCCCCAGTATTCAATTCCGTGCCTACTTCTGTGAAGAGCCCATAAAGCATGTACAAAAGAGAGGTTAAAATGCAAATTACCGTAAGACTTTGCAGTATAATAGCTGAACTGAAAATGTTACCGAAAACTTTGTAAAGGCTGCATTGCTTTCTGGAAATGAGAGGGGATTGTGCTTTCTATCTTCTTTTATTACTGTACGTCAGATGTTTTAGCAACCATAACTAGTATTTAAAAAACAAAACCCCCCAAACAAAACAACTGGAACCCTTTTGCGGAAGAAACCCTGGGTCTACCTAAAGCCAGAGGGTGTTTTTACTGACTGTAACTTTTTCCTTGGCCACTGGACTGGCAAGTGATGTGTCTGGGAAGCTGCAATGCCCTCAGTGCCTAATGTCAGGCAGTTCCCAATACCCTGCAAAACTGGAGCACCTGTGGTTGGGGTTTTTCCCAGCCCACCTGCAAAGACAAAGATCGAGTTTCCCAGGACACGTGGCTCCAGGCTCCATCCCATGATGATGGGCTTGTAACATCTCTCTTCCGTTGCGGTAACGGTGCCCTTCTTCGAACACGGTGGTCCCGTATTGACGATCGCAGTGCAGGTTGGCTACAATGGTGACAAAGAACTAGGAAATGGGAAAGATTTCTGCATCTCAAATTCCACAGGTGTGATGCTTTGTCAAAAAACTTTCATATTTAGAAACAAAATACCTGATAAGCATGGCTATCAAAATACCCTCCAGGTTTTGCTTTTTTTTTTTTTCCCCTAAAAGTGTTATTTTCACAGTCTGTCCCTCTTTAATGAAAAGTAACAAACAGCTGTTGTGATGTAATAACGTCCCAAACCACTGCTTTCATGCATCAGTGTGTACAAGCATATGGATATCTTTAATGGAGTAAAAAGTATTCTTAGGAAATGTACTCTCAGGCTTTGGTTATGAGAAAATTTAAAATTACATCTCTATTTCAACAACAAAAAATAACTTTTTTTCTTCTTATCTTCGTGACTTTTTTTCCTAATGCCATAGGAACTTGTCTTTTACTTTGTTCCGTAAAGTAATTTGCTTCTGAAGCCATGCATGTGCTCAGATAAACCCAAATAATCCTAAAGCTGCTTACTGTCTTGGTGTCTATAAGGGCAGAGTTCATGCCTTCCCCAATATCTCTACACTAAGTCACGCTGGAGGGTTTTGAGGGGCTCTGTCCCCCTCGCCGTGGACCTCCGGACTTCTTGGGCTGGCCCCACGAGCAGATGCCCTCTGTTAGCACCAAGTCGTACCCTCCCAATCGGTGAGTGTGGTAGGAAAAAGGCATCTGTATGTATGCAGGAAAATGAACTGATCTGGAAGTTTATGTATTGTAAAGGAGAAGCCGGAAGGGTTTGGGGGAAAATTGGGACTGCTGAGCACTCTGTGCAAAGCAGAATTTGAAGCAGTGCGAATACCCGCGTTGCTGGTTTTGACAACCTCACGATGGCAAGATTTCTCTTCCCTAAAGAGGTAAGAGTTTTCTTTGGAAATGTAATTGTGGCAAAAAAAGTAAAATTGTGGCAAAAAAGCAGCATTTCCAAATCATCAGAACCAATGCTCCGATTAACCTAATCATGCCCTTTTCCCTGCATATTTAATTAATGATTTTTCTGAGATGGTGATTATTTTGTCCAAAGGCATGATCAGAACATTGAACATTTTCCCGAAACAGAAAACACAAATCACATAGCTCTGAGAAATCCCCCAGGCAGGAGTGGGGAATGGAACTGCTGATAGATTTGTTTTCATTAGGTACCTGAATGCATTACAATAATTATGTCAGTTCTGAGCTTTTCCCATCTGCAGCCCAGCCCTATGGCAATTTGATTAGAAAATAAAAAACCTAAAGGGAACAGGCTGGAAATATGAAGACAAGGGACACCGAGCTTCACAAGAACAAGGAAATGATGAAGCAGGTTCCTCATTATTCAGCAATGGGTTTAATTCAGAGCGCTTGCACAGGAACAAAAGCACGCACTTGACAATGATTTGTATGATTTCTGCACGACCATATTCTGGGCAGGAAACCAACTTCTGCTAAAAATGCGTCTTTAAGTGGCGCTGACTGGAAACGTTCACATAATGCAAACACTAACATCTGCATGACTTTTTTTTTTTTTCCTCTTAAGGACAGAGGTAACTTTAAAATAAAGCTACAGTGTTTCAAGGCTCATCCCCATTGCAAATATAGTTGCATCAAGTGACTGTCAGCAAACTGCATCTGCTGCAGGGTGCTGCTTTTAAAAAAGTCTAAAATTATCATTTTCCTACAGAACTGCCTCTATGGAGAAGTCTGAGACCCTTTAATTTGCTCTGTGTTGCCCAGCTGCTAAGCAAGCACCCAGGTGGTAACACTTTGCAGTGCAGTAACAAGAGCGAGATCCCCATCTCTGTTACGCCAAGACGTGTCCAGGGTAACTTCTGCTGCCTCTGTGGTGTTACTTCAGTTCACCACCATATACCGGGAAGCAGAATTTGACCCTAAATTAGCTCAAATTAATCTGGTCCTAATGTCGCTGATTACAACTGACTGTGATGATTTAGACAATAAAATGCAACTCATTGGTAATCAGTTACCATTAATGCAAGCAAAACTGCGAATTAATGTAGGAGAAGAAAGGCTCTGCATTTTCAGCTGCTTTCAATGTTGGCCTAATTAAATTTAGTTAATGCAGTCAGAAATTAAAGGGAAGCCTAACAATTAGTTCTTGAGGTGGAGGGGAGTTTGATGTGAGGGTTCATGCTGAGCTCTGTGCCTCCAGCTTCACCTGTGAGTTGGTATTTTATGGTTGAAGGTAGCAGTGATATGAGGAGCATAGGGTTGGTTTCGCTTAGTACAGGTAACGGCTTTTGGCCTGGTCCAGAGAAGGTAAGTTGTAATAATTTTTCAGTATTTCTGGAACATGATGTGAAAAGCTTGGTTAATGTGCTTGTTTTACAAGCACTTCTCAAGGTGATGCTGTATTGCATTGCTGGAGCAGGCAAAGAAGCACTGATTTAAATAAAATGTGTATGGATCCAACTATTAGTTTAAATGTGCCATCTTTAAATGTTGTAATTCTTCTACAATGCAGGCTATGCTATGCCATCTTTGTAACAGAGTATGAAATACAGCACACTAATACGTATATCCCACATCTGTTACATAGTTGATACGGGCATTCTGCTCAGATATAACGGCCTCCATGGTAAGGTCACAAAATTGGGCTGTTACTCTGGACCTTACTTAAAGTATCTGGATCCTTTTTTGTAAAACTACAAAGCTGGTTTATTTTTTATGAGCTAGGCTTTCCTTGGAATCACAAAATGTGATTGGGTGTAGTTAATTATCTGCAACCTACTGTCTTTAATTAAAATACAATTGTAAACAAATCTTACGTGTTAATTTTCCATTTTGAGTTCAGTTATCAACCTTTACAGACTGACCAATGTGGAAAACCAGCCAGGAAATGTCTCTTTGATTTGCTAGTTATCAGTAATACTCTCTGCATAATTACCACGGAAAATGTAGTGTATCCCAATGGATGTTCATTATTTTCATTACAACAAAAAAGGCCCAAAATTTAGATAATATTCACAAGGCTTAATTAAGCTAAAGAATGTGGGTATTGCCCTTCCAATATAACAATTTCAATGCATTGGGATGTCTGAGTACCCTACTCATCTCTTCCATCTGCTGTTTAGTACTTTGTGGTTTTTAAAGTACAGTACTCCCCTTCTGTATTTCTTTCTCTGATATAGCCTCTTACATTTTTATTATATTTTAATAATAATTGGTTTAATCAACAGCTTCTGGAGTATTGCAGTAGTAACTCTACTGAGTGGATGGTAGAAATTTTTTTTTTTCTTTCTTCTTTCTCATTCGGTTCTTTCCATTACCTTACTACTATAACTGGTAGGTCTTACAAAGATGCTGTAGTTCGTTACTGAATTAGTAACGAACTGTTTCATTTAGCACTTGAGGAGGTAGTGTGGTTGGAGTGGGCTCTGCAAATTCTGAGACTGTTTCTCCACGGTAATTTTAAGGAGTGGTGTGTCATGTCTGGGGGCAATTCATACCAGATCAGAAACATCCCAAGCATTCAGTGAAGTCCTTCCCTAAACGGTTGTGTCAGCTCCTGAACGTTTAAAAGATTTAAAAAATAAGCTAAAACCCAAACAAACCTATTGGACTCTTACCAATACTCTTAGTTTTTTGTTAAGAACTACTAGATGAAAGTGTAAATAGTCTGGAAATCCAGATGGTGCTTTAAGCCAAACACAGAATCGGAGTGTTATATCTGCCGTTGCTCGGTGCGGTTAGGGAGTGCATCCGTCTTCACCGAGAAGAAGGCTGAAGCGGTTTTTTTAAAGCTGCTGGTTGTAATTTGAAATGGCAATATTGCCTTCCTGCTGTGGGACTGCCCAGCCCCAGCTTGAGGATGAGTGAAGAGCAAAGCCTGGGCAAGTAGCCTGGCTTTCAAAGCATGGCAAAAGCGTACAGCGAGCGGGTGTGATCACCGTGGGACGCGGTGCTGCCTGCGTGAGGCCCTTGAAGAGCAGGTATAGTGGTTTGACTCATGTGCAGCAGAAACCACATAGACCTTGATGTTTTCAGGAGAAAAAAGTCTCCCTGACACCATTTTGTAAATTTTGAGTTGTTCGGGTTGCTAATTTCCTGCTGATTTTTATTCTCAAATCTTAAATTTCTATTTATTATTATTTTGGTGACAAGGACAGGTAGGATATCTGCAAGTACCTGCTTCTTTGCCGGGTAGAGGAAATTGAGTGAGAGGAGAGTAGCCATGTCCATGCCTTGGAGAGGGCTCAGAGCTGTTAGTCTCCTTTTTCCACTCCTTACAGCACATCTTTCTCCTGTAACAAAAACCAGCCGTGAAGTCTGTGTAGGGTGGATTACCTGGACGATATCAATTAATATCTGAATTTAGTGGTGTAATATCTCAAAGGACACAAATGTAGACAAAGAAATTATTTTCTTTATCCACAAGGGAGTCATAAGAGCACGCCCCTATATAGTACTAACTCCTAAGGCATGTTACTCTGCCCACTACAATGATATTGCTGTTAATCAGTATTATTTACAATTATTTACATTATATCTGGGGGTTTCTAGTGTGTGTGGTTTTGATGTGTATGTGTGAGAGAGGAAAAAGTGAAGGTGGAGACACTTGTAGTGGAACTTTAAGTATGTGTCCCCAGTCAGGAAGATGCTCTCCAGGTAACGCATAATGAGTTATCTGAATCTTTTGAATTAATAAATGCTCTTGAAGCAGCCCTTCTATAATGACGGAGATAGCTCTCAAGATATCAGAGAGGGAAGATTGATGGGCTATGCAGATGCTTATGCCATTAAAAAGACCTTCAGAAAGAAACAAGTAGGGTTGCTAAAAGTGTTGTTTTAAATTAATGCCTGACTTTGAAAACAAATTGATGCCCCCCAAGATAATTGAAAAAGTTAGGAAACAATCAGGGAAGAACGAATTGAGGCTCTGTGAGGGACAAAACCCCCAGATAAAGGAAGTCTTTAATTCTGCTTTCAGAGCTCTGAGACCTTTCTCTTACCTGAGGCTGTTTTTTTTTTTTTCTAAATTGTCTTAATTTTTCTCCTCCAGCTAGTGCAAATCTTACTTTTGACATGGGTAGGACTCAAATTAAGCTCCTGGAATGAGCTTTACATAGGGAGGAGGGTCGCAAGACCTTCCTCCGGTACCTACATCAGACACGTTATTTATTATAACACAAGTGGTACGATGGCATGAAAGGGATAGCAATGAATAAAGCTGTGGCTGTTGCTTAGGTTGACGTTGGGGTATCAGGGCTTGATCTGCCCTCCTGGACCGGCCACCTTGACATGGTGCCCACCTTCCACCCTACCCTGGCTCCTTCCGAGCCTTCTGGCTGTCGGGCTGCACTCTGCCAAGCACAGCCATCGCTTTGCCCCGCTTCATTTCAAACCACGTTGTCCGTTCTAATTCAGATAGTTTTGTCTGAACAGATAAACTATCCCGTCAAGCAACTTTTTAAATAATTGGGTCCACTTATTGCTTGCACTGTGGTTTCATGACTCTTCTAATGATATAATATGTCAACAGGATGGTATTGGCTCTTCAGTTAGTTCTATAATTAATGATTAATGACTTATATTCTCTTGTTTGTAAAGCTGATTTTTTCCAGTGAACATAGATGTTAAATACTGCAACTGAGCATGTAATGTTGAGGCAGATTAGACAGAAGTCTAATATCAAACTGATATTGGGGGAAAAAAAAAACCCACAACCCAAACCCCCCTGCTCCATGGCCTTGAAATTTGGCTATACTTTATTAAATCCCCCTATGTCACTGGGAGCTGAGGCGTACTTAGTTTCACGCTGATATTTTATGACAATAACATTTCCATTTAATTTTTCTGTGTCAATACAAGCTCTCATCGGGATCCAAATTTGTTTCTGGGCAAGTACTTTCATGCAATAAGCAAGTTCGTGGGGTGAAGTCATGAACAATTATATTGTAACTGCCAATAATCTTTACGGAATCAAATATTATTTGCTTGCCAGTATGGCATTTAAATAAATGCAGGGCTACTAAAATGCCAGTTTACTTCAGCAGGAAGTGAAGGCTAACAAAGTACGGGGCTGGTACAGTGCTCTGCTACTGAGACTGTCCGTCCCTCCTGTGCTAGACCTTCCGCAAAAACTGGCCATAAATTCTTTCCCTTTTTTGAATTCCCTTCTTTTGTGACCTCTGTGGGCCAAAAGCATTTGCCAGCCCCAAAGCTGAGACTTGCTCCGTGTCTCTGGAGCTGAGGCGTGTGTTGAAAACCCTGCCTGGCTCTGCAGGTGCTCATTGCTTTCCTGACGGCAGCTTCAAGGCTGCACATGTACCCGCTGTTTTCTGGGTTTGCAAGGGGAAATAACTTTCTTGGTTCAGGCTGGGATCTGAGAGCATCAGCATATTTCCTAAAAGTCTGAGGGTTATCTGAGGCAGGGCTCAACAGAAAGGGAATATCTTAATTTTTACTCTACAATTATAGCAGATTTAGGTTTTGCACTTAAAAAAAAAAGGGGGGGGGAAAAAAAGAGAGAAAAAGCTTTAACCTATCCTTCAGCAGTGATAAAACCCCAGTGTGATTTTAACAGATCTACGACAGGAGAAACAATTTGCCGCACCAAGAATGCCCCTCTAAGGGGTAGCTGGGAGCGTGCTGGAGGCATTAAGGTAGCTTGAGCTCAGGAGGCTAATATCTGGAGAAATGTGGCAAGGGACCTGTAACGAGATCTGCTGAGTAATACGCACAATAACAGTATGAACTATTTGTGTACTTATTTTTAAATGCATTTCTTACATCAACCCCAACACCTTCAGGGAATAATTTCATTTCCTATTTAATTTCAGATGTTGCAAATGCCTTAAGGTTGGTATAAATTATGTATAGAACTAAAAGTTACAGTTTCTATTCTTTGCTGGATACAGATTTCATTTTAAATTAAACATGCTGTAGATCCACAGTTCACCAGGACATTAGCTTGTTTCATTTGCACAATTCTTGTCTTGGTATCTGCAATCAGCGGCTCTGAAAGGTGTGAAATATTTTATGTTTCACTGCAGAGTAATCTACATGTTAAGCAGCTCGTTGTGAAATTCTCTTCATTTGGGAGAAATTCGAAAAGCTTGAAGTATGGAGGCACAAAGTCATATATCTAGGCTTTTACATATGATATTTTCATGAGTCATTTGCTTCTTTTCTGTAGCTAGTACTAATATTATTAATGCCTATATTCTAATTGAGGCCCTAGTTCTGAATTTCCTGGGGATTTATATACGATAATTCCACCGTCTTTTGATGAACTTAGGGTAATTGTAATTTGTACCAGTGTGGCAAGACTCGCTCAAACAAGTTTGACTTGCTGTCAAGGTATTTAAACTGAAAATTTGTTGTTTACAGACTGTCTTCAGGGGCTTTTTTTTCTTTTACAAACTTTTTTTTTTTACATACATTGTAAGGAAAATTAAATTAGTATGGGTTTCTCATGTGTGAACAAAACCATGTGCCATTACTTGGATAAACAGAGCCTATATCCTCTCTTCCCGTTACCTACAGATCACAAAACTTTTCAGATGTCACCAAAGGAGCATTCGTATTGCCACGCCATATAGCTCTGGTTTATATAATTGCTAAAATAGCTATCAAGACAACCTGCTAACACTTGTGAGTCAAGCAGTTTTGAGACTGGATGTTTCCACATTACTCACTTGCAAGTGCGTGTAAATAGGTCCGTGCCCCAGGAGCACTTGGATCGGAGCAGATCCCCTTGAAAGGCTGGAGGCGTGAAATGCTTCTTGGTTCCAGCTTAACTGATGTTATAAGCCATTAGCAAACCTTACTTACATTCTGGGTTTAAAAAAAAAAAAGTAATTTGCCATTAGCAAACCTTACTTATATTCTGGGTTAAAAAAAAGTAATGCACGTATATACATGTGAAAGAATAGGTATTCTAAATGTGGAGTGGTATCAAAGGCTGAAAAAAAATCATATCTTAGCTGCCGCAATAAATAATACCCGTGATAAAACAATAGGTAAAATTATGCTGAGTGAGGTCATGGTAATTTATTAAATCCTGCTTACTATTTTGATGAGACTAACTTAGGCAAGTTGAGCTAGCGGAGAGTTTGTGCTAGCGAGCATTCATTAAAAATGATTGCAAGGATAATACAAGTAATCATCATTAGCGATGACTGTGCTGTTATCTCATTAAAAAGACTTTGGTTTTAATGTCTCCTACTTCAGTCACAGTTGTAGTAGGGATAGTTGATATCATTTAATAATAAAAAATATGGTTGGCTTACATTGTAGGAACTGAAGCGTTTAGCAGCTGCAGTATATGATCTGGATCTACTGCAGGTAGGCTTGGGTAGTTTGACTAATTAGAAACAGGTGGAGTATTTGAACACTGAGGGCAATAAGAGATATGCTGTTTCAGGATCCGACAGTTAATGATCGTAAGAAGATCATTTACAGCAGCTGGTAATTAAAGATGGGTTCTCTATGAGCAGAAAATTATGTGTTTGGGGATGAAAAAGGGTTTTCATTTTTAACCAGTGCAAAGCATCTTGTCAATCAGAGGTTTATGTTTTCATTTTTAAAAAGGTTTGGAGGGAGAAATAGATCTCTCATTTAGAAACTCTGCCTTCAAGCTGACCTTATCTGCCTTCTGCAAATGTCTCTGTGGCTAGATGGCTCAACGTTGCCCTTGCACGCCCAACCTTACCGCTCCAGGTTTCTAGCTCAGATCTTGCACCAGCTGGAAATCAATGCAATATCTGATGGCATTCAGTGACCTGTGTGACAGCATCCTACTTTGTCACTTTTTCCAGCAATGTCCTGACAGAAGTCTTCAAAACAAACACTGCAGTATTGTGAGAGAGATTCCCTTGGTCTCATTGCTGCTTGCCAGGGTCTGTCCCTGGACCATAACTACCACGGTCCGTCTCCCATCCCCATCCTTCCGTGACTGTGCTAGAAACAGTGCAGTTGCAGAAAGGGACCTGATACAGGGGGTGTGTAACCTCGTTACTACCGATGGCATTTAAGCTCATGTCTGCAAGATGTCCTAATTCAAGCAATTATAAGAGTACAGATTTCTTTTTCTCTTTTTCAATTGTACTCCAGGATAATATATTTTAGGAAGAAGAAGAAGCATAAGTTTGTAATGGGATACAATCAACTGGTTTCTGGGTGAATCTGCCTGAACCTTTCCCTTTAAGTGAGCGAACCAGGTGTAGAAAAAGAATTTATAACAGCCAATGTTAATTAATAATCATGACAAAAATTTTTCCAACTTGGGCTTGTGGTTTATTAAAAAGTTACTGAGAGATGAGTGCTCAAAGCATGGCTAAACTATTTAGTTTATTATTTTACCTGTAGGCTTGTTCAGTGTAAGATAAGTCAAGAATGGAGTTCTCAACAAGCTGTAATCTCTTGTCTGTCTCTTGGGGGTGTGTTTGAGGTATAAATCACAAAAGCTGACACTGAGAATACTGTTTGTCCACCTTGAGTGCAAGGAAGGTGGGATTTCCAAAAGGACCTGGGTTTGTTCTAATTCTTCCTTGTTCAATGGGGACAGGCGAAGGTGGTGTTGAGGGTCACCACATGAAGGTCTTTGCTGAACCACTCCATACAGTAGCACTATAGAAACATGGATGTCTGAGTAACACCAAAAGCGGGGGGAAATAACTATCGTGCAGTGGGATTTTTCTGAAATGCTTATATACTTGCAAAATCTGCCAGTTTAATTTAGGACTTAATACTGCTCCCTGAGCTGTGCTGAAAATGCGTGAGCCAGTCTGTTAAACTACAGCCATCTCAAAACAAAGCATGGTGCTTCAACCAAAGAGCAGCTGAAGCTTCTTCCATGTAGTAAATTACCTTCTTCCTCTTTTCTTAAAATAAGCAACACCTGCTATGAGTGGAGCCTTGCACAAAAAGCATCGCCACAATAGCTACACATCTGCTCCGACAATGTTCAGTAGGTATTTCATATATGTTAAGTATTGTGATATCATAGTTTAATATGAAAAGAAACGGAGCACGTGGAAAGAGAAACTGTTTTTTAGAGCGATAATCCTTTTTTATTTGCATATGGAGACTTGCAATGAGTACAGATATAGCTGATTTGCAGTGAGGTGCTATGGAGGAACGTAGACTTGTTTTAGCTGACAATGCAAGCGTGAAGTCTCATATTGGATATGGCTTCAAATGGCTGTGATATAACCCATTGGAAACTGGGGGTCCTATGCAAAGTACCAACAGACCCCTAGGTACGTTGGCACTCCCGATAGCTTCTTTCCTAAATTAGCGTTCACACAATTTTTGAAGGTTGAGAAAGAACCGCATGCTTGCTTCAGCCATGAGGTCATTATATAGCTGGTATGTGAGTACGTATTTGAATTTATGAAAAAGTCCTGGCTTTGTATTTTCCTGAAAGAAAATATAACTTTATAATACCTGAGAGACAGTATCTGAAAGAATTTTATTAGCTCTTTAAAAATGGAGGAGAATATAACATTCTTTTTTTTCCTTAGATTCCTCTGTTATGAAATGTTAGAATGAGCTCACTACAAAATAGCAGCAAATACTGTCCCTGAAAAAATCAGCTTGAAACATTTTTCAATGTTTTCATCAGCCTAGGTAAACCAGCAGCCAAAATGAATTATGGCATCACGTTGGCTCCATTAAGGTAAAAACTTGTTTTGTTACTGCCAACAAAGGTTTGACTTTGTTTAGGTGAGAGGTAAACTTGGTCAGTCAAGAGTCTCTCTGGAGTCAAGAAAAACTTTTCCCCCTTTTTTTTTTATTTTCTGGCAATCCTGTGCTCCCGAGTGCTCCAGTGCAGAGGCAAAATGAAATTGCTGTGAGCAAACGCTGAAGCAATAGTCCTCTGGTAAGAAAAGTGGCTGCTGTGACACTTTTTCTGAAGCCATGAGACAGTCATAACCATTTTCAAGTTTTAAAAATACATATCTAGGAAGCGGTGAAAAATGGGACGAGCCAACAGCTCTGGTTATCTATAAATACTTAATAGCGCAAGATATGATCTTCCTGGTTGGTCCTTGTTAAGGCTATAAACAGCATTTTCTGACCCATGACATGCCACTAGCTGGTAATATTATTGTGTATTCTAGATTAATGAGTCCTCTTACATCATTTAAATAAACGGATGCTGTCTGCTAACATAGCTAAGAGCATTTGTTAGTTGTAAATGATTTAGAAGACATGCTTTATGGAATAGTTATTTTGAATGTGCTTGCGGTTTGGAAATATTCATGTCGATAAAAACCAGCAAAGGGAGCGGCTCTAATGGAAGAAAAAGAAAGGAAATATAATTAGCATTTAATGATTTATTAATGCTTCATAAATACATAAACAAGATTGTTATACTAATATCAACAGTTCTGGGCAGTTAAAGGCAGAAAACTGCCAGCACTGTGTACTTGGATTAATGATGAAAGCTCCCGCACCCACCTCTGCTGGAGCCACGGTGCTCCTGGCATCCCAGGGGGTCCCAGGGCCGGGACTGAGGAGTGGGAGCTCCCCGTGGTACGGTGCCTCCTGCAGCCCGGCCGTCGCGGGCAGCCTCGGGGCCGCGGGCGAGAGCTCCGCGTCCCTTGGACTCTCCTGGTGACTGCACGCCTCGTCTACCCTTCCGTGTTTTCTGCTCCCCTGGCCTCTCTCCCTGTTGGTAGATGAGCAGTGCTGGCAGCACTCGTGGAAAATGGGGTATGAAAGCAGCACTCATGGAAAATGGGGTAAGAAAATGCCTTCTGCTTCTCAAAACCCGGCCCTGTGGGTGTTTCAGTGGGCGGCTGAGTGCCCTGGAAGGTCAGAACCTGTTGTCAGCTAAGGAGAATGGCACGAAGGGAGCTATCTGGATCAACCGAAGCTGTTTATTCCTGAATCGCATAGTGTGAGAGTTGAGGTGGTCCAGTGTCCACCAGAGTGCAGAGGGAAGCAAAGATTTGGTTTTAAATGTGATTTATTTTAAATTATTTTTTTTCCTATCTGATCCAGCTTGGGGTTTTACAATGCCACGAGGACAGAAAGCTCTTTCGTGTAAGCAAGTGCAGATGATCAATGTGTCCTCATTACGTTAAGACAGAGGCAAGAACATTTAGGCAGCTGCCTGTCTGCCTGGGGATTTGCTTCCTAAAATGGAAATAATGGGGTTTTTTATTCTTACTTTGGATAATTTCACAGCACTGAAAATTCCTCCAAGACCAACTAAACAGTCTGAAAAGTAACTTTGAGTTAATTAAGCATCTAAAAGATATCCCAGTCACAGAGAAATATACCTCTTTGGGCATTAAAAATGATCCTGCAATATTTGCTTCAGTAAGATACAATTACTTTGATTTTTAGAAACTTTGTACAGCATCAGGTGACCGAGAGCTCTGATGAACAGAATAAAACATGACCAATTATAATGTGTAGGTTGCTTAATGAGGTAAAATTTCCATTTTATATAAGGCGGTGCTTACAGGCCACCAGCCGATGGTGTGATGCAGTTTGGCATGACTCGGAGCATCTGAGTCACTACGTGATATTTGACCCATCAAACAACGCAATAAACGCATCCAGGATTAAATGCCCAGATGTTTCCATCAGATCATCGCTCCTCCCTGCGCCTCCTTCACGAGCTGCCCTTCAACAGAACGCCTTTCTCTGGTCCTGGTCTCAATGTAAGGCCCCACTGGCATGAGTGGGGTGTAAGTGGGCACTGGGGTCCACTTGCAGAGATCCAGTTGCAGCACTTGGGTCTAAAATATAGCTGTCTGTAGGATACGGCTAGTAAAGAAGTTTTGTGGCATATGTCTTGGCTTATGGGCATGATTATTATACTTGGCATATGTCTGCTGCTTGTTTCTTGGAGAACGCGTGCATTTCACCAAATGGTACCTGTTTTATGTTAATTTGCTGGAAGGGTTAAGTGAGGTACACGGTGCTCTACCTTTTGAGTGCAGAGTTTTTATTATATTTGTTGTTACACTTATTCAGGTCACAGTCTGGCCACCTTTTTCCCTAACAAACAATGCAATGGGTGTAACTGCATTTAATCGCACCTAAAGGGGCAGGAGAACAAGAGGAGGTGTGAAGAGCGAGCGGGTGAACCACTCGGCAATTATTGCGAGTGGCTCTGGATGCCGTTAGTTGAAGGTGCCCAACCAAAACTCGCATGTCATCATTTCCAGGGTCTGTGTGGAAAATAGAGTTTCCCTCGGTTCGTTGTCTGTAGCAGAGAGCAGCCGCATCCACGTTGCCAACCACGTCAGCAGTCTGTATGGGTAATCTGCCGAGCCTGTTCTTCCCCTTAGCGCGTAACAGAAATGCAGAGGAACCCAAACTGAAGGGGATCCGGCTCTGGTGCCCAGACTGATGTCTGTTACTTCACCTATGTGAAGAGAAATAAATGTAGACAGCAGGGACACTCTTTGGTTCGTGATTAATAGGTGGAATCATTACAGAATAACTATCAGTGTGTCACTACACCAAATTTAAATTGCATGCTATCCAGGCTATGTTGCAGTCTACAGGCAAGGCTGACTTGAATATTTTATTATTGTCATAAATTTTTACAACTAGTAGCTAGTGGTATGCAAGTCAGCAGCTGCTGTTGGGGAGGAAAAAAAAAACCTCTGAGAGAATTTCCTTTGAATACTGGCTTCGATTCTGATTTTTGAAAATATAATGCGATTAATTCTGGTCATTTATCTATATGCAATAAAGTCTGAACAAACCCAAAACACATCTTTGCTCAAAATTCATGAGACAATTGTTGGGGGTTTTTTTGGCAATACTCTTGATTTGATCTGATCCACGTCTCCAGTCAAACAAGACTGTTGAAACAGTTAACATTGTTCTGATTAATGAAAATCCACCTTGTTACCAATGAGAAATTGTGCACTGATGCACGCTTAAGTCAGTAGTGTGTATATCCTGGGGATGAGGCTTGTCATAAGGTCCTGCTGCAGAACTGAGCATTATGTATTGTGCACCATGCTACAGTAGATGGTCTTGGATGCTACTTGATACCGCAGACGTTGCTGCGAGACAAATTCGTGCTATTTGGCTTACGGAATAAGCAGGGACCTATCGCGATTCAAGCCTCGCTGACAAAATGGCCAGCTAAGGTAAAATAACAACATTGACGACTGGGGATGAAGAATGAAAAATTGATTTTTAAAAATCTCATAAGTGATTTGCAGAGTTTAAAGTTAGATAATTCATATTAAACATAAAAAATTGAGAGATAAATAAGAAACCCCTTTAGACCAATTACACAGAATCCATTTGCGGACTAAAATAAATTTCAGCTGACTCCTTAGCAAAAAATATAGTTTATGGAATTATTATATATGAAAAAGTGTACAGGCTGGATAAAAGACCTTCCTACATATTATCTTGACTGGGAGGCTGAATAAAATGGTTCAGCTCATTCTGTGTGTATTTCCATTTAAAAAATATATGTGCCCTAAGGAGGATTTGACTTGATGTATTGCTGTGGTTATCATGCAGAATGTCTGACAGGAATATTCTTGTATCTCTGCCTAATTACTGGGGCTCAGTTTTGATGGAAATCTGAACTTAAACTGCCACGAATATATCCATAGAAAATGCCTTCTTGGAGAAAACCCTAAATACGGCTTTCAGAAATTGAACAATTTTTTAATTTCTGGGAGGATCAGCACTTTCCCATGGAAATGTCAGAAGTTTTTTCATTTTTATCAAATTTTTTTCTTTTTTTTTTTTTAGTTATGAAAGACTGGAGATGAAAGCCATATTTGTCCAGTTCTAATAATCATTAAGGGTGTGTAATACAACCTCTTCTGAAGCAATCTTTCCGTTTCTGCAAAGAGCGTGTTTGTTTTCAGCATGGCAATAGCTTGATCCTGTCATCAGCAAAGTTATTGTTAAAACATACAAGGTGATCGTGGCAGATAAGTCTGGCACTATTCATTTCAAGCCATCACTAAAAGGTCAAGGGCTAAGTCTACAGCTAAAAAAAAGTTGGATAGCAAATTTCTTGCCTGTATCTCTTGCAGAAAGAGAGACGCTACCTCGTGGTTAAAGAAAAGTGAATCTTCAAGTTGCGGTGTCGTATCAGGTTTGCCTATCAAATTGTGTTATATTGTATCACGTAATCAGACATGACAGCTCGGCTTCACGTGTCACGGCACAATGTCACTCTTGGGAGAGCTAAAAAACATTTTTTTTTTTTTAAGTTTGGAAAACACGTTTGAGAGAGGCAGTAAGAAAGTGTGTGGGACAAAGGAGAAAAAGCCAATCAAAGAAACATTGTTTGAATAGTTTTAATATCAGGATGCAAACTTGAAATGTTTTTTAACTTTTTTTTTTAACCTTTTAAACTGGGTTACAGCTTCCTAACTCGGATTTGAGATCTGTAAGGACAGAACTGTTGCCCGTTTGAGTGCTGAAGACGGGTAATGAAAGGAGACATAGATACCAATGCTTGGCAAATGGGAGAAGTTTGGAAAGAGGCTTTGTAAAGCTGGCGTGGTTTTGTGGTGGGAGTAAAGGCTAGACACTTCAGAAGTCTCAGCTTGAACTCTTTGGGGATTATATCCCTGTTCACACTGCTCTGAACACTTTCATTACTTTCCTACTGAAGCCCAGAATTTTACAAAGCATCACTTGAACGCTAATGTTGAGGAAAATTGCCTGAATGATAGTAATCATGTACAATTACAATAAATACACAGATGTAGCTGGAAGTTTGATTTTTCTTTTCCTGTTTCTTAGACTTTTATTACTCATTAAACTCTAAGCCCGGCTTCCTTCACTTACATCAGTTTTACTACAGTCTTTACTGATCTTACCTTTACTTTATTGATTTCAGTGGAGTTCAACAGGCATAAAAAATGTAACTAAAAGGAAAATCAATTCCACATTAATTAGCCAGCATGCATGATTTTATGCTGCTTAATGACTCTTGTAATCATCTACAACTGTACAAAGTGAATGGCAATCATACCCAGGCAGAGCTATACAATAAGACATACCTCTAGCAGCGAATTCACTCGTTTTGCACGTTTTAGAGTGTAGTCTCTTCTATAAAATCCTATCTAGATTATAAATGGTGGCAGAGAAGTAATGATTATAAACAGCCCTATATGAGCTCAGACTAATTTTTTTTTTTTCTTACCCAGTAGAAAGTGGTATGAAAAGGCCCACCAGCCGATGCCTTAATGAGCTTCCCCAGTCTGGGAGGGATTTGCAGGATAAAGCTCTTAGCACCTCATCTAAAGACCACTGAAGCAAGTGGAAAGATTATTTGTTTACAGCCCATTATACTTCATTTTTTTTACAGTAATTCCCTGGCTGGCTTGTTTGTTTGTTTATTTTTTGTTTTTTACCAAGGTAACATTGTGGAAGGTTTTGCATTGCAGGAAGGACTTCAGGGTTCCTCATACTGAAGCACAGTGGTAGGGTTGAAACTTTGGTATCTGAATATCTTTGGACCAGGCTATGCAAACACGTTGGCTTCTACTACACTGGAAATGTACCAGTTTGGGGGCTTTGGCTTTTATCTCTTGGCATGGCACTTTCTCCAGACTGCTTGTGTATGCCCTGTCCCACAATGCTTATTTTATTTGAGGACTGGCCCTTCAGATTTTTCACACTTTATTTGAAACTTACTCTTTATATCAGTAGTGTCTTATTCCCTTAGTGCTGTAGGATTTGGTTTACCCTAGGGTTGGATTCTAGCTTAAAAGATATACAAGGAAGACTTGTTCCCAAGCCTTTTTCGTATTCTTTTGTTCAGAAGACAAAAGAATCCACAGCTGATGATGCTGTTTTACTTCTGTATTCAACATTGATCATAGAATAATAGAATCATTAAAGTTGGAAAAGACCTCTAGGATCATCTAGGCCAACCATCAACCCAACACCTCCATGCCTACTAAGCCATGTCCCAAAGTGCCACGTCTACATGGTTTTTGAACTCCTCCAGGGATGGTAACTCAACCACTTCCCTAGGCAGCCTGTTCCAATGCTTGGCCACCCTTTCAGTAAACAAATTTGTCCTAATATCCAACCTAAACCTCCCCTGATGCAACTTGAGGCCATTTCCTCTCGTCCTATCACTTGTTACCTGGGAGAAGAGACCGACCCCACCTCTCTACCCCCTCCTTTCAGGCAGCTGTAGAGAGCGATGAGGTCTCCCCTCAGCCTCCTTTTCTTCAGGCTGAACAACCCCAGGTCCCTCAGCCGCTCCCCATCAGCCTTGTGCTCCAGACCCTTCCCCAGCTCCGTTGCCCTTCTCTGGACACGCTCCAGCCCCTCAATGTCTCTCTTGTAGCGAGGGGCCCAACACTGAACACAGCATTCGAGGTGCGGCCTCACCAGTGCCGAGTGCAGGGGCACAATCACTGCCCTAGTCCTGCTGGCCACACTATTCCTGATACAAGCCAGGATGCCATTGGCCTTCTTGGCCACCTGGGCACACTGCTGGCTCATATTCAGCCGGCTGTCGACCAGCACCCCCAGGTCCTTTTCCACCGGGCACTTTCCAGCCACTCTTCCCCAAGCCTGCAGCCTTGCATGGGGTTGTTGTGGCCCAAGGGCAGGACCCAGCACTTGGCCTTGTTGAACCTCATACAATTGACCTCAGCCCATTGATCCAGCCTGTCCAGGTCCCTCTGCAGAGCCTTCCTGCCCTCCAGCAGATCAACACTCCCGCCCAGTTTGGTGTCATCTGCAGACTTTCTGAGGGTGCGCTCGATCCCCTCATCCAGATCATTGATAAAGATATTAAACAGAACTGGCCCCAACACAGAGCCCTGGGGAGCACTGCTTGTGACTGGCCACCAACTGGAGTTAACTCCATTCACCACAACGCTCTGGGCTTGGCCATCCAGCCAGTTTTTTACCCAGCGAAGAGTACTCCCATCCAAGCCATGAGCCACCAGCTTCTCTAGGAGAATGCTGTGGGAGACAGTGTCAAAGGCTTTACTGAAGTCCAGGTAGAGAACATCCACAGCCTTTCCCTCATCCACTAGGTGGATCACCTGGTGGTAGAAGGAGATCAGGTTGGTCAAGCAGGACCTGCCTTTCATGAGCCTATGTTAGCTAGGTCTGATCCCCTGGTTGGCCTGCACACGCCTGTTGAGTGCACTCAAAGTGAACCACCCATAATTTTCCCGGGCACCGAGGTCAGACTGACAGGCCTGTAGTTCCCCAGATCCTCCTTCTGGCCCGTCTTGTAGATGGGTGTCACATTGGCCAGCCTCCAGTCGTCTGGGACCTTCCCTGTTAACCAGGACTGCTGATAAATGATGGAGAGTGGCTTGGCAAGCTCCTCCGCCAGCTCCCTCGGTACTCTCGGGTGGATCCCATGGGGCCCCATAGACTTGTGAGGGTCCAGGTGGCGTAGCAGGACTCCCATCAAAGGGTTCAAACTCCCATCAAAGGGTTCCTGGTCTGGGATCTTTTTGTGGCAGATGTGTGTGAAATTATCTAAAATTATTCCTTACAAGGATGCTTAACTTCTATCTGCATAGTAGGCGTGATTCAGTATTAAGCAGAGAGTTAACCTTTGCAATCTATTCATGTGGTCTATATAATGCCGATTGATATACGTGCCCTCACAGAAATATAGCTACTGAATGTATTTTGTAATAAAACCTACATTCCTGAACAACTATAAAACCTTTTTATGTTTAATATTTACTCTTCCTTTTATCACAGGGACACAATGAAACTGATTGCTTAGATACAGATGACATTATAGTCGATCTTTACTTTGCATGCTTTTTTTTTCTTTAACCCTGTGCATTTACACATGAATGGGCCATTGGTTCTAAATGGCAAGAAGATCACAGTGAATTACATTCACTTTAGTGATATGGTGTCAAATTCAATCTAGTATAAAATTCCCCATCCTTTCAGATGGAGGAAACCATTTTAATTTATATCATCAGCTACTGAACTTTCCCTTTCATCCTTTCACTGGTGGCACAACTAGATGGGGCTGGGAACTTCATACACAAAGTGTACCAGACATCCCTGAAAGCCAGGGTTATCCTGGGAATCACTTAAAAAAAAAAAAAAAAAATTATTATCATAAATTAAAATAGAGAGAAAACTGAGGTGCTCGATTGCAGGTAAAAGCAAGAAAGTTGTTGCTCAGGGTTGCAGTAATTACGCAGTAATTATCAGTAACATGTAGCATTTCTATAGGAGGTCTGTACCGGTTAAAAACAGTTGCTGCAGCTTAGTGCTGCTCTTGCTCTGATTATTTCTGTGTGGTTGAGCATCTTGAAACATCAGGTATAGATTGATATCTTGTTAATGCTGGGTGTCGTGCTCCCTGAGAGATTGTGTCTGTCCTGGAGGCTTTGACAGGTGCTTTTGAAGCCATTGGAAGGACCAAAATATATGGTTGATTCAACACCTATGAGACCTAACGGAAATTAATGGACTGTATTTGCACGTGGAATGAAATGTATTTATAGACTTTCCTGCAGCAGGACCTTTAGCTATGAGATGGACAAAGTCTGGTAGAAGCAGCAGAAATAAATGGAGGCCCAGTTTATGCTTATTTTATCGGTTGCGATAGCAGTTGTTGGATGATGCTGCCAGGTGTGACCCTTGCTGGCCGCTCCGGTGGCTCCGGATGCAGCCCGGGCACTGATAAAGAGCGGTTCAGCGCAGTCGTCTCGTGTGTGCCGTGTATTTCCAACGGTGGTGTGCCAGGAAAATGAAGTTGTATTCTCTACCCCTTCTGCTGCACAAAAGACAGCAGCGTTTCACAGGGACAGACTTCGGCTGCACCGCTGAGACGATGCCGTATAATGGAACTTGCTGTATAATTTCTCTGGTGGTAATTTTCCTTGTTCGAGCAGTCAAGAAGCTGTAGTGGCATAAAATGCTCTCCAGGCCCTGTTGGCAGCGTTCGAGCTGCTCTGCTCCAGCGAAGGTGCTGGTGGTCCTGCGCCTATCAGCCCTGCCGGGGAGCTGCCTCTGCCGCTCGCCTTCATGGAGATGGCAGCAAGGGCTGCCGGCGTGGGGCTGGGTGGAGGTGAAGAGCGTTTCGGATGACTGTTCGGTATGCTTGAGCAGAGAGGGACGGATGGCTGCAGATCACAGCTTTAAAGAAGCTAAGTCCTTAAATTAAAAACATACAGAAGGGCTCGCTCCTTTTCCAGCGGCTAATGCGGTCTTTGCT
The DNA here is from genome assembly GCF_035582795.1 of Mycteria americana. Lineage (NCBI taxonomy): Eukaryota > Metazoa > Chordata > Aves > Ciconiiformes > Ciconiidae > Mycteria > Mycteria americana. The sequence continues at coordinate 3,728,740 of NC_134371.1, forward strand.
GTCTAGCAAAAATCATAGTAATTGCAGTCTAGCAAAAATCATAGTAACTGTGGAGGAGCAGGGGAGTGCTGGGAAACTTCAGCTGGAGGAAGCGTGCAAAGACTTTGGAGATGGGAGGAGTGGTGTGGGGACAGGAGGAAGGAGGAGAAGAAACCCTATGGCAATCGTACCTATAATATACCTAAATATACAGCCGTTTCCTGGAAAGTGCTCCAGGGAGCTTAGCGTAAGGCTGGGTTTTGCCCCTGCTGCACGCTCCTTAGCTGCTTCGCTAAGGTTTAGCTGCCACTACAGGCCTCTAACCTGTAGGTAACGTGCAGGTATTATCCACGGGGAAGGAGAGGAGGATGAGTAGGCAGGTCGGGAGAAAGGTTCGTAAGCCCCATTGAGCCGCAGTTAAGCAGAGAAGCTCATACAGGCGTGAACCATCACAGGCAGAGGGTAAAAACATCACCCCCACCCATCCCACGCAAAGTTTGCTGAGTGCTTTTTATTACATTTTTTCTTTTGGTAGTTAAAATGAACACACACAAACACACCCTGATGGGCACGTATTCAGGTCTCCTATATTATTTTCACCGGCACACTGACTCCACAGCTCTGCCAAAAAATAAAAAGAAGAGAAGCAAGCTTCACCTTTGTGTGTTTAAGTCTCTTTGTAAGCAATTCTGGTTTTTAATGCCTATTTCCCTCCAGTGAACTTTAGCAGTTTTGGAGATGTGTCACTCCTGTGACTCAATACAGAAGAAAACGGAAACCTTTTTTGTGAACGTGTATTGTTTGAAAGTAATTTGTGGTCTAGTGAGCTTGGCTGTGGCATGGTTTCAAGCTGCACAACCCTTGATCCCATTGATTTTAGATGCCGGCCCCAGTGCTCTGCGGCTCTGGTTCTTGCAGGCTGGCTACATGCAGCTCCTTTGTGGAGTTTGTTTCATTTTCAGACCCATTTTGTGAATTGATTCAATGTTTGTCAGCGTAACTCTGGCACTCTCTGTTCTCTGGATTGCTGAAGTTTCTGATCTGTACGGTGCAGCGCTCGTTGAAAAGGGTACCCAAACCCAAATACTTACCGTTTCAGCGCCTTAATTCTAATGTCTTTTCAACTTGTTACTAAATTTGTATGTTTTCAGGAGTAATCTACAGCACACTAGATGGGAGAAGGAGTAGCTTAGAGGAGAAGGAGAAGGATGGGTAAAGGAGAAAATAAACTCTCTTTCAGATTTTTAATGGAATTACTGATTTTAGTTGCGTTGAGATATGTCCATTAACGTACTACAACAAAATATTCCTGAAGACTTCTTAATTTTAAGCCTCTTCTTTTTGTATTCATTTAAATGTCATGACAAGGTGATTTATCGGGGGGGAGGAACTCTAACAGTAAAATTACATTGTGCTACCACCTCAAGAAGCAATACATCAAATGCAAACAGCATGCAAATTTTTCTTGTGCCTGCAACTTCATTATCTGTGAAAATCCATAAAGAGTTTATTTTCTCCTTATAGCTAAAATCTAACCAGGAAGGACTAAGAGACTTTACATTTTTACGCACTTGAGAACATCTATTCATCATCATCTTCACAACGTTCTGAACGAGACACTTAATAATAGTCTCCTAACATTTGTCTTAGCCCGTCGTTGAGAAATGTTAATGACACTTCAGTAATATTAAAAAATATTAGTAATTAACTGTGCTATTATAAGACCATTACATTTCCTACAGATTCATAAATATTTTTTTTTAAATATGCGTATAAGGTACTTTTGTGTTCAGACTTTGAGCATAATGTACATCAGGTGCACTAAATAGGCAATGTATGTTTGCATTGCCTGAGATGACTCGGAGAACAGGGGACGATGTGGTGACCCTCCTGCTTTGGATAACAGGAAAACAGAGATAGGAAATATGGGCAAATAAGAACGAGTAGAAGCATTTTGGGTACATCTGAAATACGGGGTAGATAACTATACACATTTGTGTGAGTCATCAGGATTATTTCTCCCCAAACTTGCCATTTTTCTGCAGTTTTGTGAACTTCCACTAGACTCACTGTTCTTTATTACCATAATTACCTTAATTTCTGCCTGAAACTTTGAATCTGCAGTATGAGGGAATAATGCTACAGCACGGCCAAAGCACTCTCTGCAGCACCGACTGAGCATGACCAGTTCTGCTTTAGACTCTGGCTGCTGTTTATTTTCTCTTGCGTTCATTTATCGTGGTATAATCACTGTGGTAGTGTCACTGCAATTTTTGGAAAGGCTTCTATTTCTGAATTACCAGAAATGGCATAGTAGGCAGCCATGAATTTAGGAGAAACATTGTTATGTTGCATGTAGTTGGTGCTGTTCAGCATCTTTAGAGGAACGCTAATTTAGCATAGTATGTATTTATGATGATTTAAGACTGCTGGAACCCGAAATGGTGATAGTCTTTTGGTGTCATTGAGTTTTCTACCAGAACTGGTCTCTGCAGTCACGAAGGGATCGTAAGAAAAGAGATGGGTTAGGGACAGAGCTATAAGTTTGGGCTCATTTTGGCTGCTACGTCAGAGCGAGATGAAGGTGGGTGGGAAAAACGTCCAGTTGTTGAACATCAGCAACAGAAGCTGCCAGTGCTGAAGACACGATTGAATCTGTGACGTTAATACAGGCAGCTTGTGTTTAACTGCCACAAGGAGGTAAGGGAAGGTTATAATTGCATGTAAAATGTTAGAAGTATATTAAATGCCAGATTTGTGCCATGATTCTACAGAGCACAGTAGCACTAAAAGAACTTTTTCAGGATTCAGCTAATAAGAGGTATAGAGAATAGGAAGAAATAGATTTAAAAGGAAAGCCCTAGGTAAAAATAGAAGATGCATTTTATATAAATTACAAGCCATCTAATAATGCCAGCTTTTTAATGCTTCAAAATATGGACACATTTGCATTATTAGGCTGGAGTCTCATGTTCTTCATGGAACCTGACAGTCAATGGATTCATTTATGTGCCTTATTCCAGAAAATGAAGCAAACAGTTCTGCTTATCATTTATTCATTAGCATTTATTGCAGAAGATTTGATCAGCTGTCTTTCTGTTTTTCAGTGAATCTTGATTTAGACTTCTTTTGAAGCATACTTCTCGGTATTTCCACTGAGCACTTTGAGACACGGTATGTGTGGTGCTGTGTCTTGTGGTTCCCCAAGCGGGTTGTCTTCAAATCTCAATTAATTTTTCATTTGCTTGCAAGTTTCTTGAATCCTTGCAGGCAAGACAGAAGTTTCTGTCTACTTTAAGACAGCACAAGCAGAGATGGAAATACCTCGTTATGGAAAACCAAGTTTAACAGTCATTTGATCAAGAATAAGGGAAATGTTCCCTAGAGAGAACACCTTGGCATTCTTGATTATTTGTATTCTTGAAAGACAACAGAGGGAGAGAGAGAGGTTTCATGGATTTTTGTTGGTGTTTTTTTTTTTTTTTAATTCTGAATATTAAACCATTTTCTAGATGTGACAGCTTTCTCATCAGATTGGTTAAGAACTAACATCGTTCATGGAAAGTGGATCTCTTCTTCCACTGAACACGTTTTTTTGGGGGGTGGGAAATCCAGAAATGGTCTCATGAAGATAAGTACTACAGATGGCCATGTATGTAGGATAAACTATTCAATGTCTGCCAGGTTTAGTAAATTTGTGGCCTCATTCTGCAGTGGTGCAGGGACTAATGCTTTTAGTGCTCAAAGGTACTGGCTGCGATTGCTGGTTATATTCACGGTGGACGGACATGTTTATGAACAGGTACACATCATGGTGCAGAGGGTTTCAGACAGATTGTGACCTCTTGTGATCTTGCTTGTTCAAATTAAGTTGTCAGTTAATGGGTTATTTTATTAATATGGTTGTTTAAATGTGTGTTTAATCAAAGTATTGAAAGCCTAACCTATCAAGCTCAAATGAAGTAGTCATGCTGGTTTGGGCACCGTCGTAGGATAATTTATTTGGTAGTTCACATGATGTTGTAGCTCTTCAGCATCCTGACAGCTGTGGCCTTTTGCTCATGTGAGGTGGATCTGGAGTCTGACCCCTGGCGATGAATTCTGTGTCTGGTCGTGACTTTTTATGCCTAAATTGTCTGACCATTCTGCACAGATGAACTAAAAGCATTAAACTCTTAAAAAAAAAAAAAAAAGTAGCAATTATGCAAGAAATATCAATAAATTATGCACGAGAATAAATATATTAAATTAAACCACTTTAGGTGCGATGCAAGCCAGTGAAGAGTCTGTGTGCTGTACAGCAGGGCAGTTGTATGAACACATAGTGTTCGGGATCCACATCCATAACAAGCAATGCAGTCTGGTACATTTTAAGTTGATGGATTTGGATTAATCTGTTTATCATTTTCTATTGAAGAGTCAGTCTCATTTTCTGATGTTTGAGCAAGTTCATGGTACCATATGTAAACATCACAAAATTTATTCGGATGGTTTTAGATTTGTTGAAGTAAACAAACCTCAGCAATAATCATGGGATATTATGGATTTCTGATCATTTCTATCATTTAAATTTAGTTCAGTGTTGTGGAGCTCATTACTGGAAAGAAAATGGTGATTTATTCTATGAGAGGTTATCGTTGTTATATCACAGCTTAGGACAAATCCCTAGAAGTCAATTGTAGATAGTATCTAGTGAGTAAATCGTAAGAAACTGGACACATTACTGGTAGGCACAAAGTGATAGACTAAAGGACACCTGGAAGTCACGCCAACTTCCAGAGTACGTTTTGTACTCATTCGAACTGCCGTGCACACAGGTTGCAATGCTCTTCTTCAGAGACTCATAGGAAATAAGGCTGGAAGAGATCCTTAATCTTTCCCAAATTTGTAATAGAGATGTAAGTCTTCATGTTCTTAACTCTCCTCCCAATTAGAGGATGTCTCCCAACTCTGTCCACACAATTTACGCCTGTCAGTCTTGGGGTCAGGAACTATGCTCAGAAAAGCTTTATCCCAATTAGCGAGGAAAAACGTCTGGAAAGTAGAACAGACTCTCTGAAATTAATTATGTTATTGCTGTCAGGTATCTGAAAATATATTTTATTGCATTGATAATGGCTTGGCTTTTTGAAAGCACAGAGAAATCCCTGTGAAATACTGTGTCTGGATGCAGTGTTTCACGAGTGTGTAAGCTGATGACTGAGAAGGGTGCAAAGAGATACAGAGTTTGTTGAAAGGAGGAATTCGGAGAGAAAGATGATGGACGGTGTTCTGTGAGGATGAAGGGAAGTTTGGCTGTTGAGTTTATGCTGCCTGGGCTTTCCCATCAAGCCCTCCAGAAGACAACCCTTTAGAAGCAAAAACTTTCTTCTGTCCTATGAAAATATTTGATATTGTAAAAAATCTTCTAATTTCACACTGATATGAGATGGAAACTGAAAAATTCATTCATTGTAAAAGCTTAAAGTCTCACAGTGAGAAAACCTGATGGGGCTATGGGGGAGAGTTTCAGGTCCATCCTAGGTGGTCTAATGCAAACCAGACTTTTCCACTTGGGTCCTCCACCTTCTGGTGACAGCTGTAACCAGCAGACCATCTCTGCCTGTTGCTGCAGAGCTCGCCCATTTTTTAGTGTCCCAGCAAAACGAGCTGCCCGGAGCAGCGTGGTCCTGCTCGGGCACCCACCTGAGATGTAGGAAACCAACCTCCAGAGATGTGGTCTGATTTAGACACACGGTTTTCCTTGTCTGCCAGGGGAATGCTTTAATCGCTGTGCTGGTTGGACACATTTTAGATCATCTCTGCCCTTCTGTATCCATCTTGTTTTAAGGAAAAAAAAAAATATTTTCTGGAACTGGAAAATACGTGTTTAACAATTTTTGTGGAAGCTGACACGTGCATGAGGAAAAACTTCGTGTCAACAAATCACTGTTTTCCAAAAAAAGTGTGTTTTTTCCCTTGCATATAATCAACCATCTCTATCAATTAGTATTAATAATACTTTATAATGTAAGCATCTGTTTGCTTGCAGGGCAGTCCATGGGCAGCTGAGAAAGCCTTTCATCTCTAAGACACTTGTGCAAAGGTGGCCTACTGTGAATTACAGGTCAGAGGCAAAGTGGTCAGTTATTAATTTCCTAAACCCTACAGTTAGCCTTATAATGCCCTCAAATAGAAGCATGTCATCATCATTATTCAATGCAATAATATTATTAAAGTACTATTGATTTCTAATAAACCATAATGTAGATTTCTTCAGTTTAAAAAGAAATTAACAGTTTACATGCTTGTTTTTATGCTTTTTGTTTATCACGTAGCAAAAAAAATTGTCAGCAATTCTCCAGCTTGTGTAATGACTAAAGCTGATGGTAAATAATTAGGGTTTTTTTGTATTTTTCCACTGAAAAGCACAGATTCACCATCAATACATTATTCTATCTTGTTGGTTACATTCTGGTGTGGGGAAGGGACGTTATCCAGAAGTGCTGGGTGCATGCCGGGCTGGAGGAACTGTGCTGCTCTTCCCCTGCAAGGGAAGGACTGCATGGTGGACAGGGCAGGGTTCCTCCTGTTGTCCCCCGGATAAATCAAAGCTACTGTCTGTGCTGATCAAGGCTACGGGTCTTCATGGTGCCATGCTGCACTTCGCCGCACCTCGTGAGCGCTGTGCCTTGCATCTGTGTTTGCACCTGTAGTAAACGTCGGTGGTCACTGAAGTCCAGGTATAGTGAGGAAAGAATTAATGTAAGCAAAAAATGCTTTTAATTTTTTTTAAAATTGCACATTCAGACACGATATTAATAATTTCTAAGTACCCACAAGGGAATTTAAAGTTTATCCTAAGTGGAGTGAAGGAAAAAAAATCCTCAATGGCCTATTACATATGCTGAAGTGCTATTAGTGTGACATTCAACTGAGCAGAAGAGTGGCTTTAAAAGGAATATTTCATTTGACTTCATCTGCAATGAAGAATGGGGAATGAGGGTAAAATAAATAGGACTAGAACAGAAACGGAAAGATCTAATTTATGTTGTGGCATAGAAAAACATAAATTCTTTCTGAGATACTGAAAAAGCTTTGTAGATCAAGATACCGAAAGGGAACTGTTCTTGCTCCAGTTTGACTGTCTTGTGTAAGTTTTAGTCTGAAGTTACGCATGGTACGTTTGAGAAGGGAGCAGGGCTTGTGCCTCTGTAATGCAAAATAGAAGTGGGCTGTTCATCATTATCCTCAGAAGAAGTATATTTTAATGGTAGGCTGATTTTTTCTGTATATTATATGAAGTCTCATTTTTCAAGAATTAGAAATAGGAAAATGTTCCATTAAATGAGACACTGAAATATTTAACCCATTTTCAGAGAAGAACAAACACTTAAAAGAAAAAAAAAAAAGTAAAAAAAAAAAATTGAAGAAAATTCAGTAGCTATCACATCTCAGATTTAAAGTTACCACCTTAAGGTGACCAATGATCTTTGGAAATTGAAGCAGGGAGGAGTTATGATTATTAAAATGTTTATTATTAAGCACAATATGATGGTATTTAACTGCGGTGTACTGATGGGTATGCTATAATACACACAAGGTTGTTCTCTGCCTGGGAAGGTAGAAGTTGGGAGCAGGAAATTTGAGCAGTAATTTAAATAATTTATCCAAATGAGCCTCGCGGGCTGCTGGGGAGCCAGAGGATCCGGGTTTCCCGCAGGGGAGCAGGTATTCCTGGGCACAGGGGACGCGGTGCTGCCTAAACCCCAGCAACTGCATTTCTCCCCATGTGATGCCTTTTCATCAGAAGATGGCAGCAAAATCTTATGAACCGTAACGTTTGCTCTCCTGCCTTTCCGTCATTAGGGTAGCGGGGATGCTGGGAGGGGTCTGCTGCAGCCTGCTTTGACCTGACTTCTTTGACCCCAGACAAAGCCTTATTAGATCCTTATTCCGTACATATCAGATGCAGTGGGCTGCATCCTCGCCCTTCTTTCATTTTACAGGACAGCTGTTATAAAGGTGCTTTAGCAGGGGCTCTCCTCATACTGCCTAGCAAAAGCAGACTCCACAAGTGCCGTCAGCCCAGCTGGGAGCGTGCAGGAGCCCCGCTGCGCACCAGTGCTGGTGGGCTCCTCTCACTCAGCTGGGGGAAGTTGTGCAGCTGGGAGGGCCCCACTCAGGAGATCCTGGCCATGGTCAGGGCAGCTCCGTCCTCATGGCGCCATGCAGTTGATGTCTTTGGACAAGTGGATGAAGGCCTCTTTCAGGCTTCTGTCCTTTGGCCGGACCAACCGTGCTTTGGGTGGTCTGTCTTTGGTTGGATCACTCAGGGTGGACCATTTCTTGGCTGGTCCATCCAAGCCCTCCCTGCGTGGGTGTGTGGATGGCCCGTCTGACTGTTCATGCCCTTGGCCCAGTGAGCCCAAGTGAGTGCTGGCCTCCCTGCTAAGGTGTCAGGAGCCAAAACTCAAGTTTCTACACACCACATTGGCTCTGGCCTCCGGTTTCCAGCCATCACGCTTTATTTTGGTCAAACACTTAACACTGTGGTTTTGCATCTTTGTGTATATTTCCTCAATGCAGAGTATTTGAATGCTGCAAGGACATTTACTGTCGTGACGTGTTCAGCTGGAGCAAGCACCAAGCATTTGCTGGTTGCTTTAATCTCTTTAATCTATTCTTGGCTCATAGTTGTTTTTTGGGAACCGAGTGCTTATGTTAGAGCTGAGGCTTTCCTGGAGGGGTTTGGCTGCATACTGATGTCCGTTTTTCTATAGAAAGAACACAACCAGAGGCACCATTCCTTTCTCCTCCTACAGGAAACACTAACTGCACAGCCCTTATGTCTGCTGGTGCTCCACAGAAGTGACGTATGTTGACTTTTTATATATTTTAATAGGATATAATAATTGTGTACGCTAATGCCTAACAGCATCTTAAAAATAATTGCATGTAATTCATACAGGAGTCATGATTTGGTCCCAAAATTGCAGAATTTTGTTTTTTTTAACCCATAAGGCTTTTAGATTAACTTCAAAAATAAGAATTGCATTTCTATATAGCATTCTGGGTATTTTCTCCCTAAAGAAGAGTTTGTAATTTATGATCTGTAATTAGAACGCAATTTAATAATTACATGCTCTGCAAAGAAATGTTTCTTGAGCAGGGCTTTGTTCTTATGCAGCTGCTGGAAACACAAAGATTTGGATTATAAGAAATAGTTCAGATGAAAATGAACTGGTGAGGGCAAAGTGTTCAGAACTGCTGAATGATGAGTATAGTTTTTCATATGGCCTTTGCTGCAACATATATGGTGTCTAAAGAGGTGTACATCTAATAAGCGTGCAGAGCATAAATCACTCTGGATGCAAAAAAGATTATTTTTTGTGACTGCTTAATGACATATTTCTATATGAAACAGCAAATCAAAGACAGTGTTTGCATGGTTTGTCTTTCCTCTAGGAAATGCCAACACGAGAAAGCTTAGAACTAAAAAGTCTGAAACAGTTTTTCTAGGCTTTCCTTCCTATGCTCAAAAGGAGGCAGGAAAACCTTTATCAACCGTATTATTAATTTAAGGCTAATTCAGAACCATCTGAGCCTTAAACATGAATAATTTGAGACTGACCTGACAACGGGTTAAAATTCTTTCCTAAACTATGAAGTTTAGCTAAAGAACTGTATACTCATTTCACTAACTTCTTCCAGGCAATATGGTACTTTAGAAACCACTTAATTTGTCAAAATTCATGGCAAAGGGGTTTTTTTGGAAAACTGCCTGCACTAAGAGATGCATATAATACAGATACATATTTCTAGCTTGCAGGGTATGGTGGTGTATGAATTGATCATATAAAAAGGCCTATTTCTTGGTAAGATCTTCAGAGAATGCTATGAAGTTTTAAATTTATGGAAATGGACAAAAAGTGTGCTGTAGACTAGATTCAGTGCCTCCACATGCGCTTCATTCCCCTGCTATGTTATATTGCTGATAAAAGGGTTGAAAGGAAGATGGCATTGGACCCAGGTGATTAATAAAGGGCAAATAATTTACTTTAGAAAATTTAGCTGTTCTAGCTTTTTTTTTTTTTTTTTACTGAATGGTAATTGATTTCCTCTACGAAAAATTCCTTAGTGCCATTCATCATTTCAACGGAGACGCCTTAGCACAGCAAGTCACCGTGTAGGTCTCTGAGCTGCGGCAGGTGTGGCCAGAGATGGACCACGTAGTGGTTGGCAGCGATCAATGCAGATGTGTTTGCAGCTGCAGAGCACAGCAGGACCCGTCTCCATGTGTGCCAGGGTAAGAAAGCAGTTTAGCGGTGGCTTTCCGAGACTGCTGTATGCATAGACAAGCACGCGGGAAACTTGCTTTAAGGACTAGTGCTTAAATGTGATTTGAAATATTAATGCAACCTCATTTTCAGGCAGCGGGACTTTCTTGAGCGAAGCCATATGTCGTACTCGCTGGGGAGAAGAGGAGGCTCGGTCTGGGTTTGGAAGAATATGACAATGTTGAGAAGATTGACCTCACTGAGTCAAGTTCAGGGTCTCAGCAGTTTTCTCCTCTCCTCTGTCCTTTCTCCTTCAGATTTTACAAAAGGAGATGTGCAGCGAGGGCAATCAATCAGGTTTGTTTCTTTCCATCATATCAAGTGCTGAGGAGTCAAACCCCACAGATTTTTAGGCTGCTGCTGTACCTTTTCCTGCACTTCAAAAGATTAAAATTGAACTTGCTTTAAATGAGAAGCAAGAGCCCAAGCTGATAAATCAAAGTAGATGTTACCGTGTGTTTCATTCTTAAAGCTTGATGTGTTCAGCCTGAATCTTCCTGGCACGGGAGTGGATTATTCGGCCTCTCCTTGGACCTCTGTCCATAGCTGCGACTGTGGGCTCATGGTACGTTGCCAATCCAAGCCTTCCTGTAGTGATTCCTTCAATTGCAGAGGTAGACCCACCACCTGAACCCCTTTTTGGGCTGTTCCTGGTGTTTTTCATGATGAGAGGCTGAGTTTGTGTTACGTCCATCAGTGCAGGAGCATTACCTGCAGGCAAAACGTAGGGGACTGGTGTCTGTTGTGGCTTTACCGAGATATCTGTGGTGTCTTCTGCAGGTCTGCAGCTGTGGCATTCGGTGTTACCGACGGTATGGCTCTAACCTCAGCCAGCCCTTCCTTGTTCAAATAAAATGACCCTTCAAAGTGACTTGCATTTCTAGATGTAGTTGGTTCTCTCCAGTCAGTTTTTTGAAGTAGGCTTGGCTAAGTGGAATCACCTTTTGAAAATTGTAGGCTCTTATAAATCCCAAAATGTAGTTGCAGGTAAGTTGTGAGGACAAGAATATCTGTGGCATCAAGTATCTGCACAACTGGTATGTCAAGAATTTCTACAGCATCACAGGAAAATCCCGAGGGGCCCAATGTTTGGAGGAGGTGTCTCCTCCTCCCCGCTGACAGCCAAATTACAGAGTGCTGTGGCTAATTTTACAGTCAAAGCCTCTCTAACATTGCATTGCCATGTAAAAAATTGCTGTCTTTGCCCTAGGAACATTATAAAGGGGGCTGAAACTATGCTCAATAGTCTGGGTATTATTTTATACCTCTCGCTGAACAAAGAAAGTGATGAGTTGCTTGTCCCCAAATAGATGATGAATATGAAATGGTGCAAGAGAGTGTTTTGGTCCTGTGTGAGGATTGATGGATTTAGGCAATGCTTTTTTTTTTTTTTTTTTTTTTTTATGCAGCCAAGTTCTATTCAAAATCCTCCCATTCAGCAGCTCTACCTACGAAAATTAATTGAGCTGCTTTATGTACCTTGGACTCATTTCCATATTTCACCCTACCCTTTCTAAAACAAGTTAAAAACCTAGTCACTTTGGAAATCACAACATACGGAGGCCGGGAAACTACCAGGCAAATATTCCAGTGTTTTTTCTGTTGAAATATTTCATATTATTGTAATTGACGAAGAATTAGGATAATTTTTAATAGCAACATATGGCAATTACTACTGAAAATGTTGCTGAGATACTTCTAACTTGTTTATATCATTGCTGTAAGTGTTGTAAAAACAATTTGAAATTCCTCTGGAATTGAACTATTTGTTTATTTCCACCGGGTAATTTCCTGCAGCCTAAGTGAACTATTAAATTAATCACGCCATATTTAAAGGGCAGCATTTGCATTGGTATGACCAATGAATCATAACCAACAATTTACTTTTTATAGCTGAAAGGATAAGAGGACATACAGTATTAATAAATGATCCATAAACATATCTCTTATGTCAATGACAGCTGTACATTTAAAATTTTCATTTAGGATCACAAAAAAAAAAATCTCATCTTGATGAAGCCCCGTGGAAAAGTCAAGACGCTTGTGCACGTTGGTGAGTAACTGCAGCTTTTAGGTGACATGAAGTGGCTGGTGTGGCACCTCCCGAACCGTGTGCCCTGCGGCATGGCAGCCCTTGCAGGCTTGGTTCTTACGGGATTTTTCTTGGCATTTAGTTGGTTTTTAACTAATCCAGCATAGGTGCCTGTTAAATTAATCTGGAGTTATTTTAGCATTAAAAAGAATATATCTGAGGAAGTCTTTGGAGACTTTCCATAAAGAAAAAAGTAGTCGTGTGAGAATGGGTAGCTAACAATAACCACGTAAATTATAGTTAGATGAATCTTACATAATGTAATGGGCTCAGATCATGAACTCCTTAAATCCTAATATAAATTCAGAGGCTATCATTAATTATTCCTTTTATTTTTGTGAGCTGGTGATGGCAGCAGCATGAGAGATGTACTGTGCAGGATGGCTCTCCCAATGACTCATTTCTGGCCTTAAGCAAAGCACTTAATGCGTCCGTGGCTTACCTGAAAAAGGGGACAGCGCTGCTTTCTCCATGATAGGCCTGGTGCCAGCTTTACTGAATTAATGTCTGAAAGATGCTTTGAGTTCCTAAAATAAAAGATGCCTTCGATGATTTGGTATTTGCCAGGGAAAAATCATAATTTGCTAGCAGCTAATACAAGAGGAGTTGGAGATACTACAGTCACCTCCTGTTAAACATAGAGAAATCCCAAGTTTCTTAAAAAAAAAAAAATAGAAGGGGTAACTGATTCTATTTTTTTGAGTTAATGTTAGAATCAAAGGAGGATGACAGTCCGAATTTGTTATATTAGAGACAGATTATCTATCTGAAACTTATTCTAGTATCACCTCTGGGAGGCTGTGATAAATGATGACTTTTTAGTGGCACATCTTTGCATAGCATACGTTACTGGCTGCAGGAGTGCTGCTTTTGCCCTGTGTTTCCCCTCAGTGTGAAGAGCTGACCAGACTGCGTCTCCAAACGCAGCCCCCATCTGCCCTGAGCCTGAAGACTTGCTCAGCCCCCTTGGAGGTGACGGCGACCCCAGTGAAGATCCACGAGAGTCTCGAGGGAATTCGGAGGCAGGGAGCTGGCAGGGATCTCGCACTGGGATGGAAGGAGCGATGGTGGGAGGTGGAGGGGTGCTGACGAGTGTGCCAACGAGAGGCTTAGCTGTGCAGAGCCATTAATCGTCCTGCTCCTGCTTGATTGCCTTTGGCAGAAGATGAGACCGGATAGACTTCAGATAAATCAAGCAGTTGGCTATCTCCTGGCTGACTACTTCTGTAGGTACGTGGCACCAGTGAAGCTCTTGCCTTTGCTGTCCCCTCAGCTGTCCAAGCCCTGGCCTGCTTGTAGCTTCCCAAACTGATGACGTGCAGTTTGCACCACTGCCTAAACAACATCTAGATTTGCGGTGTTTCTGCTTTTATTTTTTGTTGTTGTTGTTCCGTGCACCTCATGGGGAGGGTGAAGAGCGGTGGTGGTACAGCCAGCCTTCCATGGGGATGGGAGCTTGGTGCAGTTTTGCCAGTTTTATTGTCTCAACTAGATACTGATAGCACCAAAAAGCAGCTCCCCCTCTCAGCTTTCCTCCCTACAAAAAAACCAAACCAAACAAACCAAAACCAAACCAAAACAACTCCCCCCAAAAAAACCCCCATGTTCTGTGACCAGCCTCTAGTAAGAGTTAAAGAACTGAACTTTTAAAAGGAGAATGCAGGGAGACTAATAAAACCCTGGCTTTGGTAAGTGAGGGGAAACCCAATACACGCATAGCATCTTGTGTATTGTCTGTTGGGTGTTTCAGACACGCTCTTCATCCTACGCTCAAAGATGCATCAGGTTTAGACAAACCTACAAACTAGCCTGCAGCCTTGCTCCTTGCTCCTCTTGCCTTAAGATGGGTGTAGATATGTATTCATCTACCCATGTAAAGGCAACGTTTCTACCAGTTCTAGAAATGGTTTAATTTCGTATTCTTATTCCATATTCTCACAGGTTTTCTTTTTCAATAGTATATGCTAGGTATTATTAATTTGATATTTCTCCTGCAATTTTTGTCATCCTGAGTAACCTCCAAATTTCTAGGACTGTAAATCCCCATTTTACAATACACTGAAAATGCAGTGTTTCATGAATATAGATTTACAAATCTGTAATTAAGCTCCTAACAACAAGTGCTTGGAAGATATTCTAAAAAAACAAGTACCTGATTTTTCCAAAGAGGTGGGACGACAAAATTAAGTTAATGTGGCATTCAGATTTCTTTCAATAACTTTGTTCAAACTTGTAAGTGTGCTCAGAGTACAAACGTGTTGTTATGGCCCTGAGTAGGGGGTGTAATATGGTTGGCCTTTTTTAACTTCGCACGATTTGTGTGACCGTAACGGCTCTCATTAGAAATGGAGCTGATGTGCGGTGCTGATGTTGCGGAAGAGGGGACGGGAGAAAAGGAGCAACTTCTACACGATGGCTGAGAGCTGGAGCGAGGATTCTCCTTTCCGTAGCTCAAAGCAACTCGGCAATAGTTGCTGTTTGGCAAATAACGGTTGAACTGAGAATTGCATTTTCCCTCGTGTTCCCGGCCAGTCTGTAAATCGTCATGTCAATCATTGCTCTTCCCCAACACGACACCAAGGTCTGTTCCCACTAAAGGCACCGTTAAATTTGATTGTCAGAAGTTCATCTCAATATTCTTATCGATCTACAGGATTTTTTATAATACCTTGAAAAGGTGATTTCTCATTAACAGAGCCCTGTGGAGCTGGAAAGGAGGAATATTGCACCTTTTTGCAGAACGCAAAGAAAGGCCAAGAGATAGGGCCTAAAAGGCACTTAGTAGCACTTTCGGAAGTGCTGGTTTCATTTGCAGTTTCTCAGGTAGCTGATTTGCCCTGAATCTGGGAAAAGCTATGCTTTTGCGGGCAGGAACAGAATGGCTTATAAAGTTGAAACTCCTCATTGGAAATTCCTAAGATGTGTTAACCGAGCACATAAGCTCTCCTTGTCTGTTCCAATAAAAAATATATAATCCCCCTCCCACCCCAGATTAGATTAAATCCCTGCCTTGGGACAACGGCAGCCACCTGATTTCAAACAATCTATGTTCAGGGTCTTCCGTGCCAAGGCAATACAATGTTTGAGGACCAAAATTGTACTATTGGTAAAACTAGAATTAAAATAAATACGTATATGTATTTATAGAAGAGGGCTGTATTTTTTTGCACAGACTTTTATTTTTGTACTGTTTTGCTTTTATTATCCTTACCCCAATACTTAGGTGTGATCTGGCAGTATTCCTTTAAAGTTTCGAAAATCCTTTTCACCACATGGGCTTTTTAATTATGCTCGAAAGTCTTAAAACTGCATCAGCAAAAAGTGGTCTTTAGTGTTTGCCTCTTGTAGAGCTGGGGAAAAGCCAAATTCTGTCGCTTGTATTTTGTAAGTAACGCTTTTGGCAGAGCTTAAGACCGAATACTAAAATATTGAATAATTGACATTCCTAGGCGCAAGTGCAGATTTTTCATCAATATGAGGCGTCTGCTCCTTCGGATGCTTGTGTAGTGTCTGAACAAGGAGGAATGATCCACGTCTGGGACTCTGGTTGAGAAGCTGGTGCAGATGAAGGGTGGGCAGCCGTGGTGGGATGCATACCTAGAAGGCAGCGCCGTTATTTAACAGAAGGGACTAGGGACTGCAAAATATATAAAAGCTGATTGAAGTTGAAAGCTATAGCATTGTTTGCATACTTTAATAGCCATATAATTTGGCTTAGTGGATAGAAACGTTACGGAAAGTAATGTAAGGGGACAGTAAGAGCTAAAACATGAGTAGGAGAATAACAAGGGATTGTAGGAGGGATTGAAAGGAATAAAACGCGGAAATGGTGGAGGGTGAATATTTGTAACAAATGCAGCTAAATGGAAGGAAAGACATGCAATACTAAGGTCAGCAGAAGCAGGGATGGAAGGCGAGTGATTTGCTTTAGGCTTGTAGCAGTTCTCCAGGACATCCCAGCATGGCACAACAGGACAGGTCGCACAGCTCTACCAGAGACACAGCAGGGTTTAGGACGGAGATGCTGGAAGATACCCTTAGTCTCTGGTCTTGTTTATATTATATCTCACCCTGCAAAGCAAACATTTTTCATATAAAAATCTGAATGTTATTTGAGTGAAAATGCTGATAAATTTGTTTGGTCCCAGCCCCACTTCTGTTCAGAAAACTAATTTGGATTCTAAATGCACAGCTCTCTTGCTGCTCAGTTTGATATATGATGTAGGAAAAGCCATGTGTATTGTAGATGATTGCCTGGTATTTGGTTTCTTTTATTTTAAAAATATATTTTAATATTGCAGATGTTGATTAAGTATAACCTGCTCCTGAGCAGAAAAGCAAAATTTGACAATGAATTTTCAAGTTATTTTTTTCTGGTTAGAGAATGCATGTAGCTGATTTAACTGGAAGTCAACTATATTAGCTGAATAATTAGTAAAATAAGTTTTTCATCACTGTCTTTAATCATATCTTAAGAAATTGCTGGGAAGACTTTGCCTTTGAGAGCTAACTTTGTCTTTCAGAGAGAACTTTATTATTGAGCCCTTTTCAAGTTTCCATCACTGCCTTTGACATAGACTAACAGGGCTGTATTGATTTACCATGGACTGGATGCCCAGTGCTAATCTACATTCAGTTTAAAAACCACTACATTAAGACAATATTTACGTTGTGACACAAACTTCCCAAGGTAAAGCTGGCAATGCCTCCGGCTTTTGTCGGCCTGATAAAAAGGCACTGCACTGAGCAGAAGGTGGCTGGGTCCAAGTTGAGGGGACTCGGTCCCCGCTGTCTGCTTCTGAAACTGCTGTGACAGGTTTTATGCAAAGTCTGTCCCCTTCCAGACACCTGAAAGTACTCTTCGTATTGCAATATGTTTCTTAATTTTTTTTTTTTTTACGTTCTCCCTTGCTGGTATGTCAAAGGTCCAAAAGACTTGAGGTCCAAACCTATTAGAAATAATTGCTTCCCTTGCAGAGCAGATTCTCCTTATGAGCAAGCACAGCATCCCTAAAAGCACTGCCTGCCTCACAGATTGAGAACGGTAGGACACCATGTATCCTGGAGTGGCTTGATGGGATTGAAAAGCAAATATCATCTTAAATAGCATCTTTGAGATATAGATACATTTCCAAAGGGAGAAAATAGCATATCTTTGTATACAATCTCAGGCTTCTTGTCTCTTCAGCACAGTTTGGTATTTAAACAAATTTTTCAATAATTGAAAATCAAGTTGAGGGGATTCACTGTCATGTGCACAGGAGACAGGCAGTTGCACGCAACCCAGCTGGCTTCAGCTAATATCTGGGCTCCAGATACTGCCTCAGCTGTAGAGGAAATCCTTCACAATCCTTTCTGATTGACAAAAACGATGAGTCAAAGTCCTAACAGATTATCTAAGGGAAAATAATAGCAATGCATCTCAAACTCAAAGACAAGACTGAAAAAGAAAGCACAGGGACAGCGTGGAGTCTCTTAGAAGAGCATAAAGGAAAACTATCTAGTGTAATGCGCACTGCTGCAGTCTTGTGATGAACATCTAAAGGGAGAATGAGTCTTAAAACTGTTTAACAGGGAAACAAGAAGCAGATTTGGTCAAAATAGAAGTAAGCCTGAAAGTTGAAAAGTGGCAAAAAACAAGTAAGGAAATTAAGAGGAAAGAAACCCAAACCGAACCCACTTACAAAGCATCAAAAAAACTTTGACTGCGGAAGCGAGCAGATGGAGTTACACCTTGTGCTCTGTCATTTCCGTGGGGAAACCTCCTCGCCTGTGAACTCCTCGTGGTGTCTCCACCTCTCTGCCCCCCTGTCCCCTCCAAAGCTGCTGTAGATGAACAGCGTGGCTTCTAATTTCACTTTTTGGTTATGTAGCAAAGGGGGAAGGTGTGGAGAGAAAGCTGGGAAAGCTGTGAATTGATTCGTGCTGGCACCACGTGCCGTACGTACAAACGCATTTAGGTACGGGCACTCAGTGACCACATTTAATGTGTTAATTCATTGGTCCTAGTTTTTCCTCTCTAACTCGCAAACTGCATCTCCTGTCAGTTATGATACTCTTTATGAAAGTCTTGAAAGAGTCAGAGAAGAGACTGTTTTCCCCATTTGTTCAAATATCAAGGCAGTTTGGAGGAAACAGAAGGGGATTCAGTTTAGCAAACTCAGCTCACGCGGCAGATGTCGAAGTACAGAGCTTGTTTGTCATCAGCATTCCTCAGGAAAGTTTGCTCTCAAAATCACTGAAGAAAACAACCTTGAAAACAACAAGCCTAGTAGGCTGCTATATTTTCAAGCAGATACGTTCTTCCCCTGGATCAAATACTTGAAATATAATCCCTCAACAGATAAAGGAAAAACCTCATTGTCTGCACCTTTTTCAAATACAGCTGAAAACCTCTTCAGGTTCTGTGTGGGCTTTCTTCCTTCGTTTTAAGATCACTAACTGTGCTGTCCTGGCACTCACAGTATCAATGATAACAGGCATGTCTAGATAAAGTATCAAAATTTGCAAAGGAAACGTGGATGCCTTCAGTCTCCTGAAGCTCCTTTTACCAGTAGTTACAGCTCGGTAGAGCCGCAGTGCTCCTAGGATGCTCACCTGTATTTATTTAGGTAGCAAATGGCTTTGCCTTCGTGAAAAATGTAGGATATTTGGTCAAAGAAAAGACATTTAAGATAGGATTTCTAAAAAAAACCACAAAAACCAAACAAGTCTAGGCCAGTATCATGCCTTTTGCAATGATTGTGGGTTGTATGCTGTTGTACTTATACAGTTAGTTGAGGAGCAACCTTTCACAAGCTATCAGTGGGGCTTTTTTCTGAGTAAAAGAGTGTTCAGGTGGCATACCTAGAGAGGGATTCTGGCTCTTAAACCCATCCTTCATTTCTTGTTCTTTAATTGCATGTGATCTAGAGCCATTCAGTGTCAGTTCAGAGATAAAAGGTGCTTTATAAATAAGTAATTTTTCTGCTGAGAGTCCCAAAACATTGGTTTCACATCCTATTATTAACACAGGGCCATGCTGTTCAAATGAATATTAAGCAGCACTGAATTTTATATGTTGTTATGATAAAGATAACGAACTGCAGTGATTTCAGGTAATATTGTTTGCAGAGGGTCACTTCAGTAAATTACTGGAGAATAATTTTGTTTTGAACTGAGGTAAAATACAGCCCAAAGAGATTTCATTTGTCTCATTAAAATCCATTTTCAGATGTTATCCCAACAGGCTTTACTGGTAAAGGAGAAGTTAGTACTGTACCATGGAGGGCCACAGTCGTGCTCTCCAAGCCATGACTCGGGCATGTACAGAACTCTTACTCTTTTAGACATTACGCTTGGAAGTGAGGCAGGCAGGTAAAATAAGTAAAGCCGAAGGCTAGGAGCTCCGCCAGTCCCAAGACTGCATGTGTAGATCAGGAAGGTCTAAAGAAAGGGCAGCTCTAAAGGAATGAGTTATTAGCATGGCTGGGCTCTTTTTTTGCTGAAAGCAAAAGGAGTTCTCTATGTTTTCAATCTCAAATCATTAAATTTTTCTAATACCAAAATTCAATAAACCAAATCCTCCAGTATGACTCATAAAATGTAAGAAAACTTAGTGTCTAGAGACAGATTAGGATTTATTGGATGGCTGGCGTTTCGAGCAGAGTGGCAGCTGTGAGGTCCAGACCCCACCTGAGCTCCAAGATGTCGGGAGGAAACCATCCAACTCCTGCTTGTAAGAAAAGCGTCCCATGGGCAAAAAAATTTGTGTTGAAGAAATTTTGTGGCTGTGGCATTCCTTACTGACTTTCCCTCTGTGAGCTTCATCAGTTTTGCAGCTCAGAGCTACGAAAATTGAGTGACAAATGATGGGAGAATTTGCTCTGCTGGGGAAACGTCCACATGAACCCGACAAACACCAGGAGCTTTTGGAAATCTGTCTCCCTTGGCCTATTTCACTCGAATGCAGTCGGAAGGTAAGAACAAATTTCAAAATGTCCAAATAATCCTAAAAGCTTCTTACAATAGCTTGCTGCAAAGTCCCCAAAGTCTTGATATAACAAAATTTATATTGGATGTCAAAACCCAGGAACTGATTTGTAATTGCGTTAAATCTAGTGCAGTCCTGGAACAAAATCCAAGTAACAGACACTTTCTGCTAGCAAGCATGCAGACTATAATTACAAAGATTTTCTTCTCCTGTTCCTTTGCAAGTAAAAGGGCTTTTTGACATAAATTTCCAAGTGTTTCAATTAATCTTTCCCTAGTGCAAGTTGATTAAAATCTTACCCTTGTTAATTAATATATGTGTAAAGTACGTTGGGTAGCCGCCATTTAACGTTTTACCACTTCCAGTACTGGCACAGAAGAGAAACAGGCATACCAATTAATAATTTACCTAATTTAGGATCAACTACTTGATTCCCAACAAAAGGCTAGCGTGCATTTAAATGGCACAATTTGGAGTTAAGTTAATATTTATATTTTTCTAATTTGTAAATGGGTGAGGACTTTAAAATGTTTGATGTGCTCACAGGGGAATTATCACTTAATAAATGCAGAGGCATTCCTGTAGCAGAAATGCTTAGGGCATTGTGGCATTTCCAACATCCTTATGCGTTTTACCTTCACGTTTAATGTTGTAAACTTTGATCAGGAGTTGAATTCCACGTGAGAGAGCCAACAGAAAGCCCAGGAGGACATCTGAGTTTCTTTGACCTGCTGAAAGTATGCCCAGCCAAGCCGTTGGAACAAACTTGTCTATGATTAAGAATTGTTCTTGCTTTTTGCTTTGCACCCCCAATGGTGTGCCGTCCCCCCGCTGCTTCCCTCCTTGCCCACCAGTGATGGGACCGGAGGAGCGTTTTCCTTTGGAATCGCACCCGTTTGCGTTGTCGTTCCTCACTGTCTGCTTGGGGCCGGTGATGTCAGGAAAGACAGATGTGCTTTGCCTTCTGAATGTTTAATTCCCATTGCTTTGCAGATTCTCGGGATTTTGCTTCCCACTTGTGACATTCTTTTCATTCCTACAAAGGTGAGTTTTTCCGACTTTCACGTTTCTCCTTACGGCGCAGCGTGTTGTTATACTTACGCTCTCCTGCTGTAGATGAGGGAGGAACAAGGTGCACATCTGTAAAAGCGAATGGATAACCCCATCTGATGCCTGACCCTCAGTTGCTGTGGCTGTGTCCTTCGCGACCACACGTGAGTAATTTGGTAAATTTTAGTGATAAATGCTTCTGAACACGTTTAACCCCACAGACCAAATGAATTTATCTTTCAAATAAGTGAAAATGTATTTCTATCAGGTCTCGGTCCCTGCTGTAAGCACTCTCTTCTCCCTCGTCACAGAAGGGAAATCTGATTCTTTCTGCTTCTACCCGGCTGTGGCTGAGGCCACAGTGTTACAAATAACATTATCAGCTATCATTATTGACACATCTAGGCCCTAAGAGGCGTGGTAAACATTTCCCCTTTTAAACTAAGCAAAGGAATTCTTTCCTTTTAAATTGCACAAAAAAATATTGGCTCACTTGGGCACATCCATGCTACCACTTCCCCTACCAGTTCATGATGCAGTTCATCCTTCTCTGCCGGAAATTAATGAAAAGGCTTCACTTCACCCAAACACAAACCCCTGGGTTTGTAACCGTTCGGTTACAGACCAATGCAGTAGACGTTGATTGGAAAATTCCATGACTGGTGATGCATTTGCAAGATGTTGAAATGGTGTAGCCAAAATGATACCGAACCTGTTCTGTATTTTGCAAGTCAAACTCTCTAAAGTAGTTCCCAGCTGTCCAAACATAAGTGGTCCTTCTATAGTTGAATGAATGCAAGGATTGCCCCCACCCGCTCATTGGCTTTCAAGTTTATCATCCAAATGTCCCAAAACAAAAACCCTGAAAAACAACCCCTGAAAACTGCTCAATGGCAGGAAATCATAGCACGCATCACGTAACCAATTCAAAAATGACAAGTGCTCCATCTAGCTACTTAGTAAGGCAGTGATATTCTATTTTCCACATGCGGCACTGGATCTCCATCCTTACCACTGCTCGCATCGTGCAAGAACTGTAATTTAGAGCAGAAGTTCACGTGCAGCTCGGCTGAGCAGGATTTGGGGATGAAGATTCTCTCTTGAATATCCCATCCAGCATTTACCATTTAGGCTTGGCAGATTCTGCAAATTCACTTGGCATTTTTGGGTGGAGTTCATACTTATAGTACACTTTTTTGTGAGACCTATGGCACAGAGCTGGATGCTCTTGTGAAGCACTGGCCATGTTGCAGCCCTGCAACAAGCCGAGTTTGTTTGGTCTGCAGGAGTGGCATGAGTCCCCTCAGAAACTTGGACTTCCTTCATTGTAGGCATATTTCTCCCACCATGAGTGCCGCTGAGGCTGTACTGGGGCTGCATAGAGTCTCTGAGATAACTAAGAAGCAAACAAAGGCAGCTTCTGTTGGTGCTTTTCCTTGATGGAAAAAAAATGATACCTTGTAAAATATGAATTAATATATAATGTGTTAACTTATTTAGACTGGAGGCAAACTTCTAACCTGATGTGACATCGCATGGATGCACTTTACTGTGATGCTCCTCAAAAACACACATTGATGTTTACCCCAAGGCAGCAGCCCCCAAACCACAGTAACCCAATGCAAGTAATGAATCTGGTTGTGACTGCAAACCGTTGGTTTAACTTTTAAATTTGCCGAGTGCTTTGGATCTCGTCAGCCTGGAAGCAGGACCTGCTTCCACATAGTCCAGCTTCCACAGGACCTGCATAGCAGCCTTTGTTGAAGGGGTCCCTTGGCGGATTTGTGGGAAAAGAGGAGAAAGCAGGAAGGGAAAGAAAGATCAAGGCAGTATTTTTACCCCAGTAAAAATAATATGGCTATTTCTGAAGATTTAACTTTGACAGAAAATTCTGATTTTTTCATGTGTAGATAGAAATCATACATAATTTAATCTCTTGAAATACACTTACTATAGCTGTTTTCTTTCTACAGTGCTATTTTCATGAAAGGACAGAGATTAAGAGGTCTGATTTTAATTTATTTAGATTTTATTAATTAGTGGTCCACACAAAAAAAGGGAGGAATCAATGTATTTTGTTCAATATGATTGAAGCTATAGAGCAGAGTACTATTTATGTACAGAAAAGTGAGACAGGAGTGGTCTTTTGTAACAGAAATCAATGCAGAGTAGTAGCCCAGAAACACTTTGAGGAGAAAAAGAATTTGTTTAGATTCTCGTTTGATGAAGTTGAGTGACTTTGCAAAATAAAATTTATTTTGCTGTAGTGATGGGTGAAACTGCTTGTTGCCAGATCCAGTGTGCAATATAGTCCACAAAAGTCTTTCCTGGAGAAGTTTAGCAAGAGAGTGGCATCACCTCTGCAGCCCCTCTGCCCAGTGGCAGTTGCACTCAGCCTGTGCCGAGTGCCCCAAGCTCATACGAGGGATGGCATTTGATTTTTTGCATTTTTATTTTAATGCACAGAGATCCCTTTTTTTCCTGCTTAAACTCCACATGACCCTATAGAAATTGTAAAGAGGTATATGTTTAGCTTTTCCATATAGCCTTTGGTAGGCAAGCAATTTTTAAATGCATTGAGGAGACAAACCGTTGAAAAGATGAAGGAATGATCAGCCAGAAGAAGCGTCATGTATCGCTGGGGTGAATGAAACTCCAGAAAAAGCGGAGATGCGCCCAAATTAGCTAGATTGAAACAGGCACACTGGGAAAAAGCATAACTTAGAGGGGGAAAAAAAGAGAGAGAGAGAGAAAAATGGACTTTAAAATTTTACTTTTGTGAGAGAGATAACAAAAAGAAATAGTCTTTGAAAATAGAAAAAGACCAAATAGAATCAAGTCAACATAAACCCAATTTTTTATTACATGCAGCTTGTTTGAGATGGGTCAGAATCTGTTTTATTGATGGGGAAAAAAAAATACTTTGCCGATCAACTTGCACAATATTTCGTCTGATCTAAAAACAAATCCAAAAAAATTATGAAATGTTAAACTCTTCTACAGCTCTTTTCTGCTGTCATCTTTTTTGCTTTTTAAGAAATTCAGTCAAATTCCATCTGCTTATTATGCCACCAAATTGGTACCATTTTATGAACCATTATATTTTTATATTATCAAAGTAAATAGTGTTAAAACCACTGTACTTGTCAGTCAACTTCTATTCCTCACTTCTGGAAGAAAAAAAAATATTTTCTATGAGGTGCACAGATTTTCCTCTGTGAATGAAGGCACGCTCTATCCTCTCTCCATCCTTTTCCCCCTCTCCCCTCCGAGCAAGCAAGTCGTCAGAACAACTGGAGCAGACGAGATTCCTGCCGGAGCCAGGACTCCCGGGCAGTCCCCAGGCACAGGTGAATTTTCTCTGCACACTATAGCTCATCGTACAGTTCTCCTAATAAATCTCATACTCCTGCAGTATCTCGTACCGTTATTAGCAGTTTATCTTCCTGCTTTCCATGCAATTCTAGAACTTGCTTGTGTGTCAGAAGGAATTTCAAAGCAAACATTCGAAAAACCGAACCAAAATAAGTATGTCTTGGTGAATACAGATACTCTTTAGTCGCAAACTCATTGCCTTTGGTAAAATTAAACAAGTTGGATGTTCACATTGTTAAATGGATTTAGCATGTAACATTGTAGTCAGCAGTTACTGAGTGGATTCAGTTATGGTCAGTGCCACACAAACTGGTAGCACAAGTGAGCATTTCCTAAATTCATCTGCAAATACATTGCACTAAAAAAGTAGGCTGACAACCCAAGGCCATTTGTACATTAGAAGGTTCACTACCAGAATTGCTAGGTCACTATTAATTTATTTGACAACTTTTAGGTTCATTTTGGATATTAGAGCTGTCATTGTAAAATACTTCCATTTTTCCTTCAACACTGCTTTGAGATGGATCTGCTTTGAAGCTGTGTCAAAGTAGCTCTGAATCAGGAGAAACTTTAAAATTTTTAAGTTGAAAGTCTAAACAGCCTCAATATGCTGTATAAAACTGTTCTGAGGATCGAACCTCCTACTATGGTACCCTGGAGCATTCAGTCACTTTCAGTAAATCTCTTTTAATAATTTCTCACTTGTCCTTATTATTACTAACAGCCAGAGCATCTCAAGGCAATGTCAGAGTAAAGGCTTTGGCTAGATGCAGGAGTACGGCTTATTTGAAAGTTAACATGAAGGAAAAATAATCCAAATGTGAACTTACTGGGGAAGGTGACTTTTCTTGCGCGAATTTACGGATGGCTGGTGTCAATTCTGTCAAAAAAGTCACCGTTTCTTTGATTTCAAGAAGTTATGTTATAGCGTAAGTATATTGAGAATGGAGTTTTGGAGGTCTGTTTTTCTCATCTTTAAAGCTTTGCTTTTATTAGTTTTCTTTCATGATCTCTGGAAAAGCTACGTTCAGCATCTTCTGGGAATATCTGCCATTAAATTGCTTATGAGGGACATGGATCTGGGCTACTTGACTTTTTCCCAGTCCTTTAACAAAAAATACCTAACCACAACTTTCCATTAAAAAATATCCTATGAGTTTGGGGAAGGGATTTCACGTCCTTTAAGTACCTTGTGTCAGCTGCAAAACCTTTATTGATCTCCGCCATGTGATGGAGAATTCAAGCTGGAGAGTGCTCCCTTGTCTTCAGCTGGATGCCAGACTTGTCCTGAATCCCGATGTATTTATTCAGGTAGTGATAGAAGGCTACTTCCTAATTCTTACCCAAGTAATTATCTGAATAAATAAAGGTAATTCCCCGTGTGAAGTGAGTTCAATCACAGCAAAAGGTTGGCCAACAAGTCTTTGAGCACCTTTTGTAGGCTTGACCCTTTACCATGCAGACCACAAAGCTATTCCCCCCCCAGCAGCTAAAATTCTTACCGGTTCTGTGGTCCCAATGGTGTTCTGAGCCGTAAAATTTGTTTTCCCACCATGATCAATGTGTTCAAAAATATGTGGGCTTAAGAAAACCCCTAAAACACTGCCTCACTCTTCAGCCAAAGTGAAAAGATTCAGTCTCAGGGCTATACTATTAATGAATGTGATTTATTTCACTGAAAAATATTCCCAATCCCAGTTGAAGCCATTTTATTCTGCAGAAGATTATGTTCCCTGGAGCACAGAATTTGATAAAGGAGGACAAAGTCGGGAAGAAACTGTCCATTTTTGGTGTCTTTCTGGGTTTGTTTGTTGTAAGACTGCCAGGAAGAGTTCTGAAACAAGGTTTGGGGAGAGAGAGGGAAGCTAATTCTTTCTTTATGGTTGCTTTTTTCTCATAAACAAATACTCAGTTTTGTTACCAGTCTATCATAGATGAGATTTAATCTATATAAAACTCTTGACAACTGTGGTGATAATTTCAGCCTCCCAGTTTATGAGATTATAAAAGGCAGTTTACCCTTGCCAGTCTGTAAAGGGCTGAGTTTGGGCATGCTGCAGTCGATAATTCAGACTATTTTGAGGTTAAGAGAGATGCTGAAGCCTGGTACTGCCTTGTGACCAGGCTATATAGTATAGCTGTACGGCTCTGACAGAAAGGAACAATTTTGTATGAAGCCATTGGTGCTATAACACAAAGAAAAGGATCTGGCTCAAAGTGCAGCTTTCAAATTATACCCAATACAACTAACGCTGGTGATTACAGGGGAGATGGGAGCACGGATATGGTAACCGCTAGATTGCATTAATATAAAATAATATGGCTAGCGGGACATTAGTACAGAAAACAGCAGGTCCTTGCCTACAGGAAGCCTTTTAACTGAGCACAACGTAATTCACAAAGCCTGTGAACTCGGGTGGCTTTTCTCGTTTGGGCTTGCGTTGCCTTTCCACGCAGACAGATGCGCAGGCGCAAACTGATGGAGACTTCACCAGGCCAGGGCTGTGCAGCAGAGGCACAGGGAAGCACCTTTATCGTCCCCCTGTCCTTACCCTCGCCAGCTGTACCGCCGTTTACAGCTGACATTGCTGAGAGCAAGCGAAGTACAGCAGTGATTGGGGAGGTAATGGAGCAGAACCTATTTTTCACTGTTTCTGTCAGGACTTCACAGTATTGAGGGGAAAAGAGAGCTGTAAAATAGTAGAGCGTGACTTTTGAACCACTGTTTTTGCTTTCCCTTGTGTAGTTCTGGGTGAGGCCGTTATGAATCTTGAAAGTTTTGTGATTCAGAGGTCTGCAGGCATTAGCTGCCAGGGTGCCTGGCTCAGCCTTGCAGCTCAAGGCGAGTGTCTTGACTGCTGAGACTTCCAGAATGCCTCTCTCCTTGGTCACATTGGCTCTGCTGGGCTATGCAATCAGGCCACAATATTTTTATTAAAATACTTGTGAATATTTCCAATCTGTCTTAGAAATACTAATATTTGGCAAAGTAAAACTGGTAATCCGTGTTGCCAAGGCAGCGTAGGCAAGAGCCTTCTCTATGCGATTGCTGTTCCGTGGGTGCGAGCCGTGCTCAGGGAGCACGCGTGAACTCAGCCCAAGTGGAAGAGCCCTCAGGAGGGAGGACACCGACGCACGTCCCTCTCCTCTACCTAAATAGCAAGTTTCATGAAACCTGGAGGAAAGCAATGACGACTTCTATTCTGTCAAATTGGGTTGAACCAGGTTGAAGACTCCAAATGGAAGAGGAGGAGACTGCTGGAGGGAGAGAGGGATGCCTGAGCAACTGTCTGTATCTCCATTCCCCAGGGAGCAGGGTAAAAACACATCAGTTCTTCTCCCAGGGTATTGATTTCTTGAAGGGGAAGGTAAAGGCTAAGATTTAGATTTCTTCCTGATTGATAAGACTCTGGCTCATAATGAGAAAAGACAGAGAGTGTTGTGAAGCCTTACTGAAGGTCCAGAGATAGCAGTGTGGTCCTTGATAATGCTGCACTCAGCGGTCCAGAAACATGACAATAGAAGCAGATATATCTTTTAATTAAATATTTCACATATCAGTTGTAATTATTTCCAATTAACACTAATGAAGTAAGGATGGTGCAAACAAGCAATATAATCTGGTGATAAGCATTTTTTAATTAATATGAATGGCATGGATAGTACTAATTGACTCAGTTTGGTGATTTTTTTTTTTTAATACTTTGGTCTTGAAAGAGTCTCTTATTTTCTTGAGATTTTCTTGAGCTTCTCTTCTCTTCCATTGCAACATTTTTTGCTAGTTATAATTAAAATATTTTGAGTATCCCAAGCTCACTTTTATCCAAGAAAGAATATTGTCCCAGACATAAACTTTATATTATTTTATTTTTGTATATGTTATATACCTAATATTTTCTTTGTTAAAACAGACTTATGCCCACTTTTCTTGATTTGCATAGTCTTAGGCAGACTTACTGGTGAAACTAAATTCTTGCTTCATCTCCATTGCTGTAGTTCTTGTATTCCCAGATATTGACACTCTTTATCAATATTTAGGATTCTTTTTAGGAAACCCAGGCACAGAATATTGTGTAACTTATTCTGATGAGGAATCCAATATATAATTTTCTACAAAGGATGGCTTTGCTAACCTGAGTAAAGCCTTCAAAATAATAATAAATCACATCCAGAAGATTTATGTGAATGGCTTTTCTCTGTAGCCGTTTCATGTAGTGCATGGTGTAGCCATCATATTATTATTCTGGGCTGGCCTGGGGTCTCTGAGACCCAGTTCAGCCCCCCATATGCTTTTTTGGCTTTCTGTTCCAACTGCTGATTTTGTGCCAATCCAACTATTCCGTAAAGATTTGTAGAAAAAAATAAGATAAATTGCAGGATTTTTACAGGTTCCATTTTTCCTGGAATTTGATACGGGTAGCTCAACCATCTTTTGCGGAGCAATGCAGTTGCTGGGAATTTTTAGAGAAAAAATAACCCTGCCTAGGATTGGACTATAAAGTTTTGGGGGTGGTAGCACAAACTAGAAACCCACTCCTGATAATCATGGTCCTCTCACTGCTTCTGGCAGCAGAATGAATTTGTTTTACAATTTGAGCGTCAGTCTTTTCCTTTGATTTAATTTAATCTGCTGCAGTAGCCGTGGAACCTCAATGACTCCTGGAGGTACAGTAAGTGCTGCCACTGTTAAATAGTGTCTTCATTCTCTTCCTTATCAGTACAGAAGGGAGAGTATGCACAACTGCATTAAAACTTGAGAAACATTGATTAAAAAGATCGTATTTTTTGGAGCAGTCTCATTTAGTCTTTTAAAAGCCATCAGAGAGGATAATTACATCAGACCCAGGCCCTAGATCTCGGACTGACAGATACCCTTAATTCCCTTTGGTCTCTGCGGAACTTGTGACCATTAAGCATATTTCAATATCAATCCTTGGACAGGAGATCATCAGTCTTTCCATTACTAAAATTACCTATTTTTAAAACACATTAGGCAATAGCACTTAAAGAGAGGAAAAAAAATTAAATCATAAAAATGAATAACAATTATTTTCTCTGCACATTTTAGGTGAGCAGTATGTAGTCATTGTCATAATAAATCATGAAACGTCCAATTTTGTGAGCTGAGGGGACCTTTGTGCAATTCAAGGAACTTTAGCGAGCAAAATGAACGATGAGAGAACCGCCGTTTTATTAAACTGCCTACAATTCTGAGACAGATTGTGTGGTTAACTGGCAAATTGGTGAGTCTATAAATAAAATATGTAAGAAGCAGCAGACTACGAGCTCCTTGTTTTATACACAGTTTGTCCCTATCAGTAAATATGTTTTAAAAGCTGCCGTGTAAGTTTGATAAGAACTGCCTTTTCTAGTCATTCAGGCATCTGTTTGAAATGCTGTTATGTCATCACAGCACCAAATCTCATTGTGCTGATGGTATTATTGGATGATACGTTATAATAAATGTATTTGCTGTTTGCTTTGGTTTATATCTCTAGGGGCCCATTTTCCTCTTGGTGGAGGTAATTAGACCTAAAATTCTCTCTGTCAATAACAGATTCTCCACAGCTCACAAAATACTGAACGTACTAATCGAAAAGTATGAATTTCATTTTGTACATTGCTAAAAGTACTTTACTTTGCAGGAGGCTCACAGATACCATCTACCTAAATGAAACAGGACTAGATAGGAGGTGGAAAACAACTTTGAATGGGATTTATTGGTTTTTTTTTTTTAAAATACTTTAAGACTTGCCTTTTTTTTCCTCATGGCTTTTATTAAGATTTGCTGAGGAACTTAAGCAGGGAATTCAGCCCTGTATGGGTCACACAAACCTCTTGTGGAGTGTCCTTCAGAAAGGACCATCTGGATTTTTCCATCTGGAAACCCTTTTGGGCAGGGGGCTGCTGTGCCCAGCTCTGGGGTAATAAGCACTACGGGCTGGAAATGACATTTTCTGCTTCCTTCAGGTCACATGCAGCTTCTGGAGAAGCCAGGATTTTATACATCTAGATCTTGTTAGAGTATCTAATGGTCTGAAATTATTGAATGAAGTTTCCTCTGAGCTCAGGGCTGGAGTCTCTCTTGCCCTTAGCTGTGGGGCTGAAAGTACATAATATTTTCCTCCCAAGTCCTCTGAAGCCAAGCCAGACCATTCTTTCTGGCTTTCCTTGGGATGTGGAAAGCAGAGGACCTTCTGGTTGTTAGTGGTATTTATTGGCTCTTTCCAAAGGGGCAAGAACCTGTTATATATAAATACTCTGTGGATATTGCGCCTTGTAGAAAATTGAAAATTGCTGCGTCCTGAAAATTTCCAACACCTCATTAAAGTCGTTGGACTCTGGATGAAGCCTAGAAACAGGTTAGGAAAGTAATGATGGTAAACTGATTTGGTGATCAGTGAATGAATAATACATTATTGCAGCAGAAATTAACCTGTTTTGAGGCTTTAAAACCAAATCTTGGTTTCTTACAAGCTGAAGACAAAGCACCGAATAAGATGTTCTCCTTTTTTTTCTGAAAGGGTTAAACAGTGTCCTCGTCTGTCTTCAATGAAGCCACATTTTACAGGCCATTAAAGCTGAGTTTGTTTGTTGCCTACACGCTGGCCTTTAATGCAAGCAGGGGAAAAAAACCCCAACCAACAAAAAACCAAATTAGCAATAGAAATCGGATTTAGGCAGAACCAGGAAATCTTAGAAAACCTGCCCAGTAAGAAGGACATGGACCAGAAGCCACTAGGTGCTGAGAGCGTGCCACTTAAAGATCGAATGAAGACTTTGAGTTACAAAACATCCCCGGAGCTGGAGCCCCAGCTCACTGAGAGAAATCCAGAGCTGTAAAAGAAAGAAGTAATCTAGCCTAGGACAAGGTTTTTTCAAAGCCTGTACTACTTCAGTTAGCTGCTCGCATCTGATTTCAGCAGCTCAGAAGTCTTGCATTTTTTTCTCACTGCAGTAGATAACCCAGGCCCGAACCTGAAAACAATTACTAGCAGAAATAACACTTATTTCTATTAATTCAGTGCTATTGACTAGTTGAGGTAATTATGTGGTCCTTGGCCTCACAGCAGCTGAGCACTGCCAAAAATTGGATTTCCATTTGTGGTTAAAGCTCACGGTGCCCGTGGCCATGCTGTTTGCCCTGTGCCGTAGCTGAGCTGCAGCCCAAAATATAGTGAGGTCTGGAGCTAAGGAACTTCCCAGAGTCATTCGCAAGCTGGGTATTAAAAGGTCCTGAAGAGATTTAATGTTTCTGAATAAGGGCTGGTTATTAACGGGTATATCCTCATTACCCAGTGTCACACCCAAATATAAGTATTTAGGAATGTGACCCTAGGCTAAAGGGCAGATTACCCCGTATCTTTTAGGTATAGGAAAATCTAAAATAAGAACTTTGACAGGCTGAACTGAGGGTAAAGTTCTAGGTGGAGAAATTCAAAGCATAAGAAAAAGAGAAATTTATAGCATTTCATAAATCATCTCCATTGGACCTTATTTCCAAATTCTGTGCATCCAGAACCCCCGTTTGCCTGTATGTACAGGAGATATGGGATGCTCATAAATCAGCATGGCACAAGTGCAGATCGCTTTGGTCTGTGTTTTGTAAACTCTTGTTGCCAGGTTGCTCCCTGAGCGAGAGAAGTGGCACGGCCAGCTCGCTGTGCTCTGCAGATGGGTTACCCATCGCAGCGTTTAGCTGCATCTGGTGCCCGAGGGTTGGATTTTCCTTTTATCAGCTAGCCAGGAGCAGCAGTTACATTTCGGGGGCTGATCCAAACCTCACGGTTGAACATACACGGGCAGAGCAGGAGTCTCCCTGGCCCTGGTCCACTGCAGCAGGATGAATGCTGGAGCCAACGCATCTGTTACCCTCTCTGACTTTGAGGCACTATTGAATTTATTCCTCTCTTCACCAGCTATTCCCTGAATGTCTGCAGTACATGTTAACGGGCAGCTATACGTCAGTGCTGTGAACGTTATATAGGAACATTAAAACAGATTTGGAAACAGAAAATCTGCTTTCAGTGTTAGGAAGAAGTTTACTAGGTGCAAACTCTCTGCTACCTGTATGCCTTGAACTCTCATGAAATCAGTTATTTGAAAGAAACAGATGAAAGTCTCAAATAGGAATATATTTCGATTTGATTTAATTGGCCATATACTAGCAAAATATTTATATATACACTAGTAGAGTAAAGGCACCACAACCCCAGACTGCTTTTACCTTTGTAAAAATCTCCATTTGATCAAATGGGAGTGAAATCATACATGGCTGCGGCTATATGTAGTAGTGTCAATATTATTTGAAAATTTCTGTAGAAGTTCCTCCTTTACAAGTGTCGTGGTTTAGCCCCAGCCGGCAGCCAAGCCCCACCCAGCCGCTCGCTCGCTCCTCCCGGTGGGATGGGGGAGAGAATGGGAAGGGTAAAAGTGAGAAAACTCGAGGGCTGAGATAAAGACAGTTTAATAGGGAAAGCAAAAGCCGCGCACACAAGCAAAGCAAAGAAGGAATTCCTTCACCCCTTCCCGTGGGCAGGCAGGTGCTCAGCCATCTCCAGGAAAGCAGGGCTCCAGCACGCGTAACGGGGACTTGGGAAGACAAACGCCATCGCTCCCAACGTCCCCCCTTCCTTCTCCTTCCCCAGCTTTATGTGCTGAGCATGAGGCCGTATGGTGTGGAATGTCCCTTTGGGCAGTGGGGTCAGCTGTCCCGGCTGTGCCCCCTCCCAGCTTCTTCTGCCCCTGGCAGAGCATGGGTAGCTGGAAAGTCCTTCACTAGTGTCAGCACTACTTAGCAACAACTAAAACATCTCTGCGTTATCAACACTGTTTTCAGCACAAATCCAAACCACAGCCCCATACCAGCCACTATAAAGAAAATTAACTGTACCCCAGCCAAAACCAGCACAAGAAGTTGAATGGCAGAGTTTCTGTAGGCTTTGTCAACCAGTGCTTAGACTTCCAGAACCTTATGTTATAATGTACAAAACATACCGACAGAATGCTTACCGTGTTCCTCATAGCTCTCCGCTATGGACCCTAGTTTGTAAACTTAGGACCAGACCTTTCAAAAAATCTTTCAGACTTGCAGAAAGCAGAATGATTTAGCAGCTGGATCCAGAAGCTCTGAGGTGTTGGTTCTGGTCTTTTCTTCTGATAGGGAATGGGATTTTCCTTATACTGGCCTAAATAGAGTGTCCCCATTGAACCTTCCATGGTGAGGAACCACAACTTGTTTTTGCAGACCCAGAGAGGAAAATGGATCTGTGTGAGGTTGTACTGTGATGCTGTTGGTCATCTAGAAAATTAGATGTCTGAATGACTTCATTTTCTGCCATTTTAGTCCCAAGTTTTCCATCTTTGCCAAAGCACTTGAAAACACTGAGATTAACTAGGGTAAAAACAGGTAACTAGTCATGACGAATCAGGGTGACAGAACTGCATCTCAAAATTTCAAATTTCAAATTACTTTTAATTAATCTAATTAAAATTAATTGCTTCTGCTTCTTTGGAGAGTCTAGACTGGAATGAGCATTTTCATCTTCCAGATCTAGCCCTTCATCTTTGCTCATTTGCTTTGAAGTGAGTCTTTGCAGCACTGACATTAGCTAAGAGGGCTATATTAAGAAAGTGGAAAAGCTCTGCTTGTCTATCACATCCCAGGATGGTTAGCTGAATTTTATAAACACAGCTTTGGCAGAAAAATACTAATTAATGGGAGATGCAGTAAAAAAGGTATAGTTTGTGTGAAAGCTCTCAGAGCACTTCTCTTTCCTCTTTAATGACTATGTGCTAATATGACCATTAGCTTTCTACACATTCCTGCTAATAGTTTTTTATTAATTTTGGGTCAAATACAGTGAAAATTCAATACATTTAATTTTGTATATATATTTGTGTTTTGAGTCTTAAGTAAAACCATGACAATTTAAAAATAGAACTGTTCAAAATGATTGACAGTTGCTCCAGTTTCCATTAAACTCTTTGGGAAGGCTCAATATTGGCTAAGGATATGATGGTCTGTGCTGGTGTCCATCAAAAGTCAGTGTTTGCCAAGAACTGCCACGTGTTACCCTCTGAGATACTGCAGTTTCATAATATAGTAGATGATTCTTGTCGTACCTGTGCTGTTACTTAAGACACAACGCTGACCTTGAATGCTGATTATTGTATACTATCTGCCCGAAAGTGCCTCTCACTTGATGGAACTATATGAATAACAACAATACACCATCTACATGCCTTAATTATCATTGAACAAACTTGCTTCACCTTTTAGATATTGGAACACCTTTTAGATTTGATGACCAGGTACTCTTTAGCATTTTCTAAGTCTACCAACCAAAAGTATCTTAGGACACCTGTTGAGATAATACTTGAACACCATACAGGAGAGACAATAATGTAAAATACATGTTCATTTGCCTTTTACTTGCTTTTAATTGTTTTCTTGCTTTATTTGGATTATTATTAAAAGGGAAAAAAAAATCTGGTTTTAAAGGCATTTTCTTCTTTTCACAACCAAGGTTTCATCCTCCGTGTTCCTGCAGTGAATGAATTATTGTGGATTTATGAACATATTAATCATCTCCATGGAAACAGTTTGCAATTTCACAGCACAGGAGTTTGACTTCCCTGCATGACAATGAAAAAGGAAGGATCTGAAAAAGGGTAGCTGGGGGGAGATAAAACAACCCTTCCAACGCAGGCTCAGTCAAAAGTTATCAACGGCTGCTGTCTACTCCTGGGTCTGGAAGAGAAATCAGCCCGTCCAGTTTGTGGGTGACTAACAGTGACCACAAGACCTTCGCAATCTGCAGGCAAGAGCTCGAGTCATGTATTGTACAACAGGCTCGGTGTGCCCTCCGTGAAAGACTGTGTTTGTAAGGGTAAATCTGTAATTATTTTTCCACAATGGTGTTATTTAAAGAAGCAACTATCTGGTCATGTATTTGGCAATGGTTTGAAACTGGGGACCTCAGTAAATGAGACGTATTAACCGCAGAGGAAAAAATGTCCAGTGTGAGGCTGAACAGAAGTGTCGATCAATAAGACAAATGTCAGGTGTTCAGTATAAGGGAAGGAAAGTAAATAATACAATTTTAAAAACACGCTGTAATAGAGCAAAACTCAAAGATGGAGAAAAAATAGTAAAAAAAAAACCAAACCTCACAATTTTTTTAATCAAGATATCCTGGAACATTGTAGGACTCTATATTTTCTCCTTGCCTGTGCAAATGGGAAGGCTTTTAGGCAGAAGCATGGGCTGCCAGGTTTGAATAGCTAAATGCAGGACCTAATCCCAAGGAAGGGATTTGATTTCACAGAAGATGGCATTCCTTGCAATATGTTTGAGCCTAGACCCCAGGGTGGTAGCCGCCCCTTGTCTTTAATTGCCTGTCTTTAATGGGAGTTGCTTGACAAACAACCTGTGGGACACTACTGAGGCACAGCGCTAACCAGAAAAAAAAAAATCTGTAAAATTAGGGGAATGAAAGGTGTCTCCCATGGTGTTTCATGGTCTGATCCTGAGGCTTCCAAATCCTGGATTAATTTCTGTCAAGAGGATTTATGAATGTCCTTCTTTACCTAAAAACAGGATCGTGTTTCTTTTAGGCTGGTGTTATCGGAACCTAAAATAGCTGTTAGTAGCATATCAACAAACAGCCAAATGAAGAGTCCAAGAAGAAATGACATTACGTTGATGTAATGAACTCAACTCATAATAGAAACCTGCTGTGAGATGTTGTAAAGGGATTATAAAAGAGTATAAATTGAATGGCAATCGTCTTTCCAAAAAAAGGAATAAAAAAAATATGGATCATAAAGCAAACAGAAAAGAAACAGATGATGATGACTATGGTCCGTTTTCATCATTATTTTATCTACTATTTTGCTCTAAAAGTAGCTTAACATTTTTGTTGCCAAATAAATGTACAGAAATGAGTCATTATATATAAATAATCTACATTAGGATGATCTTCAGTTTTCCCTATGGGGTCAACAAGGACATGGGTAAGAGAGCTTTCTGGTGTCTGAAATTCAAATGGGTATCTTGTATGGATGCCATAACAAGACAAACTGATCCAGTGAAACTTCCAACCAGCATTGTGTTGACTGAGATATTCCTCTGATGGTGGTGATAACTAGGTGTATGCGATCAAACGACGATTAAACAGAGTAACTGTGCCTGCGGGTAGTGAGTGTTGCAGTGCTGGGCCTTTCCTTGGACGCTGGCATCCTCAGAGCAAACAATTGGATGTTCATTCCCATCCATTAGTTCACAATCCATGAGCCGAAGCCCTGTAATAGTCTGAAAACAGAGATGTTGTCTGGTGACATGAAAATTGCCGAAAACTGCTCTTTTCTTTTTAAATGCCACATATCTGCTTTCCAGCATTTCTTTGGACTTGATGTCACTTGTCTCGAGGGCACATGGAAAGCACCTGCCGATGGGATGCTGGGTGCAGTGCTGTGGGTGATGGGAAGAGGTGAAGGACCAGCGAGCTGAGCCAAAAGCTGTGCATTCAGAAATTTTAGCTTTACTTCGACTTGCTTTCAGAGTAGCTAAGTCACTCTCTCTGGGTCTTCATGTCATCAGCTGTAAGACTTAACTTCCCAAATGGACTCTTCTGGTTAAGCAAGTAAATTCTGTAAAGCTATATGGAGAAAAAAAAGCAAAATTCCATACAAGTAGAAAACAACATGAGTTATAACTGCATGCATCTGGCTTTTGCTTCAATTTTTGGAGCGTAGAGATACACACTGTAATGAGTTACGTTTATTTAAGTATATTACTCTTTTTTTCCCTGGTTATTTAGGTTGGGTGCAATGCTGCAGTGCACAGCTACATGGCTTCCAGAGCTAAGCTAGTGTCTTCATGACTTTGTGTGCTAAACATTTTAAATGTACTAACGTTTTTGTGAGAATTTCATAGCCCTTCTCATTCACCAAAACTGGAACAAAAAAATCAAATCCCTACTTACTGTCTACATAGCAACGCACTTAGAAGATCTAGCTACATGCAAGTTGTTCCTGGTGTATTTACAAAACAGATTACGTGATTTCATGTTATACAGTACTCTAGCAGGGAATTTGTTAAAAATAGCCCACATAGTATTCATGTCTGCTAAGAATTTGGTCTTTGCTGGTCTTCAGTTTTGTCTGTTTTGTCTTTAGGCAGTACATGGTTGTCCTTCACCATCAGAGTTTAGGCCATATTGAGTTATTTTATTCCCTGTGGTTGCTCCCTTCATTGTTCAGGTTATGCAAAGCCATCCAGGTCTTTCAGCAGCTCTCCAGCACTCATGAAATGGGAGTTAGCTCTGAAATATCAGGTTAAAACACAACCAACACTTCTCCCAGAAAGGGTACTCTTAGAAATTAATTATGGTCGTAAAGCTGCCAATACTTTCTTTTCGTAACATTCAGTCTTATTGCTGAGGCAGAACTGATCTCTACAGTTGGAGTTCTTCATCTTGGTAATAGCCCCCTTAGTCACTCTTTGGTGATGATCGTATGCTTTATTAACCTGAATGTGAAAACCCCACAGCCTATTATAATGTGTCGAATCCTTTTAGCGAATATTTTCAGAAGGGTTCCACTAATCAGAGCTGTGGTTGACTATGCTCTTAAAAACTGTGTGGGAATTGAAGGAAAGTGCCACAATTGGTCAAATCAAGAAAGAATGGAATATACTTTGGCCCAATTGAACGACCAACACTTAAGATGAGGAGTTTTAGCTTCTGTTGAGACAGATTCTTTAATGGAATAAATTGTTTTTAATCTGTAGATATTGAACATTGCTGTGTTTGCTTCATAATTCCCTGGACTTTGTCAATATCCTATTTATATTATATGAAGAAATAAATATACACTATATATAACAGAGTGAAAAAATGCTGATGATCTTACTAAAACCTCATGAAGTTGAAATCAGCTAGAGGAAGATAGCGAGGTCACTTTACCTTGTCAACACTAGGTATGCATGCCATTGCTCTAGGTGAAGATACAGCATTTAAATGTAACCACATTTTGGGTTAAACTATGTTCTTTGGGTAAACCACTTACCTGTCAATGAGGTGCAGTATAAGCGTTAAAGCAGAGGGCTGGGAACTGAGACCACCTGTGCTCTCTTTCTCCTGGTGCCCTGTGCGACCTTTGGCAAATCACACACAACTGCACTTTCAGAAATGGCTTCTTATTTTCAGTTCTTCTACTTTCCAAGTATCCTTTATGCATTATGCGAATGACTTTAGGCAATAAGATATAAAGACTGGGCCAGTTGCCTGACAAAAGGAAACACTGAAAAATAGGGCTAAAAATTAGACTTTTCTGTCTCTGTGCTCTCCGGTTTTATGATGGAGATGTAGCGCTTACCTACCTAATAAGCCTTTACTAACCTCAACTGCACTTACAGAAGTTAAGCTCCTGAGAAAATCTGGGGAGGTGCAATGCACTGTTGACTGTTACGCAAGTTGGAGTCACACCATTTATTTTTTCATACGCCCTGCAGGGTGTCAGGAGGGATGTGTGGTGGTGCTCGCTCTCTGCCCTTTGCAGAGGGCTGCTGGCAGGTGCGCGCCTGGAAGTCCCTACAGCTGGAGGAAGCCCATCTGCATTATCTCTCTCAGCTGGGACCATGCTGCAGACCAGAAACAGCTGCTGCCAGCAGAGCACCCTGGGAATAGAGAGTGCTCTAGGGAGAAGATTTATCAGAAAAGGGAGGGAGGCAGTGGGGAAAGATAAAGCACAGCTCTTTGTGGTTGTTGTGGAGTCCATGGGCTGAAGCTTGAAGAAGGGCTGGGTGCTCCTGCTAGCCTGTTTCTGGGAATGGGGCAGTCGTTGCTTTCAAGGTAAGCAGTCTGAGTTGTAATAAGTGTCTCACTGAATAGGATATTGAGGCTGGATTTGCTGTCCCTGGGCTGTTACTGTCTTTCAGCTTCTGTGGGAGAGATGATCTGCCCAGGGTTGTGAAGTTGAGCTTGGTTGCAGAGGCTGTATACATACCCAGGAGCTATATCTATGATATGAGGTCCAGCAGCCTCCTGGGTCTACATGTGAGGATAGTTTGTGCCTTGTACTGGTATCAGGGTGTGTGCTTTCTCCTGTGCTTTGGGAAGTAGTTCTGTAGGAAGGAGGCTTCCAACTTGTGCTTTGAGCCTTGGGTTGGCTTCCCACCAAACTTTGCCTTTCCTTGGTTGAAGAGAATCGTAGGAAGAGGCCTTGAGAAGGAGGACGTGACTGGCTGCTATGGCAGGGGGCTGTAAGGTCTCTCTCGGACCTATGTTTTCAGCTGCCTCTGTATTCATCCTGGTTTTGAACTCAAAATCCTGCTACAGCGAAGTCTCCTAAAACTTACTGTCCTGATGACTGATTCCGGCCATTAATCGCTGACGGGGAGTGGGTCGCCTGCTTGGTAGTAAAATGTATTACCTGTGAGGGAGTGCCTCGGGCAGAGCAGTGCAGAGTGCTGTCGTTATTCAGCATTGTGTTGGGACAATGAAGGGTAAACAAGTAAAAACACAAGCAGGACATGCAGTGTGGAAGAAAACCTGTGTGGATACGGTAAGATGGAGAGCAGTCTCTTGCTGGATCCTTTTGCGTGAGAAACATCCTATAGCAGTAAGACCCCTGCTTTTATTTTTCTTCTGTACTGATCTTCACACCTATTCCCCAACTGGGAGCTTTCAGGCACCTTACATGTAGTGCAAACTAGACGAATCAACTCCTTCCTAGTACAATTTCCTTTATTTAGGTCCCAAAAGTGGTCGAATAAGACTACTTAAGGCCAACTGTAAGTCCTGGTGGATGAGCTTTATACCTTTGTAGGCTTCAAAGTGGAAGTTCAGCTTGCTCCATGGCTGCGGAGCTTGGAGGAGTTTTTCTGGCTGAACATCACAGTGCCAAACCTCTCCCCTCTGACATTTAGAGAAATGTTTGCTGTTACTGGCTTAAGTTGGAACGGACCATCTGGTGGTACCACAAAAATTGTATATGCCCTAAGCAGCGTTTCTAATAAATTGAGATTTTTGAAGAGGAAGCGACTGGACAGGCATGCAGTATTGTTGGTAGGTATTTCCTGTAGTGGACTGACTTCTCTTGATCTGTCAGCTGGTGTTTACAGCCCGAAGGATCAGGCCCCTGTTCTGATGCATGAAAAACTTGCTAATTATAAACAATGTAGCAGCTGGAAAAAAGCCATAGCAAACCAGCAGTATGCCCTCTCTGAGGCCGGTTTGGTTGATAAACCAGAAGCTCCTCCAGAATCAACCCTCTAGGACCAGGACTTGCATAAGTGTCTGTGGCCAACTTCTCTGTTTTTTTTTTTTTTTTTTTCCTCCTTCCCATCCCCTGTTGTGCTCTGTGTTTGAACAGCCTGGAGGTTGTGCTTTGTAACAGCCCATTAGGTTTTTGCCTCTGGGCTGCTGAGATGAAGCTCATGAGGATGTAGGAAAAAAAAACCAATGCAAACCACCTGGGGTGTGGACTCCCCCAAAACCCCTGAAAAGACAGGATTCTTGGATTAGTACTTAATCCTGCTGAACTTGCAGTTAACTTGTCTGGAAAGGAAATAAAATCAGCCATAGGCAATGCTTTATATGCCCGAGAGACTGAAAGACAATCAAATGAAGATGTTCAGCTTGCTTTCTTGCTACTTATCAGATCCTCCAAATTCCTATTTATCTGAACAAAGTTGATTCTATGGGGGAAACAGAATACACCCCTGTATTTTAATAATAAGGAACCATTCCTCTGTATGAGGTTCAAGATGATGCAAGACCTGTTTACTGTTATTCATACTGTTATTCATTCCTAATTCATACTGTCTTGAGCATTTTGAATGTTCTGCAGAATCCTTATGGTAAGAGGAAAAGTATGAGACATACAGAACAAAGAATTTGTGTGTGTGTGTATATATCTTCTAGAAAATGTGTTTTTTTCTTGCACTTTCAAACTGATGATACGGTCTGGTTCAGGCAACAGGTGTCCACATAGATGCAACAACAAACACTGAACTTTAGTGACAGGGAAAATAATCGGAGCTATTCTCCTAGATGCTGTAATTTAGCAAGGCAAAACAGTACTGTTCTCTCCATCTGACCACGTATCTGGAGGAGAATGAGTGACACTGCCATTGTTTGTGTTGTCTTGAAATTGTTCAGCTACCTCAGTAGCTCAGCTGCATAATCAATCATTTCCAACAATTAAAACAATGCAGTTCGTTGGCAGCTGACAACCCAAAGTGCCAGCTGCCAATTTCTCTAGCTCGTGGGTTTTTTGGTTTTAAAATTGCACATGGATGGGAGTCACCCGACATTTCTTTCTTTTCATAATAACTTTTCTTGCTGTGTCTCACAAGCATTTATCACAGGGCATGACAGACGAGTCAGCACAATTGTTGAGATGAGATCTTTGTTAACGTGGAAATCATAACTTTTGTTAGAGGCATCGCAGCACTCCTCAGAGTTTCTAAATGAGATGGCTAAAGAGGTTAAAGAACTGCAGTATTAACTATTTTTATAACTGGCCTCTCTTCTTGTGAAAGAGCATTAGTTGTATTCGGTATTTTCAGTTTCTAAAGGATATACGAGTATTCATTTAAGGCTCTTGGTTTAATGTTTCAATTCAAAAACCACTAGCGATAGAGTTGATGCATCTTGCTGCCATTGATCTTTGGGAATCTGCCTTAAGAGCAGGAATGGTCTGTGGTTAACAGGAGTCTAAC
The DNA here is from genome assembly GCF_035582795.1 of Mycteria americana. Classification (NCBI taxonomy): domain Eukaryota; kingdom Metazoa; phylum Chordata; class Aves; order Ciconiiformes; family Ciconiidae; genus Mycteria; species Mycteria americana. Next base: position 3,771,258 of record NC_134371.1, read on the forward strand.
TGTGGCTGCTGCTGAAAGAGCAGGTATTTGGTGGGATGGGCAGTAAATGCAGGGCTTATGCTGAAATCCCGCGGTCTTGTGTCTGCGGGGTTGTTAGGACCACTTCTGCTCGACTCTGGTCAACATCTGTTTTGGCACTGGTAGGAGCAAATGCTGCTAGTAGAAAGGTGGTGACGGTGCAGTTTTCTTTCTGAGCTGGCTAGCCGTTTTTCCATGTGTACATATTTGCTCCCTTGAGACTGTCCTACACCATCTTAACCCCGATGGCTGGATTTGTTCTGTAAGAGTTGTGGAGTCTTTATTCCAAAGAAGAAAATCCAAATGGAAGACTTTTTCTTTTTCTTTTCTTCTCCATGACTTTTTGTGACATCGCTCTTTCACGTTTTGATTTCTATGATTGTAATACTCTCAAATGTTGTTTCTCTTTAGATTTTAATAAAATCTTTCCTATGTTGATGGCTTTCACTTCAAAGCTCCATAACTGGTTAGATTTTGTGAAGTGCTTGTAATAATTGGTTACTGCAAATCCTCACAGAACTAAATCAATCTTACAGAAATGTTCAGTGACAGAAATCCATCTGCTTACATTACTGTCTGATTGTGTTTCAAGGTCTATTTTTCCTCAGTGTTTTCCTATGTTGATAGGATTATGCACAAATTACCTGCCTCTAGTAAATCTGCAATCAATGCATAGGTATCTGTTTTCAAGAGACTTTCCTTTTTCCTTGCTTTAACAGTATTAAACTTTGCACATTTACCTTAATATATATTGAACCTCAGTGTCTACTTACCTTGCCAAATGGACTTTGCATTCGATGGCATGTCTCAAATATTTGTCCTTTAGAAACTAGGTGGACTTTATTTTAACTTGCCATTTAGTTTGTAATACCAACCAGTATATTTTTCCGCAAAGAGAACTGTATTTTAAAGAATAATAAGGAAACTGTGTCTTTAGTTCTACCTTTTTGCTACAGCTGTTAGGCACTGGTGGTGTCCACTGAGGCATGGATGAGAGCTTTTCTCTAAGGACGCTAGAAACAAAGCCTTGGTTCCTGTATCTAGGGCCTACGGACAGACTCTTGAATCTGTGAAAAACCTCTTTGCTTTGGTCTGGTAGCATGGATTTCTTTCAGGAGCTGGGAATAAGTAAAAACTATCGCAGAAAGAACAGAAGAATTGGAGAAGGCTGCTAAGAGGGTGTTGCGGATGGAGTGAGAGTGCGCTTCACTTGTGAGCAAAAATATACTTTATTGATACAGAACAGGAAGTTAATGAAGTGCAATGCGACAGTGTTTTAACAAGGTTTGATGGCAAGGCACACTTATGTACTGCATAGAGGACAGGGTCAGACAAAACTGTCAGGGAGACCCTCCTGTTGAGTCATGAGGTTCAGAAAAGGATTCCCTTGCTTTCTAAACTCCTCCTCGGAGAGGAGTCTAGGCGCATCTGGATCCAGTCCTAGTCCCAGACTTGCTCAATGGTTTATGTCTAAAGGATTATATATGCACAATCAATCCTTTATATCACTTAGCTAAGGTTTCAAAGCTTAGCATGCTATTAGTTGCTTACCAAGGATCTGTTGCAGCAAGGAATCTCTCAGCCTCAAGGAGTAACCTTGAGAGGCATCCCTGCTCAAGGGGAGATCCTGGCGTGCAGCCCACTGCCGTGCAGGAGAGCTCAAAGGGCTCTTGGGCTGCTCGCTATTTATGGGGGGTAAGATGGTTGACTCATAGTCATATTTGCATGCTGACCACAGATTTTAGTTTCTTAGGTGGGCACACTGCACAACAGCCCTAGGCTATTGTGGTGGTATCTGTCTCCCGAATCCACTTTGAGCGGATGCAGCCATCATGACCAGATGCAGCCATTATGATCACCACTGGTGGCTATCACCTGAGCAGGGTTGCAGGAGATAAAGGTTGGGGGTGGGGGAAGCACACTGTCACAGGGGGTTGTTTCTCATTTATGTTCTTTCTAGCTCTTCTGAGTTGGGTTTTTGGTGGCATCTGGAAAAGTGCTGCTCTTTGAATGAGACGTGATCAAAAAGCAGTAGGCACCTGATATTTAAAGAAACAAGAAAGGAGTTTCAGATGAAAGAGAAATGAGATCAGGAAGCAAGAAACCCAGGAAGAACAACACTGTTGAGGCTGCCTTTGCAGTAAATGAGTTGGCAGAACTTTGAACTAGAGCAAAACAAATGTGATGAAGACATGGAGCGTGTCTTTACAGTGTCCTGCAGATCTGTGAGCTGTTAGAGACTTATCTCACTGCTCTGGTAAAGAGGTGGTCAAGTCGTAGACAATAAAGTTGATTACACAAGAAAACCATTATGTTTATTCAGAGAAGGGATGATGAGAAGCTTTAGTTTCCTTGTGATTTAAACTGCACGTTGAAAGTCCTTTGTCACGAGTGAACTGCTTCTGAATGTCTGCTCAAGGCAAGAGGGTTGATGTATTTTTATATTTTTAGCTATTTTCTATGCTTGTGGTTTTTATATGCTAATATGTTTGTTTCTTTCCAGCCTTTAGAATATTCATTTCACAAAGTCTAAAATTTGACACCTGCTGTAGCTTGTATTATCACTTTCACCCTTAGAAACCCAGAAATTATTAAGGTGGAGTAATTGCTATCCGATTATATAATAACTACTTTAATCCAGCAATCATAATATGATTTAAAATGAACCCTTTTGTGCCATTGATTTCAGAATAATTACTGTTATATTGTACTTCTGCAAGAGTTATTCTCAGTTAACCACTTGAAAATAATATGCTCTACTTATTGAAAAAAATAAATCTGATTATCCCCCAAAGCTCAATATTCTTCCTACATCTGTGCCTCAATTGTATGGAGGCACATAAATGTAATGTTTGCTGGTGACCTGAGAGATGCTGAAATAGGCCTATTGATATTTCCTAGACGATGCAGAAAGGAGCCTAATACCTAATTCAAAATAGGCCTTTTTTTTATGGTGGTTTTTTTTTTCCCTCTGAACCAGGGACATGGTAACTATTCAGGCCTGATGGGTTTGTCAATTATGTTTAATCATGAAAGAGTGATAAAGACACAAGGAACATATTCTCCCCCCCCCCCCCCCTTCCTCCCTCCTACCTCTGACTTTCATTTGTCTCTATATAAAGTTTCTGAATAAGACCATCAAATTTGGTCAAATTAGCATCTGTTAGTCTATTTGAAGTAAGACTGACTAGGAAGAGGAAGATGTCTGCACTTATAGATATGAAGAAAAATATCCTGTGGTTGTTCACGGGTCTGTGGGAACATTACCATTTTAAGTGTAGAGCACTTCCGTAAGTCTTTACAGAAATGGAAGAAGAAATTTTTACCTTGTTTATCTGTAGAGCCATTGTATTCGGCAACGAAAGAAGATGGTGACATGTCAAAGAGCATTTCAAGCCAGCAAGGAAAATTATCAAAATAGTAATGAAAAGGAAAGGTCCTCGAATTCGCTGTCCTGCTGTGAGGGCCTCGAATGGGGTGGTTGCATGACATAGCCTGAACGATGGTAAGAGAAGCGAAAGGCTGTTGGTGCTAGTGAGTTCAAGGGAAGAATCAGTCAGCTGTCCTTCTGACCTCTTAAATTCATACCTTGGTGGGAAAGGGGATTTGAACAGGGAAATCATGGAAAAATTGTGTATTCTCAGCTTTTCCCGACTTCACAGAAGCTCTCGTGTGGCCCTTTCCATCCTGTGTCGCAGAGATGGAGAGGAGGGAAAGGTGTTTGACCATTCATTCCCTTTGCATCTCCCCCAACTGAGAGAGCAGGGAAGAGTTTTGCTGCTTTAGTTACCAACAAAGCCTTTCTCGAAGAGATGAGAGTTGCTACATTCTCTGTCTGAAAATTGCTTAGATGAAACAGATTGATAAATGGAAAATATTATAGTGGAATGAATGACAAGACACTAATGTTTTACCGAAACATGCATTTAGCTGCAGCATTTATTTGTTGCTAATAACTATAATGAGTTAACAGCTCTTTGTCATGGAAGATCCAAAATTAAATCTCAGATCTTCTTTATGGGTCACCTCTGGAGTGGCTACAGGAAAAGATATTGTTAAAAAGAGATCCAAGTTTTACAGCTTTGGTTATACGTAGACAAGATTGTCGTATCTTTTCAACGAGCTCAAGAATATGGGTCAGCAAATTTGAGAGCACATGAGCAGGCTGATAAAACAAAGTGAAAGACCGACTAATGTGTCAAGTATTAGCTGCTGCAAGCTTTCCCTTGTCCCCTGCAGTAAGAGGACTGAGTAAATAATTTACAAAACTCGCATTAGTCCTTGTGGTGATACTAAATGATTCTTTCATGAATTTATAACTTTCTTCTGGGAAGAGCTTTCAATGGTTTTGGAGCTGTGGTGTTGAGGCATGTGTTCCTTTGGTCTATTCAGTTTTAAATAAGTGATTTCCCCCGCTCCTTCAAGATGCGTAGCTCTGCTGTTCACTGTTTCTGAAAGGTCATGCTGAAAATTCCAGTTACTTGAGTAAAATATAACAATTTGAACCATACTTTAAAATATGTTATTGAAATGTAAGGTGAATTATTATTGAAAGTGTAAAGCAAATGCTAATTGTGTCAGAAGTTGCCTTGCTTCTACTTTTTTGTTTTCCTCTATGTAACAGAAGAGTAATATTAACCTCATCAAAACAGATAATCCTCTTTGATAGACCTACTACCGTGTTGAACTTGTTGCTGCAGCACTGGGGTGATGTTTTTTTAGGCAGGTTCTCCCATTCGATTCCCAGATTAGTATTGGACTCCGTTCATCTGTGGAAGTGTTGACATTGCCACTGGGTCCATCAGAGCCTGCTGGCCATGGGAAGTTTATAGCGGTTATTGCTGCTCCGTGTGCTGGTGACTGCCGTCTGTCTGGAACATGGTCAGTGTCTTGGCGGGGGGGTCAAAAAGCCTCTAGACACTTGTCCTGCTTATCTTAACTGTGGGGCTCGTGTCCCTGCCAGAGGAAGGCATATTTATGGCTTGAATATTTTATTTTAGCGTTGCCTTCCTGAAGGCATCTCTGATTCCTTCAGGTTCATTGGGCTCCATGAGACTCGTTCTGGTTTCTCTGCTTCAGGCAGAGTTCCCTGACTCAATGCCAGTTGTGCCTTACAGTGGTTACGGTGGATTTTTCTTCTAAATATGCATCACCCTTTGGATTTTATGCATGATCAGTACCTTCTGGTTTTGGCACTTTAAGAACCCTGAGGAAGTTTGAGGAATGGCTTGTTTTGGATCATCTTTCCTTTGTTTCTTTCCTAAAGCCCGTCTATTAAATGAAACATGAGTTATTTATAGCAGACCTCTTGAGCCAGGTCAGCCTCCAGTGCTCAGAAATGATTGCAAAGCTGCTGTGTCATCGTGATTCTCTTAAATGAAGTGAGGAAGGTGAGCAGCAGAGTGATATCTGCATGGATCCCCACCACCATTTAGTACTCCCCTGGAGTCAGACCCTGGGATGTTTATAACACATTTTTTTGACGTGTCTTCACTGAGACTTTCCTGCTGAATTTACTGCTTTTTTTGGAAGAAAAGAGCTGTAAGTTACCTCGGTGGGAATTTCTTGAGTTTCAGATTTTTTTTTTCCTTAGGAAAATCTATACATTAAGTGAAAGTATGTGTCTAGGCAAAAGCAGTTTATTGATGTTCAAAATCTAATTTGAAAGTTACGTTCTTTCAGTTTTCATATGAAAGCGGCGAATTCAAAGCTTTAATATACTCTCAGGAAGCAAAGCTTTACATATTGTTCTCCCTTTGTCCCTGTCCTGTCTCCACCCTTATTTCCTGGACTTCTTATTTACTATTTCAATATTCCTCCCTTAAGCTTCCCTGTCCCCTGAGGAAGCTTCTTTCACTAGTTAGAAAAAGAAGAAAACCAAGTTGCCTATTATCCTGTTGTTCCCAGAAGATGGCAGAAAACGGGTAGTAAATATCACTTGATGCCAAGTAGTTCCTTCCTCTTCCATGGATAAATAAAGAAGAGGTTGATGTTTGGTTTTCTTGTTGGTTTTAATTTTTCTTTTTGACTTGTATCACTTTACCCTGATGTGCCCTTTCTTCTCTTCTTGGGCATCTTCCTTCACCTACCAGAACTTTGAAACTGTTCGTGTTAGTGCAAAAATGAGTAGGCTAAAATTTGTGACAAATAGTTACTGTTAACCTGCTAATGGAGACAAAAACCCACTGAGGCCCAAATCTGATGGGAGAGGCTGATGATGAGCAGGGATGATCAGGAACCTCAGAGCAGTGGGGAGCAATGACTTTTGTCCAGGGGGGATTCTGCTAGGCCACCTCCATCACGGCCATGGCTTGAGTTGCAAGTGGTTGCCTCATTGGAAGGCCCAGCACCGCGCTCTCCAGCCTTCTGTACTTGAACCGCCTGCTGAACAGTATTGCTCCAATGCTGTTCTCCGGCAGTGTCCAGATGCACCTACTGAATAATCACATCTGAGTTTTATTGCTTTGTATTTTTAACTTAAGCCCTAAAACGCTGAGACAGCTAAATGGCTTCTGAGCCGCTTTACAAATCCCAATCATTTAAACATATGACCTGTGTTAAGGTGGTTACGATGTACGCTCTTCAATGTTTTTGCAAGAAAAGGATGACTTCAACGTTATTCTAGGCTAGGATTTACAAGATTTTGTCATTAAATATGCATTTTTATGCTGTTTCCAAAACATGACTTTCATTTTATTGCAGTGGAATTTATACCACTTTAGCAAAGGCTCCCAGTCTGCTATGAAATACTATTTATAGAAGAAACAAGTGTAACTGCAATCCTATATTGATGCTTTACTGGCCCAAGACGAGCCGTATTTCATACCTGACAATTATGAACAGAAAAGCAAGCAAAGGAAATGCTGTTTCAAGTGATTGTGGGTTTCATGTGGCATTGTAGGCGATAACATCAAATAGTGACTGATAAGACTATCGGGATTATTTGAAACACAAAATCAGGGTGACAGTAACAAATTGTCCTTTTATGCTGTCTTTGTAGTTAGATGAACCGTTCCCAGTTATTTATTGCTGAAACAGTCTTTTTCAGAGGACTGTGCGACTACAGCCTTTGCTGAGAACTTGGGCTCGGAGACACTCCTTGAATGACTTGAGTGGTTGAGCCCTGCACGTGAAGTACAGGGAGCTGCAGTTTCTCTGCTGAAGGGCTGCTGCACATCAGCAGTTGTCGCTGGTGCTGGTGTAACCGCCCAGGAAGAGCCCTATTTCCATCTGGGCTCACGTAGTAAAATGATCTTGTCTTCTGAGCATGCAGAAGCACCTGTCCTCACAGTGGTGCTGGAAACCATGAAGGGGAAGGGTGTAGAGTAAAACATCGGCAGGTTCTTGCGCTACGTACTGACTGCATCTCTAATGTATTTTATAGTGGGATGTAAATCCCTGTGTTCTACATTTTGTCCAAAACAAACTCCATAACTATTTAATTTTTAAACTTTTTTTTAGTCCCTCTTGACAAAAAAAAAAAGTTGGTGACACTAGTATAAGTGGGCTAATGCTCTTTTTCCCTTTTCCAATGGGAAGGGAAAAAAGGGACAGCAGTAAGAACAGTACCAGCAAGGAGCACAACTAGTAGCGCCTGGGATTTTAGAGATCTCAGTGGTGCTGAGGATATCAATATCTAGTTGTGGTGGCTTTGGGCTTTGCAATCAATTTTTTGGTATTGGTCTTCTAAATCAAAGACGTGTCAAATGAGTTGGAGGCATTTGGGGCTATTTCTTTCTTCCTCTTCAATGCTGCATAATGGAAGTAGAAAACTGCTTGTGTCAGTTAATCCTCTGAAGACCTGGGGCCCTTGTAAGAACTGTTGGATTTCTTAAGCTGATTTCAGGGTAGTTCTGGGGGAATTAAATATGACTCTAGGTTAATATTTTCTAAAGACAAAAACTTAAAGCAGGAAGCTGTCTTTGCTCTGTGGCCACTGGCTGATCCAGTTGGTACCCCAGCAAACTAGGATGTTGCTTGAAGGAACACTAACTCCAGCTGGATTAGTCTCAGGTCTGGGCTGCATGGGAGGCTTCATCTCTCTGCATGAGGTGTACAGACAAGGGAATAAAATACTTCTGTAAGGAGTAAGTATTTTTCTTCCTTCCATTTTAGGTCCAGAATTTGCAGATTTTGTAGCTGTCTTCATGGGTATGAGTACTAAAGCATTTGGCACTTCCTAACAACTCTTCCTTTCTTTATATTTCAAAGGGATTTCTTTACATGTGGAAAAAATCTTTGCCATGTCTCACAAGTGAAATCATACAAAATGCAGAGCGTTGGATAGCAATTTAATGTTAGTAGGTTTGAGACTTACTGTAGCAATCACTCATATGGTTTAATAGGGCAAGAAAAAACTTAACAATTTAGACTGATTTCTTGAAAACATTGAAGTTATAATCCACATAAATTCAGAAAAATTGCTTCTGCATCTTTCTCACCCCAACACAAATAAGTATATAAAACCCTCAGAATTAGAAATAAAATTGATATAACTAATACAAATAAACTGATGCAAACCATTATAATCTGAGATTCCTTATGATTAAATCCAGAGTGATATAACACATTTATACCACTAAAGCTTTAAAAATTAGTTTGTCTCAGCGAAGATGTTACGGGTGGATGGTAGATTGTTAGTTCTGATGTCATGGTAATTACACAGTTGTGAGGTCCTCATTGTGTGGCCGCAAATAACTTTGCCTGTACTTTCTTGACATATTGAGTTTGAAGAGCTCTTGTCTCCAAGCAGTCCATTGCCATGCTGAGTTCTATTTTGTCAATGACTACAGGATGCTTCACTCGGTATGCATATCTGTTGGGAAAGTGCTAATTTTCCTGGCAAGTGAAGGACTGAACATCTGCCAGTCTTCACTTTCCAGGCAGCGAACAGTGCGAGGAAACCGCTTTCCATGCTGTTGAGGTGTCAGTGCTGTCACAGTGCGTATTAATACTGAACGGGAGATATATTCATTCCTAAGCACTGGCTGGTCAGTTTGCTAAACTAGGTAGCCTGATTTTGTCAATCAATTAAGTCTTAATTTCATAGTACGACTTGGTGGTTTTTTGTGAGAAACTAAGTGGCTAGAGGATAGATGCGCAAATGAACTAAATGCAGCAGTTTACACCCCATCCTCAATTCAAAATTAAAAAAAAGAAAACAAACGCACAAAAATCCTCCTAACACACCCACGCCAAAACGAAGGAACAAGACCCCAGACCCCAAACCCAGGAGTGTTTTGTTTATTTAAAAATTCCTTTCCTACAGCTCTCACTCAGTTAATGTGGCTTTCATAATGAGGCTGTTGAACATCTGCTGTATTTGGGAAATCAAGGAAGACAAGGCTGTTTGGAAAAGTGTGTGTGTGGGGAGGGAGCCCTGTTCAGAGAACACCGCCCAGCTGTCTTACAAGTTTCAGTGTAATCGGGTTTCATTATAATGTGCATGATGTGATATTATGTGTGGAGGAAGGTTATAAAAGCAAATGAAATGATAGCAGGTTCTTTTATAGCTCAGTTAATGTACAGTGTAACTATTTTTACATAACTTGTTGAAAGAAAAGAATCCTTTTAAAATACAGACTTCTTTTTTTTTAATTATTATTTTCTTTTTTTTAATCTAATAGCAGGTTTGTTGCAAACAGGCCCTGGGAAATGGCATGCTCTAAAGAGAGCAGCCACCTCTGTTCCTTGTGTACTGGAGGTCAGGTGTGAAAAACTGCATGTCCCTCTGGGGAGAACGGGCGAAAAATATCCATGGTGAGTGGTTATGTGCCAGCTACTTAAGATAAACTCTCTGTGAAACTATCAGAACTCACGTGTCAAACCTTTTACTTATTTTTTTTTGAATGCATCTTTAATGCAAGAATAAATATGTCTTCAGATAGTAATAAACCTGCCAAAATGAGTGAGGCACATACAGCTGGTCCAGACTGGTTGAATATTTAATAAGCTGGCACTGGATTTTTGGTCTTGCTTGATTTTTTTTAAATTATTTTTTCCCTTCCTGCTTAAAAAAAAAACCAACAAAAAAACCAAAAAAAACCCCAAAAAAACCCCAAAACCAAACCCACAAACCAGTGTCCATGGAAGGAGGAGAACTACCTCGGTATTGAGTACTTTGCAAATCCCTATCTTGACCTGAGTGACTTAAGCGTGCTATTTCATTTCTGTATTTATAAAGAAAGTACTTTGATTAAGACCGTAATAATACATACTACATCTCAGTGGCTGCAGCTGGACTGAGGGAGCTCTGGGAGCATGAGTCGGCTTTCTGACAACAGCTGCTTGGGCAGCATCGTTGCATGCTGGGAATGTTAAGGACATATCTTCTTGTTAGAATTATTAAGCACTTCTAGCTGCTTCCCACCCCGCCCTGCGTCTTTGTCGGGAAGTGCAACCACGTTGGCTGACAGCTGGGAATTTACGGAGTGCGTGCTCTTCCAAGTGAGGAGTTTGCAAGGAAAATTACTGTTGCATCTGCGAGGCTCAGGAAAGGGAATATATTCTCAATTTATTTAACAAGGTGGTTAGTGCAAAGGCTTTCTCTTAAGAAGTGGCAATGTAAATTTCTCATATTGAAAAAATGTTGTTCCTAAATCCCGTTTAAATACTACAGGGGAATTTGCCTATTGAGTCTCCAGGCCACAGGTACACCAAGCAATAAATAAGCAGCAAATTAAAAAACCAAGCAAACTATGTGACTGCCAGAAGCATTTGCAATGAATAATAGATGTCAATTATATGCCGAGGCCTTTCCAGAGGAACGGTTCTTCTCCGAGTCAGGTGAAAAGCACAGAGCAAATGCTGCTCTGCAACCAGTGTTGAGCGAAGGCTTCGCCCTTCGCTATGCTGTACGGTTTGAAGTGCAGTAGGTGTAGGATGAACATCTTTGCTACTGATAAGATAAAAGGATGTAAAGAAATCTGTCTGAAACTATGCGTTCTCTTCTAAGACATTTTTCTATCTGAAAATACTAGCAAAGGATTGTCAGCACAAATAAGGCTGCTGAATGTAAAAAGTGATGGAACAGCAAAATTAGTCCAGGGCTTCTCCAACACTTGCTTAAATAAAACCTACTTATTAAATTTTTTTTCCCCCGTGGCCTTCCTTTCATGTACTTCAGATGTGTTGGTTTTCATGCTAAATTTTGCGACGGATTTGACTGCCGGCCTTGTAGGTGTAGGAGTCTCCAAATATTTAAAACATGTATGGATGAGACGCAGGAAGCACAGCTAGCAACTAGGAGCTGAACAAAGCTAGCCAGTACAGATCACCCTTTTTGTTAAATAGATTTAATCAGATAAGAAATACTAATCCCTCTGTATAAAACGCTTGTTCTTTTAATCAAAACATTGGTTTTTATACCTAATAATAATGTTGAGGGAGTAGCTGTTAGAACAGCAAAGGTTAGGCAAGCTATTTATACCGAATACTTAAATAAATCTTCTGAGACGGCGCATCATTATCTCACAGTATCCTTGTGTTAAAGAAATATATCTGACCTTGAGTTAAATCCTCTAGTTCAGGGTATTTCTGTTGAGATGCATTATATGCACACTGCAAGTAGAGTCCTCGGAGACAGGCCAGGATACTTTCATAAAATTTCACTTTGGCAAGTAAATGGCATTGTCAACAAGTCCACCCCCCTGCTTTTTTGGAAGAGTTTCAGGGTCTAAGCCACGATTACTGCGTTGCTGAAGCTGAAAAGGATGTTGATGTGGAAAAGTAATAAGCCAAGCTGTCTGTAGTGGGGTTGATAGTAGTAACCACTTATCTTCTGTCGATGTTCTCTTCCTCGCACTACTCTTGTGAAAAATTATTCACAGAGGTACATCTTAACTCATGGGAACATACAGTGTCGTTTCTAACAGTTACAGTCTGGGAAACTTAATTTTTATGAATGAGGTACTGAAGCCAGAATGTCAGTACTTATTAGGATAATAAAACATTTCCCTCCCGCCACCCCGCCGTTCTGATTTTAACTAACTAAATAAATTCAATAGTAAAATGATAAGCTACTGTAGAGGTGTGGGGGGTGTTTTATTGATTTCATTTTGGCTTATACATGATCTGTATGTATGGAAGCTGAATAGGAACATTGAACAGCTTGTTGCGTCTGCTTTCTTGCTGAATCGTTCTTCATAAGACCTTCGGAAAATCGGTTCCCAAAATTGGGGTGGGGAAGAAAGGGGACCCCTCCCATCCCAAATTGTTATTTCTAGTAGGTGCAGAGACTACTGCCATTATGTTAAAATGGCAGTGAAATAGAGAGAAAAACAATGCTTTTTCAATGATATCTCATGTACGGTAAAGCAGTTGCTCTGGATATTTATAAAAACTGCAGAGACTGCTCTTTAGTTTTGCATTAAAGAAACAAAATTGCCAAGCCCCACCTAAACAGGTCATCTTGTTCTCAAATTATTAAAATCTATGTGGTGTTTCTGGTAACTCCGGAGCATGAAATTTGGCCTGTGTGCCTTGATGCTGAGGTTTGTGCTCTAAACTGGATATACATACCTGGGATTAATCACAGGAATATGGGAAACACCCTGGGCTGTTTTTTACATAGGCATTTTTACTATGTTACTTTGAGGACAATATTTAACATTAATTGTCAAGTTTGTCTTTAAATGTGCTTATTTTATGATAATATTCCAGAATAAGCGGGACTCCAAAAATCCAGAAGTAGGAGAGCCTGACTAGGTAGTGTAATATATTATAATTTAAAGACACTTGAAAAAAAATTGTGAATATTTAAAATGTCCAAGAGTTTGTGTGAGATATATCTACCTGACAATTTCCACATACTTCACAAATCATAGGGAGATATAAAGTAAATTTGATGGCTTTTTCTTAAGATCTTGCATTTTAGACTACTTTATTAGAAAAGAAAGCCACAGCACTTAAAAATGAATGGTTTTGTCCCAAGGCAGGAAGAAAATCTGGGATGTGTCCTGTTTTCCTCTTCCTCCCCAAATTTGAGGTCTGTCTTTCTAGTTACAGTTGTCACAGCCTCAGGCCAAGGTGTCTACAGGAACTCCTTGCGCTAGAAATGCTCATTTCGTGTGGTTCTGCTTTCTGAGCTCTGTTCCCTTACACAGAGCCTTGGTGATGCTCAAGTTTTAGCCCAGGAGTTATTAAATCGTCAGACTTATCTACAAACGGTGACCTTCTTTTTGAGAACGCTTTGCGTATCTGGAGGCTTTGAAGGAGTTATCTTACGCCGTTATTGTCCCTGATCCCATACAACAATGTACAGCCTTGCAAAACCCTGTCTGCAGCAACACTGATGCAGGCGAGATGCCCTGTCCCAACCGTGATGGTATCTGAACCTTCGTGAGATACGTAGTTTGGGTGCCAGTTAACAGGCAAGTCATCTGAGTTACCTAGGGATGGTTTGAAACCAGAGAGAATCCATTGCTTCTATCTTTTTGGCTTCAAAGAAAGATGGTAATCGCTGCTGTTCAGCATCAGCTCTTTGCGGCACGCAGCCAGGAGCAATGAAGCAGCATTAGACCCAGCGAAGTCTCGAATGTCAACGCAGAGCAATGCCAGCATAAAACACAAGTAGGCTCCAGCTCTAAGCCAGGCTCACCTTTTAAATTCTGTAGTGTTTAAAAGGCCCAAGGTGATACTCTTATGAAACTTGTTTAATGAATTTAAAATATTTATTAGAAAGGCCCAGTGAGATGTTACAATTAAAAAGGAAAGTCTGATTTATAAGGATGATCTTTTGATTAGACGTATGCTGAACTCTTTGAAAATTGGCTGGTGAGCGGGGCACTGCTAACAAGCTTTTCATGTCTAAAGCTTTTGATCCATTAGGGTAAGAAACGAAGAGAAAGTTGGGTACGTGAAGGACATGACTTGCAGTTACTGCTTTCCTTGGGCTTGCTGCTGGGAGAGAGATAGATACTGCTATCAGTTAAATTAAACTGTAATTTGGATAGGAATCTAGATACTGGAAGAACCTTTTAAAAGTAAGGCCATCTCACCCTTGAAGCGTGTGATCGTGGGGCAAGGCAGCCAAGCAAGTGGGAGATCTGAGTAAGGTGCGTCTGTGTCAGAGGGTCCAGCATTAATTTTTCTGGCATGATATGATTATGGGATTTTTGATTCAGGCAGATATAAGGAGGAATTGGGGGAAAAAAAATGAATTATTATTTTTCTTTTTACTTCTAATAGTTTTAGGAGGTGTATGCTGGGGCATAGGGCAGTGTGTTCTGTAGCATATTCTGTAGGTGTTATGTAGTGATGCTGAAGTAAAATAAAGCAATTAGTTTCCCTTACTGCTGGAAAGAAGTTCTGGAACTGCAGAATAACTTATGCTGGAAACCTGAATTTTGTGGCTGCGTGGAGGCTTTGTATAAATCGTATGTGTCTTGGGCTGTATGGCATCTCACGACGGTTCTCATGTCTTTCAGTAATAATAACAATTTTTAATTCCTTGTGTTATTGCAGGTGATCTTATTGTATCTTTAGGGTCTGTTCCAAACAATATGGATGGGTAGTAAGAAATTAAAACTAAATAGTAAAAATTCAAAATTGCAGTGGAAGAGTTTGACACTTGATCTCCAGAGCTCTTCTAAATTTCCCAAACAAGCTATAAAAACCTTCAGCAAAGACTTCAAGAAACTATGTGAGCAAACTTCCCCGGGAACAATCTTTTGGAAAAAGGCTTTCTGTGTGAAGAGATACCCTCTCCCTATCAGGGTATTTCCTTGTGTTAATTGTTATGTAGCTTTTAAGGTGCTATTATTGTAATTAATAAGGCTGTCTTTTCTGACTTCAAATGTTTAAAAAAAATACATTTTGTCTATAGATAACAGTAGTGTGTGTGTGTGTGCCTGTGTTTGTCCTCTGCATGTGTACAGTATCCGTTTTCAGGATGTGATAAACTTGAAGTACACTTTGCTAGGTCTTATATTAGTGGGCTGATTCCCTTCAAAGTCAAGGGACAGGCTGCAATAAAGCCTGAATTAAAGACAAAACCCAAACAAACTACCCCACTCCCCCAGTTGCTCGTTCCATCTCTGTCATTATAGGCACCTTTAAAGATATTATTTCACCCTGATGAGTGGAGCGAATTTAAACAATCCCACCGTGCAGAAAGCCTGGAAGAATGGCCAATATGTCTATAATAAATATTCCCTTTGTTAATATTATGACATCAACAAAATCAAACATTAGGAATATAAAAATATCCATTCTTATTCACTGTCCCCCATTCAGTCTTTCCTATCAGCCTGTGACCGACTGCCAGCTGTTGCGGAGGGAGAAGTTTTTCTCTATTTTGGTGTGGATAAATGATAAATCTGGTTCCACTGACCCCCTGCTTATCTCTTTTTTTTTTTTTTTTTTTTTTTTTTTCCTCCCCCCATCCACGCTTCCAGCAGCTCGGCTCGGCATTTCCAACTGCAGGCTCCGCTCTGCTCGGTGCTGCACTCCAAGGGCACCTCCCTGTCCATCACCCAACTCCCTTCAGTTTGTTGCTGATTATTTTTTTTTAGCTCTGACTTTTCTGACAAGCAGACAGGGCACTACCTGTCACTATGAGGAAAGGGAGCCTTATAGTTAAATTTACAATAAAATGTTTCAATTTGGATAGAAAACGAAAGAAAGTAGTGGGCAAATTCACAAGAGATCCTGCCTGGCGTTCCTCCCTGCTGAGCTGTGGCCTCATATACATCTGCCAGCCTTTAGCAAACATCTTCTAGCTGTTCGGCAGTAAATCAGATGCGACCTCTTTAACTCACTTTGACAATAAAAGTGCCCCACTGTAGAGGATAAGTGGAAAAACACTGTGTTTGCAGAGAGGTGGGTAGCAGCCTGATGGAGGCCTGGCTCTTGCGGTCAGATGCGCTCGTGCCATGAGCGGTGCAGGGAGGACCTGGGACTTCCCTGGACTGGCCGTGCTTATCCCGTATAAACTCCTGTGCTTTGCTTTATAAACGCAGAATTTTTGCACAGCTACCACGCACGCACCCACGGGCTGATGCGGGTGAGCGGGAGCAGACATAGCAAAGCCCAACAAGTTCACTGGGGATTAACTTGCTGGACCCGATAGTCTTCCATGGCAGGGAAATAATCACAGATGAGAGAGATGTGCGTTTGGGGTGTTCTTGCCCTCATCTGTACGAAGGAACTAAACCCCAAAAGAAACCCTCCTCTTGTTTGGAGTGGCACAGGATCAGGCCCACTAAGCCAGGCTTGGACCTTGCTCCAGAGTCCATTGCTGTGTCTCATTCTGCTGGAACAATAATGTTGCCCATGCTGAAAATGAATTTGATGTCATCCTCTGAGTTAGAAGTTATTAGTTAAATCTTCTCTTGCTTGCTCAAAACAGTAGTCGTCTTTAAGTTGTCAAGAACATCTGTCATCTGTTCTTCAGTCTTTAGGGGGAAAAAAAAAATTTAACATGCTGTTCTTTGGGATCCTGATTAAGCACAAATTATCCTGCCATCAAACTGAGCAATTTCAGTGCAAAATTAGTGTAAAAATAAAGCCCAATAGAAGGGAATACTGCCATGGGGACTGATGGGTGGAAGATGTAGATATTGGACAGACAGCCTGGGACTTCTTTCAGCTGTATAAATCTGGTTCTAGCATCCAAGGGGAGAAGCCAATTGTTATTTACTGTTGGCCTGGATTTATCTGTGGCACTTTCATGTGAATTGAGCTTGAATACATGCGTTATTTTTAAAGAGTCCCGAGAGCGTTTGGGATGTGGAGAAATGGGGAGGATGATCAAATTAAAGCTGAAGCTGCAACATAAAGTGGATAAATATTAGAATTGGGTGACATACATATAAAGAGTGCCAGTAATTCATCACGATGTCATCCACGCAGATATTTTACCCAGTACTCCTGAGAAGCAGTTAGAAGTTCCCTGGAGTATGGTTCGCTACACGTTGCATAGTTTTGCTTTTTTATTTGGTCACTTATATTTGCCGAATTGATGGGTGTTTCTTCTTTTACATGGCAGGGGAGACTCCCTTGTCACATATATGAAATACTTGGTTTGGAAAGGCTGCTGAGATGCACAGCATAGCCTCAAAATCCGGCTGATGGATGCTCTTTGATTAAAGACAAACGCATGTACAATACATGCCTGGAAACTATTTTCGAGTTGTGGAGAGCAGAGATGCTCTGGTAACACTGTTGACCTAAAAGTGCTGGATATCAGACTAGGAGCTATTTAAATGAGTTTGTAATAGGTGTCTGCTTGAATAAATGTTAATGCTGTTTTGTTTTTGGGAAACCAGGACGTAGAAATGACAGAAGGGGAGTGAAAGATAGTTTTCTGGAAAAGTTGGAAGCTGAAACTTCCAAGTGCCTAAACAGCAGCTAAATTTTAAGAGGGTGTTTTTAAAGTCTTGTTTGACTGTTTCACATAAGTGGGGGGTAACTTTGACCCTTCATTTACCCTCTGCTTTGGGTGCAGTCTCTCCAGTGGCTTGAAGGGAGCCATGGCCAGGAGTTTCTCCCTTCTGCAACTTATCCCATCTCTCTTGTAACCCCACTCACTGGATAAAGAAAGAAAACATGCAAAAGGATGGTGAAAATGCGACTGGAGTAGCTGCACAGGATCCGATGGTTCCATGCTCCTCCATTGCAACAGTACCTGAATGATTGGAGGTTCTGTCATGCATTTTGGTTTTGTAACCTATAAAGCATGAAGATGCTATTACTTCTGTTTTCCAGCCAATGATCTAGATCTCTCAGGGAAGGTCATGGTATAGAAACTAGAGTGCGAAGTGCACTTTGCCTTTGCTACTAGACAAAAAAAAAACTTCCTAAATTTTCTGATGTTGCTCTGAAGCTCCTATATTCCTCCTTGGAGGAGAAGAACAAAGTAATCAGGAGAGACTTGAGGGTTACACGGGCTTTAGAGATCATCAGGAAAACATCTTTATGAACAAAGGAGCTGCAAGACACACTAGGGTTTTGTCTGCTCGGGGTTAATTTAGCCCATCATCCTTTCCCAGCAGCAAGTCCAATACTGTTTCAGAGTTTACCAGCCCATCTTTCAGGGGCTGTATAAAGAGGCCAGATAGAAGATGCCTGAAATGGACACTGAAGCTGCCGAGGCACCAGGTCTTGCTGGTGTTTCGTCTTGCGGGCGCTTTATCCTGCGGCATGCCGCGCTCTGCATGCCTTTCTCTAGGACAGCTGGCTGCGCTTCAGGGGGCCTTTCAAGATGAAACATGCTGGAAAAAAATAAATAATTATTATTATTGTGCAGCTATCATGGTTATGAATGTTTAATTTATAGACTCCAGACTGTGGCCAAACTCCATGCAAAGGAACAAGGAAAAAAAAAAAGGAGTAATTACATGCTAAAATGGCTGAAATCCTTCTCTGGAGCCTTCTGTACGACACCTTTTGAAAGTGTGTTTTTCTTCTTAAGTTGTATTTGTTATTAGCTTACAAAGCAATTGAGCTGTATGCTAAATGGATCAACAGCAATTACGACTGGACAAACGTAGAACGCGTTTGCTTCGGGTTTCTGAACCTGTCCCCTGTCGTGACTTACATATCGCATCTGGGCGTCATGCGGTGCTGACGTGCTGGATGGCTCCACCGCACAGACAGCCACGCGAGGAGCACGGGCGTCAGCGTGCGCCTCCTGGACGTTTCTGATCAATATTTGAACACGTGCTGTTGTCAAATCAAACGTGTGCAATTATTTCCAGTATTTAAAGGTTGAATCTCTTTGGGTGGTGGCTTTTCTTCCTCCTCCCTCCTCGAACTGAAGGAAGAAGTCTTATGTATTTTAGTTGTGGGGTCACTGTGGAGGGATGTAACTTAGACGCTACTGAATATTGGGTCAAATTCAATGTGATGGCATTGAGGGATTTGCAGATCTATGGGAGGGGATATAAGCTTTATTTTGGAAGCAGGTAAGGAGAAGAAAGGTGCTATGGCATCTCTGCCTTACCTGGATTTCCTCACCCATCCCTCTCAAAACGTCTGCTGCTGCCTAGTGTAACTTAACTTCAGAGCAGAGCAGCCTTCATCTAGTCCTGCCACCTTCTTTTAATAAATATTTTAAAGATAACTGTGAAATGCACCTAGGGAATGCAGCCACAGTTTTCAGTGGGAAATATTGTATCCAGCATCTCTCCTATATGATTCATTCCCACCCTAAGTTCTCATTAACTTCAAGAAAAATGGTAGGTTGAATCGTGTCCTGCTTCCTTTTCTTTTTGTGGGTAAAATCTTATCACTTTCTCTTGCTGCTTAAACAGGCAAGAAGGTTTTAATATTGTTTCTAGGGGAGAAGAAAAGTCTTTTAAGCATTAAGTGTCTTGTCCTTCTGTTGCTTTCTGTGTTTAAAAACTTCTTTCAATAATAGGCTTGATTCTACAGTGAGTTCTTTGAGGAGAAATCTGAACTGGTGAGGAGGCTCTGAATGGGAGCTTAATCTGTCCTTCAGAAATGCTTTCGGTCGAGGCCCCGGTGGCCTCTGGCCTTCACGAGACCAGCTTACCTGCACCAGGTCTATCCTGAATATTTTTAGGACTGGGGCTTTTACTACTTGATTTAATCATCATGTAAGGACTCATTAATTTCCTTTTTTTTATTTGATTACTGCAGAAGAGCTGGTAGAGTGAAACACGGATGTATAAGTTCCTGGATTATAGATATTGGTATAAATTTTGGAGAAGTAAAAGTACAAAATAATTTGGCTTAATTTTCTGTCAAAACACTTCAAAACTCGGATCAGCTTGGTGGGAATCTTGCCCCTTGAATTTGGCACTCTTTTTGCAGTGGTTAATGGCTATTTTTGGGCTACAACATGGTAATATGGAGAGAAAGGAAGAATCTGTTGGGGAAACTCAAAATATATTGCAAATCTTCTCTAGGTGGAATAAAATTATCTAACTTGACACTGCAGAAAATGTGGGGATATCGCCTTAGGATGCACGATTAAACTGAGTTTTATTTCTTCTCATGGTATCTTGTTTTGTGTTGACAGAGTGCGAGTTATAAGCAATTGCTACGTATTTTGTAAATAGCTGTATTTCCTATTCCATACTCTGTTCTGCAATATTTTTAAGATCACAGACTCTTCACAATATAGAAAACTAAGAATATGTGGGCTTTGGTCGTATTTCTGCGGCCTCTGCATCCCCAAAATCACGTAACTCAATTTTCTATCTAAACTATTTAAATCGAAAATGAAGACTGATACTCTCTCTGAACTTCACTTCTGCTGAGCCACAACATGAGGTTGGCAGCAATTTGTTTCTCAAACAGGGAAAACACTGTAGAACAAAGCTTTATTTGATGTAAAATCCAGAAGGACGATATTGCAGATCATTTTAATAACGTTAATTTTGTAATGCTAATGAACTTTCTATCTCTTCCTTGGTTTTATTTGGTGGGAGAGTTGTAAATTAAGGAAAGCAGATATTAGAATTACAAGGGCAATCATGCTTCATAATCACCACCCAGCAGAGGCTTTTATTTCAGGAATGAACAGGAAACACTCAGGACAGTGGCATTAATTTTATTGACTTGGTAGGCAGGTCCAAATGAACAAATTATAGGCATATGATGAAGTGACAATCACAGCTGGAATACATCAGCTGCGCGGAGCCTTTGCTGCACCCCAGATGATGATTTCTAAAGCTCAAGGTAGGATTCTTAAAGATATTTAGGCTCCTTTCATCTGAAAACACCTGGAATTGGGAACCTATTATGGACTTTTTTCATGTATCTGGCTTGCCAGAATTTTTTTTATATGTTTGAGTAAAAGAAAACTTTACGCAAGTCCACATGCTTTTAGTACAACAAAGACTTCTAGCGAAAGAAATATGGCTGTTTAAATCAGAATTCACATCTGTTGATGTAACTGCTTTGTCAGTAGCGTGGTTTTTTGTTGTTTGTTTTTCTTTTTTCCTGCTCAGCCCAGAGCAAGTGCAGATGGGGAAAGTGTGGTTATTTCTGACAATGATTGTGTGAATGCTTTGCACGTGACACAACTGAATAGCAAGGAGAGGCTGAATGAAGAGATGTATAAGGATCGAAGGGCAGCCTTATGGCAGATTTTGTTCTCCCTGACTTTAGGAGTCATTTGCAATATGTGATTATGTTTTGCCTCATATTACTTTGAAAGGAGCCTGGGCAGTATCTATTTTTTTGTTTTCTTCCTTTTACTTGAGTTGTGTTCTTGGAGTGCTTGAATACTTTTTTTTCTTCATTTATTTTTCTGGAAGTGATTCAAAAGACATTTGGAGAAGTTAATGAGACAATTTGTAATTTACTTTCTTTTGGGGGTGATCCAAAGCTATTTGAAGGCAATAGAATGGTCTCATTGACTCTGAAGAGCTATGGGTTAGGCCCTCAAAGAGAATTGTTTTTAGTCTATTGACAATTAGGTGATATCTCCATATGTGAAATTATAAAATACAAGTATAAACATTATAGCTCAAAGTGTTTTAGTATTGCTTTGCAGTTCTGTCTTCCAACGTGCTGCAATTATACTGCCTCGCTGGCCCTAGATGTGGTGGGGCAGACTGCTATTCTGGTACAGGAACCACTTTAAAATAAACAGAGACTATTAGGCTGATAATTACTGGTACCAAAAGAAGAAAAATAAGAAAGGAAGTGAAAATCCAGATGTGTTGTTGCAACGGGGATTTTTGGCAATAGTGAGGACAAGGCTTCTTTTCAGCCATGATGGTCACAGGGAAGCTGTATCAGCAGGCACAGGTATAGCTACCCCTGCCTTGGGACTGGAGGTGGGCTGGTTGACCTCTTACTAGAGTCCCTTACAGCTCTCTTCTGTGATGGGGTGGTTTTGTGGTTTGGTTTTTTTTTGGGGGGTGTTGGTTGTGTGTGTTTGTGTAATTTTTTTTTTTTTTGACCCTACAGAGTGATGCTATGAAAACTTAATGGTACGTTAATTATACATTAGTGTATTGTTGTGATGACAAGGTAGAGGGTAAATATAAAAGTGAGGGAAGAAACTGAGGTAAAAGGAGAACGAAGAGGAGAATTGAAGTTGCTCTCACTGGTAAATAAGGCTCAATGTCACCCCTTTTATTTGCTACCTGCTGAAGGTGAGGAGGGAAATGTGTATCTGCAGCTATGTTAATATTAGCACATTCAAAATTGAAGATAAAACAAAACTGACTTATAGGCGTTTCCCTTTGGTTTGCTAGTTGTTCTGATAACTAGTTTTGGAAGGGTTCACCCACGGATGTTTCACCGGCAGACAGCAACGTGCCTGCTGTGACTAAATGTGCTCATTCCCAATAACTCGCATGTCAGCCTCATTATACAAGACGCGAATTACAAGGGCATATGTATAATCTGGGAACCATTCCAGATCCATCTTTTAAACAATGAGGTGCTCCATGCTGATTGCACCAAGTATGTTCCTCTGTAGCCGTGCCAGCAGCCGCAGCAAAGGTCTGCTTTGAGCCGTGCTGCTTGGTGGACAGGTCAGGTGGCAAAATTGCTGTAGCGGCTGCCCATCATCAACGCGTTAGCTCAATCAGTCTCCATTGAGGAGTATCTTACTGATATCTAGAAACTTCCTCAGATGTGAATTTTATTGGAGTGGCCTTGGCTTATTTTCTAGGATAGCTTTGCTCAATTCTGAAATGGCCTCGGTTGCAATTTTTACTCTTGTCCCATTAATAACTTCCCATTATTTATTTGACTGACAAGGTAGTTGATGTGTAGGGATCTTATATCTACACTTTGGCTTCTTTAACATTGCTAGCTTTTTTTTGGGGGGTGAATGCATAGTCACTTGATTATGTTTCACTTCGTGAGGTTTCAATGTGAGGTGGAGGCAAATGTGGCCTGAGACCCCCACCCTTGTATGCGTATTAAGTGCTCCCTCTTCTCTGCTAACGTGTGCTAAGAAAGCAGCGCTCTGTTTCTCAGCAGAGCTGTGCCCAGCCAACTCAGCCTCCCACTGTAAACCTTAAGTTTCTCAGAAATACAGGGAAATTACTCTCCTGATATAACTCCTCCCCCCCAAGTAACATACAGTTGCTGACTAATACCTGGCTAGGGTTCATATTGCTTAATGGCATCTCAGGGTTATGGTTAATAGCTTTATCAGATAATTACAGTGCTGGAAACAATGTGATGTGTGTTCTGTTGTGGGGATTTGAGATGCACCCTATCTCACAGGGCTCTTAGTATTAATATCTTTTCTTCTCTCATCCATTTCAAATAGCAAAGAATGAGCTGGAACAGATGGTTGTGTGTTGTCCTTGTTGTCCTAGCCCAAATCCCAGACCTGCTTGTTCTCCCCCATCACCCTCAGGAAAGCTCTATGCTACAACCTCTAGTTGGCTCCTGTCCAACACTTATACCCAGGAGAGGTCGTACGTGCCTCTTCCAATGACATTTTACAGCATAAAGGACTCTCTCCTCTGCTTCTCTACGGGAGGAATACAGAGCGGTGGAAGCCACGTCTGTACCTGGCGAAGACGTTGGTGTAGCCTGCACGCTTGGTGCTGGATTAGGGTGTTGGAATAAAAGGTCGAGGTTCTCGTTGTCTACACCTCCGTATATCTGGTGTGATGATTTTGTAACTTGGGCTCTGGCGTATGAAAAGGGGGGCTTGTGAGCGGCCTCAGGGACAGGGCTTCATTCCTGCTTGGTGGAGGGAAGGCTGAGTCGCAGTTTCTAAATATGATGGCAGTTAATATTGACAATAAGCAGGGTCATAAGCAGTAAGGAAGAAAATGAAAGTCCGAGGAGGGGATGTGGTCTCTTTTAACCTTTTTGGGCTGGTAACATAACTCATAGTAAGATTAACTAGTCTTCATTAGATTCTCCTCTGATGAAATCCAACCTTAAATTAAATGCACAGCTGAAACATAACCTTCTGTTGTAGAAGTCCCTGAGGGCTGGACAACTTCCCTTACAGGAAGGAGCAAGATGTGGACAGGAACCTTTCACTGTCCTCTACAGCCACTACTTGCTCCATGTGACCCCTCCATGGGACCGAGTGAGCTTATTGGGGAGGTTTTGTGCCCTAAAACCAAGCTTGTAAGGTTCTTGTGTGCTGCACTCTGTCATGTTCCTTGTTTTGGCTGGACTAAATGCCTCTCCGAACAGGAAATGATACTAACAGTGTATTTGTGTGCTTACAAATAGAAACTAATATACTTGCAGAGCCAGAAGTTTGATTAAAACTTGGATGAGTTAGATATAAAATTCTCCTCTGTCATCAAAACAAGTATCATCAAGCTATGACCTCTCTGTGTCCAGGCATGCTGCAAGCCAGAAGCAGAATTTAAATGTCACCAGCCTCCTTGTGGCTTTAAAAAAAATGAACTATGAACTCCTTTTAGAAATAGTAAACTGATGGCAACTGAGTTGGAACTTCTTGGCAGACTCTTCAAGAACATTTTGTGGCCTCTCTGCTGGGAGCCACAAGTGTCAAGTGTTTCTATACCTGTGCTCGGGCATGTCCCTTGACGTAGAAATGGTGGGCCACAGTGTCCCATCAGTCTGACTGAACATCTAACATCCACTGTCTAATGAAGCCATGATCTTTTATAGAGTACAAAATATAAGGCCTTCGTGATGTAGGCAGTAATTTCATACTAGGTGTATAACTTATTTGAGTTAAATCAGGCTGTATTACTTATATAATAGCCAAGCTTGGAAAAAACGAAAAATTTCTAATATTTTTGTACCTTCCACGAAGTTACTTAGCTAATTC
Organism: Mycteria americana; assembly: GCF_035582795.1. Lineage (NCBI taxonomy): Eukaryota > Metazoa > Chordata > Aves > Ciconiiformes > Ciconiidae > Mycteria > Mycteria americana. The sequence goes on from NC_134371.1 coordinate 3,795,982, forward strand.
AAGTGGGGCATTTTACTACAGCACAGAGGCGTTAGGCTGTGCTCAACTGCTGTGTAATCATTATAATGAAAAGTAAATAATCTTAAGCCATTTGGACATGAGGAAGTTGGGAAATCAAGTCGTCTTAGATGATACCATTTTCACAAGCCTGCATCCTTCCTGTTGATTGGTTGGTCACATACTTATTCAGAGATATATATAGATATATAAATGTATATATAAAAAAAATGATGGGACTCCTCTTTCAATCAATCCCAGCAGCTGTATAATGATTTAAGTTTTTTTGCAATCAATCTAGCTAGGTTTTAAGAGTTAATTTCTACTCTGAAAGTGTCCTGAAGCATTAACTACACAGTTTTCAAAGTCCTCCTGCTCTTCTATAAGCTCATCAGAAAAGAACATGGTGCATGTCATCTTTCTTGTGTGAAGCACTTGAAGGTGAGAGTTTTCTTTCCCTGAGGAATACCTCTGTTTAGATTTGTGTCCTACCACAAAATGTTTTGTGAAGTTAAGTGTTTTTATGAAAGCAAGGAGATAAATCAAACTTAGAATGCCAGTGACTAGTATGACCTTTCATTAAAAACTGTTGGAAAAATGAAGGGGGGGGAAATATTGAGCTTTTAGTCTTCATTTTTAAAAGACTTGAATTATTTTCCTTGGTGAAGGACAAATTTTAAGTCGCACATCATCAAATATTGAATATATTTGCTGCTTATGTAAAAGAGTAACTTTATCCTAGTGAGATAGAGGAGATTAAAACAAGCAGGCTGCATTCCTAAATTCAATTGTTTTCCTGGGAGATGCCATGCAGCTTGGCAATAGATTGACACCGTGTCAAATCTGTTTCTTTAAAATTGCACTCAAACGAGTTGCCCTCTAAATGTCTCCCTGAAAACTGCGCTGGCTAATGCGGTACCTAATGAAATTAGTGAATTAAATTTCTGAGAAAGTATTATCCGAACGCATGAAGCCCTTTCAGACGGTATCATTTGTTTGAACATTAAATTAAGCAATCTCCCTTCCAAAGAGCTCAGAAGAGCGCTTAAAAGGGCCAGCAGTCTGTCTTCTGCTCCCTCTGGAGGAAAACACGTTTACATTGCCTGTTTGTTCTCCGCTCAATAATTGAACTCTTTGCGAAGGGTGTATCAACAATAAATTGCCAAATCGGGGAGGACACTGTTTACTAAAGTAAAATTAGACCTGTGTCATAGGTCTTGAAATACGTCGCGGCACTCGATGAAAAGGTAACGGCTGATGCCTTGAGCCGGCCGCTGCTTGACGGCGCTAACTGGGAAGGATGTTTGATGATGACTTTGAGCAAACGCAGTCAATAGCCAATATATTTTCCTGAAGTCAGGCACAGCCCTTGTTTTACTGTCAGTCCTTATCGGTCTGGACACTGCAAAAGGAGATGCCATATGTGTGGGTATCAGATAAAGATTAAAGGCCACGGTTTCTTATCAACTCCGGCGTTGAGCTGGCTGAATAGAGGACAGCGAAAAGCTCAATCCGCAGACCACCTGTCAGGGCAAGCCCAGTATTACATTTTAATATATAAATTGAGAAAGCATTTGCAAGGAGTACTAGCATTTTATTATTTTTTTCTAATCACATTCTGCCCTGTCTCTTGGCATGAAGGAAATCATATGAAAATCTCAGTTTAAGCAATAACTAAAAATACACTTCTGGCACCAGGGCTGGCATGGCAAAGCCTGGAAATGGGACTCCTTAAAGCTTTGGAAATATAAAGGAACTCTCTTCTCTTCCTTGTGATTAAAACTTGGGCATCACTGTTTGCTGGTTGCTTGATAAAACCTTCCAAATCCGAGTAGGTATAAAACAGCGTGCATTTTAAGTATGTGCTGCCGTGCACATCGAAATGTGCCATATCAAAAAAATATAGATGAGGAAATGCTGGCAAGGAATAGATAGTAGTCAACTGCGATAGGGCTGAGGGGTCCTAATTTTGGGCATTGGTGTTTGTGTGTGAATGATTTCCAAGGGTAATAATAGGGAAGTCCAAGTATCTCAGAGCAGGCACTTTGACATCCTTCTCCAGCTTGGGGAGTCTCTTTACTTTTTATCCTTTCCCCCTCTTATTACTATCTTTGCTGAAAAGCTTGATGAGATTTTGGGTTTTCAAGACTGGAAAACATAGGAAGACCATAATGTGGTTTCATTTTTGCATGAGAGAGATCTGTCCTATCTAAGTAGCCTGTTAGGGATGCAATCTATTTTATTTATACCAAAACATCTGGTAGCTGACGAGTATGGAGCTAGTTATGTGCTCTTAAGAACATATATCTAAAGGGCTTTTGTAAGGAGCATTTTTTTTCTGAAAGCGCTGCCAATTAGCTTTAGCGTCAGCAAATGAATGACAACCTGGAGAATGCTGTGTCTGAGGCAGATCTGGCTATGCTTTAAAGAAATGCAAAAAGGCAGTAATTAAAGTTAGCAGCAAAAAGTAGAACTCACTTGATGTGGTGCTGTCAATGAAATCAAAACCTTAGGAGTTAATGGTGGCTTTTGATATTTTCATCAACTGTAACATTCATGGAGAACAGACTTGTTTTTCAGTGATTGACCATCACCAGTTCACAGAAAAGAGATATTGGTGGTTTTCAATACACAGATAGCCTAAAGAAATTTTTATCGATGAGAAACAAATTTTTCCATTTTTACACTTAGAGAGGAGCTGCATTTTTGGCCAATGTAAATTACTGAAGTCAATAACACCACGCTGGAGAGATGCGTTGCCCTTCTGACAGGGGAGAGCATGGGCAGTTGGACCTTTTGACCAAGAATCCTAAAAATAAATTCAAGTTTTCAGAACTCTGGGGTGTTCAAAGGATACTTTAGGTTCCTGACAGGCTCTAGATGAATGCTGTGTAGCTGTTGTTGGAGGCAGATGCCAGCCTTGCTGCCAAAAGTCACCCACCATGTGGCAGAGCTCCTAAAAGCTCCTGCTCACAGGGAGGCACCTGATCAGGTGGGATGCTCTCGCCTGCTCCCAGAAGTAGTCCCTTTCCTCTGGTCTTTGCTGAAAATCATTAAATCTGAACGCTGAAATCATTAACACTGAAAATCATTTAAAAAGAGGATTTCGGACAGCAGCTGCCTGAAGTTTGAATGTCTTTCCCAAAAACACAACCACGAAGCACTGATTAGGTATGGTATTCCCTCAGTACTCGCATAACTCCCTTAGACATGATGAAAGTTGTGCATATGTGTTGAGAAAAGACTGCTGCTCTTAATTGCCTTAAAAAGGATTTTATTTCATCCATTAAAATGAAAAATCTCCCGTAGCAGCAGCATATACAAATATGTTTTCATGGATTTGTTCTGAGCTTTCCTTGAAGTAAATGCTAGCAAAACCCACACCTTCTGATGGAAAATATTTAGTATTTGCAACAGAGCAAGAACTGGAAAAATCCATGTAGCTTAAAATAGATAAGTATTATTTTAATGAAAATGATTCAGACTTGACAAGTTCTGTTACAAAGAGAGGGAGTCTGCTGGCAGGTTTGTTTGTGTATTTTAACTACCTAAATAACTTGGAAAAACTGTGGTCCAAGTTGCTAACAAAAAATTTACCCTAAAGACACAGTGGTACTTTATTCCATATTAGCTGATGTTTCTTACCACGAAAAGTTAGTTCTCTCTTAGCAAAATGCCTTTTCTGTTCTGCTAGGCAATTTAAAATTAAAGGTTGACAGGACATGCTAATGAAATAAAGCAATAAACATTTTCTGACAAGTGCAAAATACAGTACTTGTTCGATAAGATTATATTTTTGGAAAATTTTGCTTGGTAAATCTAATTTGTGTCAGTTCAATATTGGCTTGAACATCTAGTTCTAATTTATTGAAAGCACCAGAAAGACTATAACCATTTGTTTAGCACAAAGTGTTCAATCTATAAGAACGAACTTCATGATATTTAATTTTCTGAGCAAAAAAGACGCTCAAAGCAAGCAAAGCAGCAAAAAAAACCCCATGTGACTTCTCCCTCTGAACAAAGGAAGAAGCAAAGTGCGGTTGAAAGCGTTGGGCCAGCGCTAGCAGCGACCTTGCCAATATCATTCACGTGAAGAGGACTGCGCAGGAGCTCAGGAGAGATTCAGACTTGCTATTGAAATCTCACGCAGATATCAGCGATTCAGGTTTGCACAGAAAAACTTGGATCAGCTGCACTGGCATTACCACTTTTTTCCCCAATATGGGAAGATTTAGAGATTAGGCACGCTCGAACTATGCTGCAGGTGGTTGAAATGACAACCTCAGAGGATGAAAACACTTTGTTTACCATAAGATAAATGGAAAAACCTCTGTGAAATAAAATAATTTGGCAGCTTTTTAGCTGTTGCTCATTTTTTATTTGTGTGATCACTATTTTTAGTGCAACCACCCTGATACTCCGGCCCATTTCTAGGCTGCTCTTGCAGGGACTCTTTGTGGATTGACAATGCACCAGTGATGCCCTGAGTGTTCTTCAGGCCGGTATTTAAGTCTCAACCAGTTTCCCCAGTGCTGCCATTCTCAGAGCTGTTTGAGATGGGAATGAGATTGGGAGGGAGCTTCCCTACTATTTATTTAACATTGTAGTTAATTTGAATTCATGCATTTACACTTGGGTGAGGCTCTAAAGGTCAGCAAATGAGTACATCAGACACTTTAAATACTTATTTTATTCCATGGGGGTTTTGCTTATGGACCTCCCTTCTGCTAAGGGCAGGAACAGGGTAGAGCTAACCCTATTACTCCAGTAACTTATTCTGATGGCTTCAGAGTAATAGAACTCCACGGCTGGAGACACGTATTGAGGAGGAGACCAATTTTACTGATGTTTGAGCTGCCTCAATCAGGGGTCCCGGAATAGGCTGGGATTAATCATTGTTGCGAGGGTCTTTGCAAGACTTGCTCATGGGACCTTGACCAATCTATTATAAAGCTCTTGAAGAGTTTTGTCCTGACAACAAGATATCTGATGTGACTTGGAGTGTACTTAAGATATGTAACACCTAGAGTCCTGTGGTCTAGAGTCCTGTGGTCTAGAGTCCTGTGGTCTAGAGTCCTGTCTTCTCCTGTGTGTAAAATGGTGTATTATTTCAGAGAACTTTTAATTCTTTACAGTTGTTTGGCCTGAAATCCTGAAAACTGAAGATTCCCCTGGACTTGCATGGCTGGCCCTTTCCAGGCTGCCTCTGTGGTTATTTGGTCCTCATGAGCTCCAGTGAGGATGCAACAGGAGAAGAAACCAAGGGTTCTGTCTTAGCAGGTTCTGTAAATTTGTGTGTGGTTTTGGTGGTTTTTTTGCTATTGTTTTGGTAGTGCCAGGTTCAAGGTAGCGAATGGATCACTTGTGTTTCTATCGATTGCCACTTCAAGCAAAGCATTGATAACTGAAGCTAGTAGAGACCATCTGATATCTCTAGCTTGCTATACAGAAAGTAGCTGGTTGTATTGAACACTGCTTTGTAGTATCATTTGGCAAATGACTCTTGATGATTTCAAACTAATAACACTAGTCCATGTCTAAACTGCAGTCTGCAGGAGAGACTACAATTTCTAAACTAGCTTTAATCCAGGCAAATCAGTTCAAGGGAACAAAACCAGTGAAGAGACAATGGAGAGACCCTAATGGTATGTAGCAGTTGCATCTTACAAAGAGCTTGTAGACCTCTATGCTCTCAAGGCCAAAAGGCTTCATCTTTCTGGCTGTAGTGGCTTGACCTTTTTTCTTTAAAATTTCTGTTTAAATCCAGCTTTTTTTTTTTGTAACATCTCTGGTTATTTTATAGTCACGATTTGTATTTTTTTTTTTCAGTGTTAAAAATGATGGCTTACAGAGCTCAGTCACAAAATTTGGTTATGTAAATAAAGTTTGAATGCATTTTTTGCATGATAGAAGTAATTTGTTCAGTAATGGTGTAGAAAGCACAGTTACTATTAGCTGGAAAAATCCAGCTAATAACGCTATTAGCTGGAAAAATCCACTATTAGCTGGAAAAATCCAGCTAATAGCACTTGCAGAATTTGTACTGGTTATGCTATAGTTCTATGAAAACATAGATATATTTACCTCCTGAACTTCTGAAGCCTAGAACTCTGCGGTATCCTTGCACCAAAATGCAAGCCGTGGGTCATAATTTTGTTAAGGAAAAAAAAAATACCTACCCATCCTATCCTGTAAATTATCCTTTCTGGCTTTGTTAGTTAGTTTCCCTACCGTTATGCCAAATCTTCAAGCAAAGATCAAGTCTAATTATTAATCCTGAGTGAGCGTGTAAAGCCTGGTCTGCTTTGCTGTTAGTATGGGTTACAGCCTTTGCCTGTGGTACCCTGTGTTTGGGTACCAAGGCGTGCATGTTTCTGGAGGTCTCGTTGTCCTTCCTTTAATGAGCTTTGTGGAATCATTGGTTTTAGGGTAGTTAATCTTTATAGGTAAAATGATACATTTGAGATAATAGCAAGGAGATGATGGTGACATCAGACCCCTGGTTTCTGCTTGCTGTGTCATTTATATTTATTATGCTGCACACTGACCTGCTGAAGTTGTAACTGCTACATTAAAATGATTGAATTCCAAATATCACAGCTTGATTATGTTTCCCATTGTGGTTTATTTTTGAGGGGAATATGTAATGAACTTTAGTGAAAACTAGAAGCAATCATCTCTCCCAAGGCCTTGGCTCTTGTATTGGATTTCAGAAAAAGTGGTAATTGGCAGTCAGAGATCATTAGCATCTTTTGGGGGGGTTGGAAATCCTGCAAACATTTTTTTTTTTCCTTCACCCTCTGACTTGCAGAAATTTCATTTTTGTGGGTGTTTTTCTTTATGCAAACACTCAGCTAATGATCTAATTGGCGTAAATAAATGTAGACTAACCTGACTGCTAATTAAGCATAGTTAACAAGACACAGTTTTCATTATATGCTGTCCCTTGTGTTTTCTGGGGCTCTCTTATTGGATATTGCACAAAGCTGCTATTCCTTCAGTTTTGCAAGGTTTTTCAAAGTTGCTTATGATGGTACTCTTAAAACCCCTTGGCACCCTACCTGTCTGGGATCACCAGCTGCAGTGCTGACCCCTTGGCTTTTGGGGCAGACCCTCACGTGTGGATGTCTTAACTTGGCAGAAGACTAATTCATGGTGGTGAGGCTAGAGGATTTTCTAGGTTTAAAAAAATTGTATCACTAGAATCAGTGGGGTTGTGTCTAATTAAAAAGAAGAGTTTCTTGGAATTATGATTTTTAAAACTGAGGTTAGTGAAGTGTGTTTAAATTGAGCCATCTAACTTTGTGCTGCAGCAGATGAGGAGCTGATGGCAATGCTGGATCATTAACAAGTACTGAGGAGCAGCGATTACTTAAACCATGTCTGTCTTACCTGCACAGGAAAACCGTACATCATCATCATTTTTGTCTCCAGCTGCCCACGCAATTTGATGTGAATGGCTGTCTCGGTTGAAGAGATGCAGCCTGAAATATCACCAGCGTTGCAAGGCTGGGAATTGTGCTGTCTGGCAAAGTTATGTGGAAAGATCTAAACCCCATGTATATTATTAAGCGATACTTCTGATGTTATGGCTTTTGGGTATTGGTTCTATTTACTTCTTGAACAATTTTTGGATTTTTTTTTTTCCTAAAATAAGTGTAAGGGGAATATTTCTTAATTTTATATGGTGAAAGCTCAACAAACCCCATAAAAATTCTCAAAAAAGAGAAAAATCTATACAGGATATTTATAGTCAATTATTTTTCTGATTCTTCCTTTCTTCAACTTGCAAGTTTTATGTGAGTTTCAGTTTTATCCATTTTACACTCCAGCAAGTTTTACAAATAAATACTGATGGTTAAGGAGAGTTACTGATCTATTCTTAAGCCCAGCTTGACAGTAGCTGTAATGCTGGAGCAGTCTGTATCACATTGATCTGTGCTAGATTAGAAGCTTATTCTTCGTAGGCCGCTCATTTGTACACCTTTTAAACATATAGTTATGAAGCAGCCTAAACTTGAACAGGTATAAAAATAAAAATTGGCTGTATTTATCAAGTTTACTATTACTTTTCTTTAAAAAATCGAGCCTATGCTCAACTGGACAATATACTGCTGCAACTGCAGAGTCAGAAAATACAGACCAGACAAAACTCCCACGAGGCTAATTCAGCTACGTTTTGCTTAGGAAATTTCTGCACGATGGGGAAAAAGCCTTCTCATCTTTTGCCAAAAAGTTGTAGCTGTCATGCAGGTTTTGCACTACAGTGGCAACAAGAGCTACAGTTTTTATATATGTGTGCTCTATCCTTATCAGCAAGTAAAAATTGCCATCTCTTGCTCTTCAGAAATCTCACTTCCAATTATATCGCTGTGATTTTTGGGTTAATTTGCATATAGTCTTCAGCCTCAGCGTTTTGACCCAGAGCTCTAAACACCATATTGAAATGTTTCTGGTGGGTATCATTCTTAGCAACAGCACCTGAATATCTGCATTAAAGCATGTTCTGTTTTATTACGGGGATTAGGGAAGACAATTGCGGACAAGTGTGGTAAGGTAAGGATTAATATGTTTCTGTCTGTACCCTAATTAATTATATCACTTTTAGTACTTAAAATAGCTTTCTCTGCACAGCTCCTGCACACTTCTTGTTTTTCAGGGTGCCTTTGTTGTGGTAAAACACCTATCAAAATGCAACTCTGCTACGGTTCTGAATCCCTGAACAAAAGTGCCCACATATCTATGTTTGAATCTTGTTACAGTATGGATTTTTTTTTAATATTCGCATAAAAGTAGCTTAAACTGTCGGCATCTTGTGCAGCGTTGTACTAACAAAAGAGCCTAAACTCATAGCTCTGGATATAATTAATTCTGGAGCTCAAACACCACCTTTTTGGTCATAAGAGGCCGTGTGGTAGTTTTCAATATACTTCTACCCTGATATTTGCCCAAGAGCTGTTAGGACACATGTTGAACACTTGATCCCTCTGCATATTCTGCAGGTTTTTTTGTTGTGTTTGGGGAGGAGAAGACTCTGCCGTGGGGGTATGCCTATGGCAGGGGTGGCAGTCTGAAATTTGAACCACAGCTGGGTTGTTTTGCCACCCTTCCATGAAAATTACTGCCCATTTCTATGTGTTTGTACACCAAGTATACAGGAGCATTTACGGCAGCCTAAAACACCCAGCACTCAAACTAAAGCAATATATTACTTCTGGCTGTCAGACATTAGGAAATTGAAAATGATGAACTTCCAGATCAACACGGACATGCCAAGATAAGAGCCCAGATTCCTGGAAACGACATGGCTATCGGCACTTGTGGACAGAATCGAGGAGGGAACCTGTAACCTGCAGTAGTGGCTTGGCTTTCAACTCCGTTTCTGCCTAAGAAAGAAACCTAAATGTGTTGTCTATATCTCAACCCCTTTTTATGATGTTTGTGAAGATGTACGAAGGATGTATCCGATCTTCAATTGATGGAGCATTTTAATTGCTAATTGCCTTGTACACAGGTGTGACTTTGTGTGAACCACACGGTTCAGCTGAAACTACAGCTTCGGTGTTTCTAAAAAGCTTACTTCAAAGGCTGTTTTACACAGCTTTGTGCAAAAGGTAGATTTGCTAACTGATGCTCTGTAACTAAAAAAAAAATGATGCATCCGGTTGACAGACGTCACCTAATCGTTATGAATAAGAAGCAGAAAAAGAATTGTTCGGTGTCTGGGATTATTTTATCCAACATATCCCTGTGCGTTATTTCCATTGGTCAGGATTTACCCTGTTGCTAAGAAAGCACAATTTCCGATACTGGCAACATCCTACCCCTGCAGAAGCTGGGGAAACGGTGCCTGCTGCTTGGCCATCAACCCTCGTACAAGCCGAAGGGTTATTTGGTGCCATATCTTGGTCATCTTTGTCATTCCTCCATCAGTCTCGCGTGCTTGATGCAAAAAGGCAGCACTGGGCTAATCCATTCTGGAGTGGGGTGCTGCATCCTTGGCACGGGTGGCTCCGGGCAGCTCTGCCAGCTGGGTGGGTTTGGAGCAACACTGTCAAATGTCTTCGTGTTTCTAAATTATTGGGATGTATTTTGAGTTGCAGGTGACTCTACAAAAATTTACTCTTTTGAGCAAAAAAGTGTTTGTGGCTGGTATCTGCTGGAATCTCTTTGGAAAATTTCAGCTGTTTCTGAGGATGCAAATTGAGAAAACACGTTGTTTTGCGTGTTAAAGTGCTGACAATCGTTGATGTAAAAAAAAGAAAAATCAAACAGACCAAACCCTCTTGTGTCCTCATGCTTCTGAGAAAAGGAGTTAACTTTTCTCTTCTTATTAAGAAGAGCAGTCTTTACATTTCTTCTATCCTCATTTGAAAAATCCTTGCTATTTTTCCAAAGCATCCACCTTTGAAAAACTGTAGTTTGAACTCTGGGGGGGGGAAGACCCTGTCTGTAGGAGAGGGCTAGGGAAAGGGGTAGGACATGTCCTGGCAGCTCTGATAAGGAGGCTTGGAGCGGGTGCTGAAATGCGTAGATCAAAAGGCTCCTGAGCCTGTCTAGCTTAGAGGTGGGGAAGGAGTTACGTGATGCATTTGTGAAAGGGAGAAGGTTGAGATGGGTCAGACGGTACAGGAAACATAAATGGGGAAAATAAGCAGGAAAAAAAAATCTTGCGCCAGTAGACCTTAAAAGCTGTGACTAGAAATTGAAGATTTCTGTATCTTATTGTTCGTTTCCTTCTGACAGAATAACTGCCGATGTGCCCCATGTGGGAACCTACCGCTACCATCAATTATTTGATGCTCAGACCTTTGTATCGGGGATCCAGACTTCCAGCCCCACTCATAAGCCTCCATTGAATTTCTTTCTCTTTGTTTACTGACATTTGGGTTTTGTTTGGGTTTTTTTGCTTGTTTTTGTTCAAGAAATGATTAAGAAATCCTACACAGAACACCAGGGTTTATAGTTGTCACTAAATTTCAAAGTCTGAAATAAGGAAATGCCACTGCTGGACTGTGTCTGTCTGTAGTGATATTCTCTTTTTTGAGATGGGATCCCTTTGTTGTCCACACGAAGGGAAGATTTGATCTGGGTGCCAATTATTGAACAGCCCTTCCAGAGATCCATGCTGGGCCGTGGGTCAAGTCAGTAGAAACAATATTGGATTATGTAAAGTGCCAAATATTCTAGAAGGTTTGTGTCCTGTAGCTCCACCTGGTACCTACAATTTATAGGTACTTTTGACCTTAATCTCGCTCTGCTTCAGCTCTTTGTCTGTAAAGTATCTGCTCATCACACAGCTGTGTTGCGAAAGCAAATGTGTGTTTACAAAGCACTCTGGTGCTATTGTGATGAACTCCCAGGAGTAAAATAAATATTCATTTCATTAGCATAATAATGTTAATATGCAATAAATGGCACCTTGGCCGTGGATCTGAGTACAAGAACACAAACCCCAAAAGGTAATGTAAGATCTGAAGGGTGGACATCGCTGCTTCCCTCACCTGAGTAGAAGGATCCTTGGTGTACGATATGGCCATGCAATTAATGCTTCTTCATAATGTTTAAAAGTCTTTAAAAGTAATTATAATTCTGCTTTTTTTTTTCTTAGTCCTTGGTTTAGGATAATCATTTTAAAATAAGTAATGTGCCAATGAGACATACACAGCCACACATGAAATCAGTTTCTCAAATATTTCCATGCACTACTTTTTTCTGAGAAGAAAAAAAATGTGCATGCATATATGTCTGGGCAGACAAGTAAAACTTGTATACAGACAAAGTGCAGAAGCTGCATTTTGATGCACGTACTACCTGAACATGTCTATTGTGAAAGGATATGTTTGAATGTCATGGTCATAGCATACTTTATATAGACTCTAAAATGATAATTGAATTACTTTGAGGTTTTGGGCTTGTACAGGTATTTAATTTGGATTTAACAGAACAGATGTATCAAATTAGCAATGACTTATTTGATACAAATAACCTTAAATATCATACTATTTAAAACCCGGCAATCAGGAAGCATCCCTCAGATGAACCACTACTATCACATCAAACGCATGGCCTACTAAAGTCATTATGCTCCTTGTTTCTAGGTTACTCATTTACTCGCTTATGCAAGTTGACTTCTAAAACACTTCTGAGTCTGATTCAATTCCCAGAGAAATGAACAGGAGTCTTTCTGGTGAATTGGACAGGACTTGTACTCGGTCCTGGCTCCACAGCACTTTGCAGCGTGGAGAACATGGGTATTCTTCAGTGAGCGTGGGTTGTGCTTGACTCCAAGAACTAGCAGCGAGTGATGGAGAAATCGAACACCATCATGGCCGGCACGGGAATGATGTCAAGACTGTACTCCCAGGAATAAAAGATGCAAAACCGATCAGCCCTCAACATCTGTCCCCTGCCTCCCTGGGCAGAGGTGGGTGCTTGTTGGGACAGGGCAGGGCTGACTGCCAAGAAGTCTCCCTCCACTTTCTCTTTTCCCATTTGCTTTAAGGTTTAGCAAACCCTAACCTGCTGAGATGTCCCAGAGTAGCCTTCTGCCGGGGTAAACTTTGCCAAAGAACCTCTCTGACACCTCAAAATTAGAGGCTTCTACTACCTTCAGGTTCTGAGTCGAAGTGGTGAGCTGCACGCAGACAACAGGAACACCAAAAGCACCCCAGCATTAATTTTGTTACAAACCAGACAAGGGACTGGTGCTAGATACAGTTAGGATTTTTCCTCCATTCTAACTAAGTTTTTTTTCTTTTATCTTTGCAAAGTAAAATTAAATGATACATATGTAATCTATTGCAAGGATGTCTTATGACTACAGTCTTCAAGGGAAAAACAGAACCTGCTTATAGAGACTGTTTTCACCAAGAGTATCTTGCTGAGATAAATCTAACACTTCTGTATTTCAAGTGCTTGAAATCAGCTTGAAGTTCTAGGTTGTAACTGAATGACCAAAGTTTATTAAAATAGTAAGTTATCTTTGATTAAAGTTAACTTATAGCTTTTAATACCAGTTCTTTCTACTTCTCCTTTATGTATGGTGCCCTTTTGATACCCTTAGTATGAAATACTATGTGTACTCTTAATATGAGTACACTTAGAGTACTAAGTGATACTCTTCTTTATTATAAAAACCTTAACAGTCAAATATTTCTTGTATGGGTAAGAGAAGTTGCATTCAAAAGAAAGGACCTAACCTTTTTATTAATTATTCATGTCATCTTTTTTTTACTATTTATCTTGCTTCCCTTCTGTTGTCCTACTGTGACTACTTTTGTATTGATTAATCACATCCAGATATTTGAAGTTCGGCAACAGAACGGTTGACTTGATGTGTCTATGGAAAGTGTGAAATCCAGATATGCTGAGAATATTCTCACATAAGTCTTTAGTACAAAGGTTGCTTAAATGCAAAGTTCTTCAGGGTTTCATTCACAATAATTTAATATGTCTTTGGGATTTCACTGTCTTCACATGAAAAGGGAATTTCCAATAAAATACACGGTAACATACAGAGATAGCCTTTTCCTAAACTTTTAGTACAATTTCTCATAACGTGTGCTCAGAATATGATCTTTGTTAAATTCTATATTTGACCACATTGACATCCTCTTAATGCTCTTATTTGTAAGTAGAAGGACTATTCAGTCTCACACCATAACTATGTAATATTTACAGATAACGACAGAAATTGCTCATGGAAAGTAGTATTCTGAAAATATATATTTTTTTTAACATGGTGATGATAATTAACGATTATTTGGTGAATAACAGAATAGTGAAGTAGAAAATGTAGTCCTCATTTTGATTAAACCCAAGAGTCCTAAGGGCCAGAAATGTTTATGGGTTTCATGGTTTGATTTGGGAATCTGTGCCACCTGTTTGTGAAGGTCCATGAAAAAGAATCACTAATTCACCTGCAAATCTTTTCTCCAAAAGTTGGAACATGCTGTTGTGGGAGGGGGAGGCAACTATAATCTAAATGCTTTGTTCCCCCAAATACTACCTGAATTGCGATGTTCAATCACAAGGTGGCAGTTATGCTTCACAGATAACTTTTTTTTTTTACTGTCACTTGCTTTTGGTCCAGCTCCAAAAAATGCCAGTGTGTGTCTCCTGGCTAAATTCACCTTTTTTCCTATGAATAAACGTTCTTTACGTGTCTGAAAGAGGACCTCTTAGTATATCTATAGGTTTCAACTGTAATTCAGTCTTATAGCAAATTATACACAGTAAGACCATTAATTAGTATTTAAAAGTAAGGTTGCAAAGCTTCTTCATTTTCTTTTCAGACAGCTGCAGTCCACACTGAATTTTCATTAAAATGATTTATGTCAAAGAGTTGCTAAAATTGTTCCTATTGGTATTTTTAAATTCTGGTCACAAGTGAATTATCTGTTTATCTTATCTGAATTTTGTTATTCCTTATATCATCTTTATTCAAAACTGATACCTACTTCCATATACAGTCTGTACGAGTAGTGCTGTGAGCTGCTGGAGTCGAGTTGGTTCAAATAATTGTATCAAATAATTGTACCAATCAAATAATTGTACCAATTCAAATAATTGTATCATTTTACCTGCTGTAATTTTTTAACAGATCTGAGTACAGGTATACCATAACCTCCTGAATGATATTTCATGCTTGCTTTGGCTTTCTACAGGAGTCAGGGACATGTTACCAACTGCCATTGCGTGAGCTGTTCTCGGGTGTGTTTGCTCCTCTTCTCAGTCCTTTAGGAGTTGAAAATCTTGTGATAACTGTGTGGCCTCTTTGGTTTTTTTTCTTGGTTTTGGGTTAATTTGCTTCATTTCTCACACAGAAATCAGTTTGTTATGGCTTTTCGAGACAGAGTTTTCCTCTTGGAGTAGTCTTCTGTGACTGCATTTTTAGCACAAGAGCCAAAGTCAACAAATGTTTCTTGGAGATGCCCAAGGAAATGGCATATAGCTGGGTCCTGTGCACCTCACTCGGAGGCAGAGATAGTTGGGAAAGTGTAATATTGTTGGTTTTGTTGTCGATGTTGTTTATTTTCTCCTCCCAAAGTTGGCTTTTGACTGGAAAAAAAACGTAAAAAATATCACCATGAGAGAGAGTGAGGCAGCTTTTAACCTTGTCCCTCCACCCCATCCCCATGGCAAGAGCCCTGGTGGTGTTCTTCCAGGGAGTTCAGCATAGTCGCAACCATTAACTTGCTACTTAAAAATTGTTTAAAAGGAAACCAAAGGTGACCTTTTCCACTCAGCAGAGCTGACTAAAAGCAATACTTAGCGTGATGCCCAAGACAGCATCTGTATTCAGCCTGCTTACTGTAAGGGCTCCAGCAGGACTGCACTTAGTGAAAGCCCTCCAACAGGGGACGGCAGGGGGACGTTCAGCCCCTGACTACCCACTTTGTCCTTGTTTTCATTTCTTCCTCTCTGAATACGTATACAGAGTAAATGCTTTCATTTACCTTTACCAAACTGCATCATCTTACTACTTGATTCTTTTTCTCATGAGCGAAATGGCCAAACCATTCCTTTTGGCCTTTTGCGACCATTGATGAACTGCTCTGCTGTTTTACTTTGGTTGCTTTTGGTCAGGAGCATCTTCAGTGTTTCTGATGCAGGACTCTGATTTAAAAAAAAAAAAAAAAAAGCGCCTTTTCCATGGGATACTGCACGTTTCTCGTGCGCTGTAGAACATGATGATAAGTATGTGAAAGCACAGTTATTAATCTTAAACTGCACATGCATTCTTCTGTAGCAGCAGTGAAAATGAGGAGGTTCGGGTTGTGTCTGCATACACATGTCCAAGGTTAGGCCAAAACTTATCGGGCGCTTTTTCTTGTGCTGATTCTCTTACCACTGTTAATTGGGTGTCTTGATGGTCATGAAGACCGGTGGCCTCAGATCCCTGGAAAAAAAAAAAAAAAAAAAAACACGGTAGGTATTACTGCCTGTCATCAGTGTAGGTCTCTCTGAAGTGTCACCAGTAATTTTTCTTCCCTCGTGCAAGGGATAAGGGTGATAGAGCTGGAGGAAGAGCTGTGTTTTGTGTTATACCTTAATGGCTGAAACATGTGCTCAGCTTATTGAAGACCCAGGTTTCATTCCTCTCTTTGCCTGGGCATATTTTTTGACTTGAAAGTGGTCTGTCCCAGCAAACACCTAAAGAGGAATGAAAACTCTTGCTTTTTCCTCCTGTTGGGCACTGTCTGAAAATGCTGAATGTTCTGAGCCCTTTTGAAGACTTATTCTTGCAAATCCCTGGTTTTGGTCAGGCGTAGGCCTGGTGCTTGCACGGAGCGTTGAGCCTGGTGGGGCTGTGGCACATTCCTTGGGCAGATGGAAGTTGAGCTCCGGGTGGTCGGAAAGCTGCGGGGCCACAGCTGGGCTGTGCGGCGCAACAGCTGTGCAGGGGCTTTCAAGCGTTGCAGCTTGGGCTGATGCACTTAAAACCCTACTCCAGATCCTCAAAATATCTTTTTGGATCCTACCCAAAAAGATAATTTGGTCACTATACCCTTCTGTTGATTGTCCCTCTGAAGAGTCTGTGAATAAGTATGCTAATGATCTTTTTTCACAACAGGAATAAATTACAACGATGTCTTGTTTCTCTTACGTGATATTCATACTGTACTTTTTCCTCATATCGCTGCCCTGGCTGTTCTTAACTTACAGTGTCAACTCCTGTCCCCATTGATGGAAGCGATGGACAAGATCTCATCTGGATCACTGGGAGTAGATAAAGGACCCAGATAATTCATAACAAAAAGAATTAACTCTGCTTAACTGCAGCATATGTTTTTCTGAGAGGCATCCAACTCATTTTCAGAGAGGCTTAGCTCCATGGACAGTTTGATGGGATAACAGGCAACTAATAGACAAGAGTCAACATCAGAAATCAGCTTTATAGGTGGCTTGTAGCTCAAAAGCTATTTGATTGTTGTGGGTTTTTTTTTTCTAGGCTTTTCAGACCCTTTTCCTCTTTCTTCAGAATAAATCCAACAATTTTCAAAACAGTGTCTATCTAAACAAAGCCCACGGTGTCTAATTCAACCTTACTGCAGCACTATATGCGGATTACCATTTTTTCCATAGTATTTCCTAAAGTGTTTCCTTATTTTGTGTGTGAATTCCCCTTTTTTTTTTATATTATTATTTTTGAATGCCAGTCAGAATCAGCGTTTCCACTGAGCTATGGAAACCAGAAATCCCTTGCTGCAGAGCTGATAGCTTAAGAGGATGCTGCACATAGGTCAGCAAATAACCTGAACAGTGTCCAGATGGGATCCCCAGCAAGGATTGGACCTCCTTTGTATAACATAAAAGCACCAGAGCAATGCATAAAAGCTTCGATAACCCTATTTGTTCATGTGCTAATGAGCAGACTCAGGTTGTGTGGTCTCTTGTACCCCTTAAGACTTTCCTGCTTGGTCCAACCAAGAGTCGCTCGTGGTGCTGCTCGTTTCCACCAAGGTTGCGCACACGTGCCGTAGGATGGTTCATGCGGGTGACATGGAAGCCTGGGTAACATTAGGGACCTCATCTTTGTATTAGCTCTTAAGCACAAATATAAAGTTGTATTTGTGGCATTTCTGTGGCTTTATGGCTGGCTCTGAGGTAGAGTGTATGTGGTATTTCCAATTCATCGTGCATCTGTTCTCTTTGCTAAATCAAAGGAATTGACATTTAAATTGTTTCAGGTCTTGGTTAAGTTCCATTTTACCAGGTGATGTCAAGATAAACATTTGATTAAATCATGAAGAATGAAGGATTTAGACAGAAAAGTGAGCAGTCGCAAAGTTGTTTGTTTTCCTAGAGAGTTTCTATTTCTTGGTATCCTTCTCTGCCTAAAAATCCTTATCGAGGATTTTCCTGCGTGATCCCAGTATCCGTGCCTCACAGCCTTGTGGTAAGGATAAACGGTCAGTGCCAATAGACAGACAATCGCCTTTGTGTTATCTTAATAGCATGCTTTAGGGTAGAGCTATTTGTGCTCGTCAGAAGACAGACAGGAAGGAGATCTGGAGTCTCGGCCATACCCGACTCCGCTCCGTGCGTGTAGCTGGAGAAAGCATTGCTGGCCAGTACCTGTTCTTATGAAATGGCTAATGAATGATTCAGTGGGCAAATCTAAACCCTAGAGTCTCCAAAAATTGCTTCTGGTGGGAATAAATCTTTTTTTAATGATCTCATGTGGATTTTATTGTCAAAGCATTTATTTGCTCACTCATAAATTAGCCAGAGGTGTTGCTTGCTGCCGGCCATACAAGCAATGGAGTAAACACTGTAGAAATTGGTCTGTAATTCTTTGTCTAGTTGAAAAGACTCCAAGCTTGTACCTGCTCAGGTTGCTCTAGCTGTTTGGAATGAAGCTCTTCCAGTTTTGGACCAAACTTTTAAGGAATATTTCTGTCTTACTTTACAATAAGAGATGTGTCCCTGAGCTGTGTGGCCAGCACTACCAGTTATTTTGATATTCCAAAGGATTTTGGTGGGAAGGCAGTGTTAAGTGTGGATGTGGACCTAAATGGCTCCAAGACACTTCAGTAGACTGAGATATTTTATCCCAATTCAAAGGAGATTTTCTTTAAGTATTTCTTTAATCTGCTCTTTGTTTCTGAAAAATGACTTGTAAAACTTCACTGATTTGATATGTTTGGTTTTTGTTGTTTGTGGGGGTTTTTTTTACCTTTCATTTTGGATCTTCGTTATCCCTATCCCAGTATTTGAATAACTGCTGTGTGTGCATGGGTTACTTATGACATTGAGTGATGGCACAGAAAGATGCAAATTGTGAAAACAGAAGCAGAACTATTGTTGTTGCTCTTGGGTGCTGCTGAAAATACCAACAAGCCTGAAACGCGGTTCCCCTCTTCCTGTTTTCAGACCTTCGTGTGTGTGTGAAACTACTGGGAAATATTAACTGCCCTCACTTATGCATGAAAAAACCAGATTTTTCAACCAGGCTGCCCGCATCAACTTTCCATTGATTCTTAGATTATTTGGTTTTCATGGGTTTTCTTGTTTGTTTGTTTCTAATGTAGAATTGGATAAAGATTTATTTATTTCCTCAAAAACTTATTGCTGTTATGGAAAAGGTTGCATCCAACTCTTTCCAGCTTTACTGCTACCTCTCTCTTTAAAGTCACGAATCTCCACCAATGAGGACAGATAACTAGCAAGACATTCTTGGTTATTCTGTCATTCCATTAAATAATCAAGGGGACTTTTATTTTCCTAATATATATGTTGTCTGGAAAACTTCTTGGTCTGTTTTCTTTTTCATGTTTTCCGTGAAATGTGCATAATTTGACCTATAATAATAAACTTCTGTTACACCTCTTTGCAAAGCAAATGCCATGTGTTGTCCAGCTCCTCTGTGGTACAACGTGTTCTCTGCTCTGCGTTTTTGAAGGTTGATTGTCTGTGTAGAGACACATGGAGTAAATAGCCGGTAAGAAATATAATTGTGCCGTGTGGTTTCAAATGTTGTTGAGACATTTGTGATTTTTTTTTTTTTTAAATCCTTTATAATTTTTTGTTTGGGTTTAAGCATATGGTGGTAGTGAGCATGCTAGATAACTTCTGCCATAAAGCAAATGCAGGTTAAGGCCAAATATATTTACCATATGTATATTCATGGTATCATCACACAAGTATTAGTCAGAAGGATAATACACATGTACAGAAATAGCAACAGCTATATTTTTCCCCGTGAAAGAACTGCTCATTAAAACATTGAGGAGTAATAACTACTTGTGATTCCTTCCTCTCCATATTCTGCATAATGGAGTACTACACATTTGCAATATAAGTATAATGTATCCCCATCTACGTTTATTGCAGAAATGACAAATTATGTTTTCCAGTTTTGTCTAAGTGAAAGTTGGGTATATTGCCTTAGAAAATTAGTATTTGAAAACCTAGTGTGAGGTAGATACTATCAGTGTACGTTAATAATGGGCTATACTGTTTGATGGAATGATCTTGGTTAGTAACGTTCTTAGCTCATAAAAATAAGTTTAGTACCGGTAATATTTATATTAACGCTAAGCATCCCGGCAGAACACTAACTAAATTGATTTTATTAATAATATAATAGATCATTAATGACAATTGTACTTGAAAGGAACATAGACATACTGTAAATGAGCTTTCCTTCCATCTCACTTACTACACTGCCATTTTTAAAATGACTTGCTTTATTAAGGAGAATAGCAAGTAAATATGTAATGAGAATGCGCACAGGCACCTTGTGAGAAGTACTGCAGAGTAATAGTGTGCTTAAACTGAGTTATATGTAGCAGTTCCCTGTGTTTTGTCCTCTAGCCATAGTAGACTGCTCTTCGTGGTGCAGAGAAGGCAGCTTTTTCAGCTGGAGCAATTTTTAACCCAATAATCTGTTTATACTGGGGATCTTATCTAGATTATTTCACTACTTTGAGTAATGCCTTTTCAGTCATAATCCACATTATCTGAGTTGTGGCAGTGCTGCGGTGCTGGAGGCGAGTAGTAAAGGAATTTGCTCTACGGCCTCCTGCGAGCCTGTGATCTTCCCACTTCTGTGTTTTGGTGGTGTACCTGTTATTTAGGGGGAAAAAAAAGTAAGCTTGTGAGAAAAAGGCAGCATTTAGTATTCACACTCTTCCAACTTTGTCAGATTATACTTAACTTTTTTTTTAATCCAAGAAAAGTATTTTTAATGTAACAATATAAATTGGTGTAAGGCAAGAAGCAGGGACTTTTAAAAACGATTGCCATCTGTATTGGGCTTTGAGTTCACGGGACTTGCCAATAACATTGGTAACCCCTTTTCATAGAAAAATCTATCGCATTAAAAGAAGTGAAAAACTTTGGCATGCTTAGGATTTTCTACTTGAAACACTTCTTCTAGTAGTAAGCCAGACCTAGAAGTGAATAAAAATTATGTAGGAGCATAAAAATGTGCAAAATGGTGAATTCTGAAAACTGGGGTTTACCTGTTGGAGAAGACCAGCCACACACGAGGTTTGACCGAGACCGGCCGAAGACTATGGAACTTCTCCAGTGGCTACGGAGGTGGCAGAAAACAAAACCAACCCCAAAAAGCAGGAAAAGAATAAGGGGGAAAAATAAATTAAGATTATGGTAGGTGGTGATAATGAGTCAATAGGAAGTGGAGGGTTTCTGAGATTCAGAAGATGCGAGGATGATGCTCAGTTCAAGTGTAGCGATAAAGGGACACGTTAAGCAAATGAGAACATACCAAACCTTTAGCGTTTGCCTTCCTAGGCAGGAACCACCTAGAATGGGAAGGCTGTAAAGTGCCTGTGGCTTTGAAAGTCTGTTACAATAGATCTTTCCTCTGCATACTGGAAGGGAGCAAGAGAGAAATATATGGGCGGGGGGGAGGCCAGATACGATCCTCTGCCCTGAACATCAAGATTTGCAGGATGCGGTTACTCCAGGTCCCATCTGCATCCCTCTCCTCCAGGGTTGGGACTTGCAAATTAAATTACTTCAGTGTATCATTATAGAAGCTGTAAAACCTAAATCTATGGTCAGGATTCATCTATTTAGCATGGGCAAGGGCAGTAACTTTTTGTACAGGTAAATGAATGTTTAAACATTTTAAACTGGCCTGTATGTTTCAAAAAAAATAGGATTGCAGGAGTGCAGAAACTAAGTAGCTAAAATGTTTATTATGAATAGATTGCATGTATAGAAAGTGCAGTTAGTGAAAACCAGTGCGATGCTATTGATTATTTTGGGTTAGAGAGGGTCCTGGTTTATAGCCCAAGTGCAGGAGAAATCGAAGAGGAAAAAGTATGTACTAGCGTGCCCTGATTTCCTAAGAACTCTAAAATGGGGAGGGTTTAAGAACAGAAAACATGAGACTTCAAACTTCCTGAAAATTCATATACACGTGTATTCAGATATGTATTTTATATATCTTATATGTCTTATCTATATCTCTTCATATATGTGTATATATATACACACATACACACGTGCATAGATATAAGTAGAAGGACTTATGGAGGAGTTTGCTATCTGCGCCCTCAGGAACAATTGTATCCGTAGATCCATCGCTAAACTTTTATTTGCAGTTAACTAATGAATTTGCTGACAACGCGGTATTGACACCGCAGTCATCCTTCATGACCAATTGAATCTGCAGCTAAAGCCTGCAGCTCCAGTCTTGTTTTGCAATGGTTACCACTCCCCCCCCCCCCAAAAAAAAAAAAAGAAAAAAAGAGCCACACAGAAGTTGTTTGTATGGTGTTTGAACAAAATCGTAAATGAGACCAGACTGCATCTGCTCATGTTAACGACAGGGCTTTGGCCAGATGTGAAAGCCTGGCCTCAGCTGGCAGCTCCCTCTTGAAGGTCAGAGCAGACTCTTTGGTTTGCACTCGGACACCTCTTGCTAATTTTAGGTTCGACTCCTCAAACTTAAGTCTCGGGTCCCATCGGCTGAGTTTTTGCAAGGAAACTGAGGATCTCTTGATCTTCAGGAAAAATCTTCCCAATAAATATTTAACGCTCCACCCGATTTGCTTTTCATGGCTTGTAATGAACATTTTCTGCTGATGCCTGCAGCTCCCAGGTGGAGATGCCGTGGGTGGAGGAATGTGGCACATTCAACCGTCCCCCCATTTTTCTGCTCTCTGCATGTCTTTCATCCCCGGCTCTCTCACACAATTATTTTCCCATACCAGAACTTTGCTATAAACTATATGTTTGAAAAACAGAGGAAAAAGACCTTCAGGAGGTATATCTTTATTATCCTGGGGAAGATAACATTTCAAAAGCAAGGTGAAACAGGGAGACAGAAAAATAAGATTAGTGAAAGACACAGTATTATGGACCGGCACAGTGACAGAGACTGATTATAGTTTAAAAGATTCTGCCCTTAAAAAAGGGAAGAAAAACAAAATCAAACCTTTCAATCAGAGCATTTCAGAAATATTATACAATAATTTACACACTATCTGATGCTCTTGTACTCCCCGTGTTGTCTCTAATCTGTAGTAAATTTTGGTTTTGATTAAAAAAGTCTTCCTAACATGAAAATAACTTTTTTTTGCTGTGTGTGTGTGTGGTTGTGGTTTTGGTTGGTTGTGTGTTGTTGTGGGGTGTGTTGTTTGTTTTTTTTTTTTAATTTTTATTTGCTGTATGTGTGCACAGTAAAGAGCTGTCTGTCCAGGGACGCTGTTTCTGGAGAGGATGCCCCCACCGACCCACCTGCAGCTGCGCTGCCCCAAAGTGCAGTTCTCGGTGTGGGAAAGGAGATTTCAAGGGGGCAAGGGGAGGAGGAGCCCCCGACCGAGGCTTCAATGAAGGGCATGGTGTAACATGGCAACTGAAGATAGCAAAGACTATTATAAGCCTTGGTGGAGTCTGGTTAGACCCTCACGCAGCAACTGAAAACAAAGAAAATATTTATTATTACTTCATTAATTGGGTTTAAATAAAAACCTCTTAAATTATTTCTTCCAAATTTGTCTGGACAGAAAAATAAATATACTGTGTAAAGCAAAACATTTGATTTGATTCAAACTGGAAAGATTTATTTTTTCCTTATTGTTAAATTTTCTGTCCCAAAATGTCCAGAGTGTTGAAATGTTGCAATTTTGGAAGTATTACAAGTGGAAGGGAGTTAATATTGACCCTTTTATATCTATATTCATACATATGTATGTCTGTATAGGTGTATATACATATATGTATGCACAAGTATATATGCACACAAATCTTACTTATGTTTGTGGAAGAAATGCTACGGAATAATGGGAAATAATTGGAAATAAATATAATTTGATAAATAATTGAAATAATTAGAAATAAATGGAAATGTCTGCAAATAGTTCACTGAAATTTATGGTCCTTGGCTGGCATTTCTGTTCAGGTCTCGTGGTGGATGGCCAAAGAAACGTGAGCGACTGGATTAAAAACCCAGTACTTAATCTCACATCAAACTGTATTTGGACTGATGTAATTCACTTCTGTTTGCTTATTATACTAACGAAAGAATAACCTGAGCCCTCCTAAATAGCTTTCAGGATGTGTGATGTTTGAGTATTGTGCTTATGATCAAGTTTATCTGAATCATTAGAAACACCTATGCCAATGTTTGGCTGTTTGCCGTAGTAGGTCAGCTGGCTTTGATCACTATTGCTAATATTTCTGACAATTTCTGCCCTGCAGTCTAGGGTAAAATAACATTTCGAAGCTTGTCAAGAGGACGTGGTGCACGGGAAAGGAGGTGGGTTGTCTGGGGTGCTGGTGCGCGAGAGGGTCCCCCTTTCCGAAGTGCACTTTGGAGAGTACTAATCCCAACAGGGCTCCGCTTATTTGTTTGCGCGATGAGAAAAATGCGGTTTTGGCATCCTGAAGCTAATACCCTGACTTCCGTTTGTTTACATTCGGAAAGCCTTGGTTGGGGTTTAGATTTTGCTTCTCCTGCGCTTTGCTTAGCAAAATAGGATGCCGCAGATACAACTTGTTTTTGTTTTCCGGTTTCTTTGAACAAGTGATTTTATAGCTACTTGAACATGAATTTCAGAGGATAAGGGGGTTGCTTGGCAACTAAACTGCAATATTTGCACTGGTACCTGTGGTATGGTTTCCCTGCTTCCTGCGGAGAGTGCAGAGCGGGTGGCTGCGATGTTTCTGTTTTTATTTGTTGCTCGTACCGCTGGGTGCCGAGGTTCGGTGCCGCTCCTTGCTCGTGTTGCCGTCGTGCCCCGGACCGTGAGCATTCACCAGGAGGACTCGTAGAGGGCAGCGTGCAACTGCTCGCCCAAATTACGGTCCCTTCTGCAGAGGTTTTACAAACTAAGTTTATGAAATATTCAGCCTTTGGAGGTGATAAAGCAGAACTGTGTCTGGGGCTTGTCCCTTCTCTTTAAATTGTAGCCTGTCCAACTTTCCAATCAAAAAAGAACAATCTAGGACTAGGTCCTTTAAGTCATCCTTACTTTGAAGGTCCATTTGGGTAAGTATTATTTAAGGAGTGTTTAAAAAAAAAAAAAAAAAAAAAAAAAAAAAAACACAAAAAAACCCAAACCAAACAAAAAAACCCTGAAAACTGTTGCAAGAAGATTTGAATATCTTAGACTACCACCAAAGATAGTGGTAAATGATAGTGCAAAAAACCAGCCTCGTAGTATGAAGCCACCAAGTTTACAGATGGTAGCATTACTGACAGGGACCGGGCAACCAACAGGAGTAGTTTCCAGAAGCCTCTATGTTTTATTTCTTTTTAACTGAGTCTTAAGGTGACACTCTATATTTTATTTATGGCATCTTGAGCTAATCCGCTAATTTTCTGGAATTGAGAAAAGCCAGGAAGTATTCCAAGATTAGTCATGCTACATGATATAATGTGCGCACAAAGGGCTATGTTTTATTCATCGGTGATATGCAAAGAGTGTTTCCAAATAGAAATGTTCTCCTAGTCCTCCTACACCACCACGTCTAACAACAGTTTATACAAATGCTCTCTTGAGAACACCTTTAAACAAACAAACAGAAAACCCCACAAACAAAAAAAAAGCCTCCAAAACAATAATACCCCCCCCACCCCCCCAAAAAAGGGGGGGGGGGGGGGGGGGGGCGCAAAAAAGCCACCTTCCCTTCTTACTCTTGCTTTATGGACATTCTTGGACATTTATGGACATTCTTTATGGACATTCACAAATTATTTATCCTGTACTGAAGTTTATGAAAATAAAAAAAAAAAAAAAATTGCAAAAAAGCTTTACTGGAAATGACAAAGGTTTCTCTCACCTCTGTTTGCTCCTGTTTAAGTCTGAAACATTTTGTGCTTGATGCAAGACTCATGAAAATAATCTTTACTCTGGTATTTGCGATTTGAGCCTGAGAAATGGAAAGTATTGACTCAAGGTAATATGAAGAAGTAACTATGCATCAAATGTTCACTGAAGGAAAAAAAAAAAGCATGAAATCCTGTGTTTACTGCTAACTTCCCACTTGACTAGCATGCTGTTTTCCTAATTACATGTCTGTTAAACGAAGGTGGTTTAGAAGCGAATGTGTGATGGTGTGTGCTTGCAACAGGCGAGGAGCTTGGCAAAAACTTTCCTCTTATACCCGATGTTGAGAGATTTAAGGGACACAAAGCGCAGGAGCCCTGGAAATGTGGCACGGAGGGGTGGCTTTTTAGGACTCCCCCAGACTTGCCCATGCTCAATAGCTGAATGCTGTTCCTCTAGACTGTACTTTAAGAGGAAAAAGAAAAATATTTCTGAGCAGTGCTAGCTTTCATTTTTAGAGAGTAGCTTGTTAACCCTGCTTGCAGCTACTTGGAGAACCTTAATACCACAAGGCATGGCACGCGTGACCAAGCCAAGCGTGCAGGGGATGACTGAGGAGCTGCTCTCCAGGATGAGCGTGCATGTGGAAACCCTTCTGTCTTCATGCAGAAACTGCAGTTGTGCAGGAAAATCA
This sequence comes from Mycteria americana, assembly GCF_035582795.1. Taxonomy (NCBI): domain Eukaryota; kingdom Metazoa; phylum Chordata; class Aves; order Ciconiiformes; family Ciconiidae; genus Mycteria; species Mycteria americana. The sequence continues at coordinate 3,822,430 of NC_134371.1, forward strand.
TCTAACTATTAAGCAAAGAGCGGCGTGGTGCAGGCAAATGTGAGATGAGGAGATGTGAGACCGTACACCTCCGAGCGGCACCACCGCCGCAGCCTGGCAAGCGGCCGGGGCTGCAGACGAGCACCAGCCAACCTCAGGGATCTCTTCCCTTCCATTGCCTATGCGCACGTTTGTACCTGCAGGCTCTGAATTAAAAGAAGCAATTGGAGTGAAGTTTTCAAATGTCAAGTACTCTGATCCTTCACCTCTCAAACTTTGTCAGCGATGAGCAAGAGAACATAAGCAGGGAGGATGCTTTTCCCTCTGAAGAAACTGTTAAGATCTCTTACACTGAATTTATGCACAAAGTACTGTTGCAAATGTATTGCCATGTGTGGCCCATAAGTGTATCAATCTATCTCTAGGGGAAAAGCAATCAAATAAAGGCAAAAGGACTAGTTTTATAGCACCTCGAGCCACTGTTTCAAATCATACAGGATGCAGTGTAAAGGGAAGGTCCCATCAGGTGCTCCGTGCAATTCCTTCAGCTTTGTCCTTGAGCCCATAAAAAATGTGGTACAAGCGTTATTTTCTTTTTCAGCATAGGCATTTTAGGATGGGAAGGGTTCAGTAATTAGCTAGGGTTAGTTTTGGGAGGTGAACTGATTGCTACCTCCTACTTTATCCTCCTGAGGGAAATTTTGATCATAAAATTCAAAGGCTGACCTTGGTTTGGGTTATATAAGGAATATTGCATTCGGTTTGACCTTCACAATCTAGATTGAAAAAGATGAAAGGATTAGTTGAAATTGAACACTACGCCTAGCGTCCAAGAAGGGGAAAAAATAGCTTAAACCATGGTACCTATAAATTATACATGAGAAGCCTTGTATGCTAATGTTATAATCTTATGTCACCAAGCTTCTTGCATTAGCTGGATGTGTAGGTGTCTTATTAGGTGAATATAACAGTCACTTTAAAAATAACACGTGCAGTGAATAGTCCTGGGGGGAGGAGGTATACTTTTTAATAATCTGAAAACCTAAACTGCATAAAATGTTTGCAAAAGCATATAGTTTTATATAAGTACAAGACTTGCCGGTAAGCCGTAGTGCTTTTCGACCTGATTTTTTTTTTTTTTTTAAAATCCATAACGGCAGCAAATGTATATAATTCCAAATTTAATGGAGGGAAATGCACTGTGCTCTCCTTGCCCTCCAGTTAACGCGATCAGCTGAAGGCAAAGCTTTGTCACTGTTGCTGCTTGGCTTGTCCAGGCTCCCACTGCGGCTCTGTCGCCCTCACCCGGGGTTCCTTCCAGCACGCACTGGCATAGTCTTAAAGAAAGGTACTTTCAGCAATTAACTTGATAGATGGTTTCTATCAAACAACTCTTATCCCTATGAACTGCTGCTGAGACACCCTATGTGAGAAAAAGCAAATAAGGTTTGACCCTAAATACCCCTAAGATGTGCAAGCAGCTCATGTGTTGAACAAGCAATCCCTCTTCCCTGCTTCTGCCGGGGTGCAGGCTTGCTCTGCACCTGGTGATGCTGTTCTGTAGAGATGCGGCTTTCGGAATCGGTTCTTACAGTTTGGATTATGTTTTAAAATGCACTCTTCTGGTTTTGTCAAGATTGCCGTTCCTTGATATAAATTGTTATTTATAGTTCCTTGATATAAATGTTATAAATGTTCCTTGATATAAATGTTATTCCTTGATATAAATGTTATATAAAAGTATCAGAGTAGAAAGTTTTCAGGTAGAGAATGGGGGTCCTTAGAGACTTTCCACTAATATAATTTATGACAAAAAAAAAAAAAGGAGTTTCTGTAGAACTTACTGGTGCTTGTCACAGAAAAAACATGTTAAAATTTTTTCTATATTGAGCTTTTTTTTTTTATGCCTCGGGGTGCAATGTCTGGCAGTCCATACAGTGGTATCTCATGATAATGTTATGTAGGGCTATTGCTTTCTTTAAATACTCACAAATTAATAACAACCATCATACCAGTGTAAAAATTACCCATGTATTTTTTCTTGAATCCTTTGGTTTTGATGCTTTGTTGTCCAAAGTGTATTTTCCTATCCTGAAATCTTCCACTGTTACACCAGGCACCAACGTTTTCAGAATAGTTGATATACCTGTAAGTGAGCAGACCAAGATTGCTTTTTTTCTCTTTCCAATCCCCAGCTATTTCAATTTTTTTTTTTTTTTTTTTTTTTTTTTTAAGTCTTGCTAATTCCATTCCCCAGGACTCACATTGCTGATACGGTGCCTTTGGCAAACTGCAGCACCTTAGCTGTCACTGCTGGGATTTTTATCTTGGCAGCAAAAAACTGGGCAGACCTGTATAATCTTCAGCATATTTATAGCGCTGATTTGATTTATTGTTAGTTCTGACACAGAGGTGCTGACTGTCGACATATAATATGCCTATTGATTAAATCAGGCGAGAGAAGACACCAATGATAATGAAAAAATAGAAGTTCCCCCAGGATGGGCTGGAGCTGCTACACTTACCTGCCTCCCCCACGCTCCCTAGGAGTTTTCAAAATCTTGAAATACAAATTAACCTGTAAAAGCGAGGGCTAAAAATACTGAGCTTCACCTTGACATGCGAAAACCCTGGACCCGGCGAGTGCAATGTTTGCCAGGGTATGTGTCCAGATTGCATGCACGATTTCTGCGCATTTTAATTTTAAGGGCATTTCAATGTATTTTCTAGGTTTTGCTATACATCTTACTAGCATGTGCTGTGATAATGTGCCAAGAGTGACTTCTATTTCTGGACGCAGTAATTCAATAATGTTTTAAAGCAACATAAAAAGTGGGTTGGCCTGCTCTTAAGTGGCCACCAAGCTGGCTGTTCATCACAAGCTTGGATAATCTCATTTGTCAGGAAGCCCAAAAGGTGGGGGCCTGTTCAATTCTCAGGCCAGTAAAGCTTTTAGAAATATTTTAGACTGAAATATACCTTTTACTTGCCAGCATGTTTTTTTTAGTAGCATAACCTGGTACGAATTGTCTCCCGGCTTGAAACGCATGAATAACCTGCATTCTCCGATGCTGCCTCTGAGTGATGCTCAGGATGCTCTGCGATGAATGCTCCCAGCAGAATTAATTTGTTGTCTTTAATAAAGGGCTAACATTTAGTTAAGTCCTTTGACTAAGATTTAAGTTAGTGTAGGTTTAGTTAGTCCTTAACACTAAAATAGACTAGACGTAGTAAAAAATTATTAAACCATAACAACAAAAGCGTAAAAAGGAGATACGTATTTATTAAGGGGAATCTCTTTACATTACATATCAATAAGTGCGTTGAATACATTAAGCGGCAACGTTACGTTATCTCCCCTCCCCGTTGCTCTGGCAACTGTTTGCAGTCCAAGGAACTCATGCAGGTGAATTCCCAGTGGCCCAGAGACCCACCTGAACCCTCCACTAAGGCGTCCTTGGGAAGGCACTGTTCTTCCCCGTGGAGGCGAATAATCTACTGAACCGGACTAAAACTTGACGCGAGCAGAGACCCATGTGGCCTGTTTACTACGTTAACCATCGTCTGCAACTGAGGCTATGTCTAACGTGATCTTGTAAATGGAAATGGCTCAACTTCCATAGAATTTGTACCGGGCAAACCTCTCGTTTGGAGGTTTTGAGGCCAGATTGGTTAAAATATTGCTTGTTATACCATCTTCCTTCTTTTAACATGAAGATAATAAGAGGGTGTGGCATCATCCCTTCACTTTGTCATGCTTCCCAAACTCTCCACGTAACACGTAAATTTAACACGTATGTTAAAAAATGTTTGGTTTTTTTACATGTGGAAAGCTAGAAATAACAATATTTGCTTTTTATGAGATGCCTTCAGAGTTAAAGATGAAAGTGCCTGTAGGAGCAGTTAACTCATTAATCAGAGAGAGTGTAGATGGGGCTCCGTTAATATTTTCCGAGACTTTTTTTGTGGAGAACTCAGACTTCAACTGATAATTCGTATTATAGCCATAAAGGCAGTTCTTTTTGCAGGAGAGAAAATTAATGCACAGGGATAAAAATTGTTATGCTTAAGGTATCTGGTAAGGCAGTTCAGACACCTAAATTCTTAGTTTGTTCCCTTTAAAACTAGTCTGGACTCCTAATGCTGGTCTGTATTACTAGAAAAATCTATGATAATTCATATTAAATGTAACTGCGGTGTTACCATAGAGATGATGTTTAGCATAAAAATAGCTGAAACATTTTGACATTGATTCTGAGACTATAGTTCATAACATCTTATTTTAATACTATTACTAACCCTTAGCAATGCTAAAGTATAGAAATAAATCCTTCATTTCAATAGGACAACTTGTGTAATGAAATGTGTGAAGGTAAGAAAATTTGTCTCTAATTTAAAATAATAAAAGAAAATTTCTCTATAAATTGTAATATGTAACTTAGCTCGTTATATCAAGGATGAGTTAAAATGAATATTGTAATGTACATTTCCGCAAATAGGTTAGATGTTTATAGATGTTTGTAGGGTAGGGCAAAGGAAGAGAAAATGTTAGTTAATATACATGTTTGAATTTTGTGGAAGAAGTCAGAAGCATTGATTTTGGTTAGGTTACTTTACTGGCGATGACTGCAGGAATATTTTCAGTATAGCTAAAAGTGTTTCTAGAGGTGAAACAAAATTATCTCCCTGAACAGTCTACTGAGCAGCTGATGTGAACAGAGAGATTTTTTGGGTTTCATCCTAGAAAAGGAGCCAAATCTGATGAACATTGGTGAAACTGAAGATTCAGTGATTATAATGTCATTACACAGGGAATTTAGTTTGGGTTATTTGCATTGCATGGTAGATTTTAGCAAGGTAGAGTTGGAATAGCAGCTGAAGGAAATCCACAGAGTTAAAATTACAAGGTAAAGAATGCCTCTATTTTAGTAGGGGAAGAAATGGTGCCTTCAGCGTGGTGAAGCTATTGAAAGGTAAGAGCTGGGCTGCAGTCAATGCAAATTGTCCCATGCCTAGAGTTTGGGTTGTGCTCAGGGGGTGGAAAGTCTTCCCCAGCTGAGGGACAGAGGGCTGTGATGCAGCAGCCTGCGTTGCTTAAACACTCAAGAGTTCTGGGGAGGATTGGATCATCCCGGTAACTCGGGGCGCAGCGTGGTGTTGGGCAACCTTGACTTTGTTGATGTGATACAAGTTGCGGTGGTTGGGGCGGCTTTTGTAGGCTTCTCTTTCTTTGGCAGCGTTTGGTTTTGGTTAGTTCTGGTCTGTAGATAGCTGCTGGTGCATTTGAACGAGGGTAATTTAAACGCATTCAGCTGAGATTAAATAAAGAATAGAAAAAGCAGCTCACGATGGAAGAGGAGACAGTTGGCCACATGTGCAGATGGCCAAGCTGAGATTATGTATCAGCCACTTGAGTTCAGGGATAGAAGTGGAGAAACTCTGAATTACTGAAATACTTTATCATAAATTTTACCTCGAATCTGTCATTTGTATGCATCTGGAAAGCCCGGATGAAATTTAACAATGTATACTTGGTTGAACCATGCATATGTTCAACCAATTTCATACAGGTGCGAATCTGGAGGGAAAGCGTTCATACCGGATTTAGGATTGCTACAGTAGGATGCATCTCCAGTTGACTGTAGCGTAGAGCTGTTTAATTTGCTTGCATTAAATACCATATGTTCTCTCTTTGTGCCAAACACTATACCAAACATTTGCATGCTGCTGTCAGTAATATTTCCTTTAGGAGTAATGCCACGTCATTTAAATACCCACTCTCTAAAGCTCTGCTCTGTTTCTGCAAAATGTATTGCTCACAGACAATTTTAGTCTAGGAGCAACATGACTGTTCTTCCTTTTGGGTGCAAAAGCACTTCCATAATTCAGGCTGTCAAAAAAAGGACGTAGGTATGTCGGCAATGTACCACTGCTACTTAGCTATGGGTTTTTTAATGCCATTGTGTTCCAAACAAAAAGCTTTTCTAGGGAAATTAATGCGCTTCCTTTTTAACTACATATCCTAATTCAAGTTAATATCCTGCTGTGCACAAATACCTCCAAAACTTAAAATTAAATTGTTTTGGCTTCAGGAAATGAAGATAATCGAGTGATTAGTGGACTACGTGACTAATTAGGACGTTTGACTTTCATTCCCAGCGAATACCCGTGACTGGTGAATCTCTGCATCTGTGAAATGAATGCAACTATATCCAAGTAACTGATAAAGGAGGTGCTAAAAACGCTTTGGGATCCCTTGTTAAAAACACTTCAAAGGAGCAAAGTAGCATTAGCTGCAGTGGGGTTTGGGGCTGGAAATCCTGATCTGTGAGGAACCGAGGCTGCTGCTGGGAATCGCTGCCACGCTTGGGTAGAGAGGACTTAGTGCGCTGCACGGGGAGGAGGAAAACAATTACAAGGACTATTTCATAAATTTGCAGAGTGATCTTCAGAAAATCTGGCGATACATTATCTGTCCTAAGTTGCAGCAATACTGATTGCTATTCCGCGTCGCTCGTCGCCCAAGGCCCCCGTTCGCTGTGCTAACTCACCCCGTTTGTCCCAGCTCTGCTTCAGTGACGAAAGGCAAGAGTGGTAATCCCGCTGGGTGTTTGGGGACTAACGGGTGATGTACGGTGTTAAAAAAGAAGGTATTGAAGAGGTGCATTCTCTAAATAACTCGTAGAAAAATAAAAAAACCCCAACCTTTAGATGTGCGTTCGACAAACAGAGCTGAAATATTTGACTGTATATTTTCATCCTTTAAAGTGCTGTTATTTCTTCCTAAAAACGATAAAGTAAATTTAAAGTAGATATTTTAGACAATTGTGAATTCTAGTTTGCGTGTTTGGGGTTTTTTTTGTTTTCTGTGCTAATTTTGCTTATTTCTCTCTCCCTGACATATATGTGCTGCTTATACAGTCTGTTAGAGATCTTATAAAGAACTCAACAAAGATTATACCAATATCTCATTATTTTTGCTTTTGCATCTCCGAATAATCACAGGGAACTTATTTGGGTACTAATGTGGAAGTTGTTAAGTGGCTGTGCATGACTTCCACTGAAAATCAACGCTAATTAAAATATAATTATTTTAAATTGTCGTGATACTTCAGAAACAATATTAGAAACACGGAAGGGGAAACTGAATGAATTGATTTCAAATGAGATCCTCATGTCGTCCAGGCAATTATGGTGATTTCAAATGTAATTCCCCTGAAACAGGGGGTAGACAGGCAGAGGTCGGGTAGTGCCTGAAGCAATTTAGCGACCTGCTCCGGTTGCGTTGGGAAGCATTGCTGGGATCCACGCTAACTAATTGCTGTGATTTGTCGTTATTGTAGCAGAGACTTTGGCCTACCAGGCAATGGAGCACAGCCTGCTTTTCGCCAAGCTCTGCCGTTCAGAACCAGGGAGCTATAAATGCAATGAAATCGTAAGGATAAGGTTTAAAACAGCACCAGTGCGCAAAGTCAGCATCGTGGTTTGCTGCTGCGGGAGGCCGCGGAGGCTTATGTCTGTGGGGTGTTCGAAAGGGGGTTGCACAAAAACGTGAACAGGTCCACAACCGGACCCTAGCAGGCAGGGACGTAGCCTCTGGTATCACCCATCCGCCAGGCAGTTTACTGACTTTACTTGCGGTGACCGTGTTTGCAGCCGCTGAAAAAGTGGCTAAAATCAGAGAGGAAGTGATTTCTGAAACCGTATTAAAGGCTTTAATTTCAAAGCCCTTTAAAGGCTTTTAAAGGTTTTCATTTTAAAGCCTTTAATACTAATTAATTTAAATTATACATTTAAATTAATATAAATTAATTAATATTAAAGACTTTATTCCATTTCTATTTATTTATATATAAATATATGTATTTTTTAAAGTAGGAAATAAGTTACAAACCCTGTACTTGTATCCAACGGTGCCTGGAAGTACAATGGTACAAAAAGACTATTAGCACCTATGTCTGTAAGGCCTTGTCCTCTGCCTTGTGCCATGAAGACCGATTTAAAAGCATCCACTGCTGTACTCCTCTTAAAATCACTGTAAAAGCAATAATAACAAATTGAAGCAGTTGTGCAGTGAATTTTAAGGAACTCCTTAAAATTGTTAAATTTTAAATTAAAGTTATGTTACTGGAAAAAGCAAGAGAGAAATGGGAGGGGGGAGAGGATTCAGATAGGGGACATTTTGCTAAAAGGAGTGCTCGGGCCAGGGGGAATTATGGTCATAAGGTTAATATAACAGGTAAAGTAAGATTAAGTACATCTTCCTATTCATAGAAAGACTGGGAAAAGAAATAGAAAAATCTTCTTAGTTTTGGTGCTGAAATGTTTAATAAGTCTTTGGGCAAGTTTTGCACAAGATCTAGGGCTAGATGGAAACAGGTCCAGGAAATGCTGTCTTTTTCTTTGCAGTGGAAATGTGTGATATGTGCAGTTTTAACGGCTGGGAACGTTGCTAGCAATTTACTTGCCCTATTATCAGGGAAAAGATTGCCATTTAAAACAAATGGGATCAGATACTTGTTCTTCCTCTAAGATTTTTTGGAATACATTTCTTTGTTTAGATACTGTTTTCTTAATATTATTTAAGACATGTCAGAAAGAAAGAAACCCTGTATATATTAATCTATTATTAACCCTGTAAATATTAATCTATATCTTGGGTTTTTTTCTTTTTAATTTTATTAAGAAAAAGTGATAACTTCAAATTTTCTGTGATGGGTTTTAGGTTGAAACAATAACTTACAGTACAAACTGCAGACACCTTAGAATGAGGAGTTTTTAGGAAAAGGCTCTGAAAAAAATCGAAGATAAAGCTGAAAGCAGTAGTTCACTATACTTTTTTTTTTTTAAATGAAAGAGATGGCACCATGCTTGGTTGCAGAGGAGGGGCTGCTTGCATTCAGTTTTTCAGCAAACGCGGTGTGTGCTAATTTCTAGTGATCCTTGATTATCCACAGTGACGAGTACTTGTGAAAAGTAATTAAAAAGTAATTAAAAGAAATTAAAAAGTAATTGTGAAAATTCCAGTTGTGGAAAGCGTTAGAGCTGCAGGGTTTGAGCTGCTGGGGCTGCAGCTTGCTTTTCCACACAAAGTTTTTTCTTCCAAAGAAAACCAAGAGGCCCAACTGCAAAGGACAGGGGAAACGTATTCTTGTGGTTTTACTATTAATCTTAGAGATTGCAATATAATCTTGAACTATTCTCAACAGAGCAATAAGAAGCAATCTCTGTGCCTAGAGATGTACAGATTTTTTTCCCTTTTTTGTTGTTTTTTGGTTTTGTATTTTTTTAACGGTCCTACGGTTTCAGACATCCAGAGCTTTAAGATAATGGAGAGGAAACCCTGCAGATACGGTGACAGAAACGGCAATTACTGTAACACCAGGGCTTAGATGTCTGCATCAATCCCATCACGCTCAGGCATCAAGATCGGTGGACTTCGAAAAGATGCCCAGAGGAGGGAACCTACGCGAATGAAAGGGTTAGCTGCGGCTCCCCAGATAGGGCCGTAACCTTCCAACTTCTTCACAAGGTGACAGGTTTTGTGCCAGTGGAATTAGGGGGGGAAAAACTGGCCAGGGGAATATAGAGCAAATTGCATATGATGTGATGTGAGAAAGACATGAACTTTCATTGGAAGAAATAAATGAAAATTCAGAGATTATTTCTCAGGCTGGAACAGAAACCTCTCTTGTGAGACTCCGAAGGTAGTTCTGAGAAGTTCACCTAGATGAAATTGTTCTACCAAAAGTGGGGGGGATCCGTTAATGTGAAAAATATCCATAAGTCCTCTGGTTGCCCCAGGTGACATACATAGGACAGACAAAAATAAATGTATATTTTAATTCAAATAGGGGAATTGCTACTAAGCACCTTTTTTTTTTTTTCTTTGTAAACCTGATTTTGTAATGACTAGTAGTTTGGGAAGCAGATGGCTCTTGCCTGTTAGTCCGAGCACCTTTGACAAACTGTGCGTTATAAGAGTAATAATGATAATAATAAGCCCACGTTGTCTTTAATCTTTACTAACAAATTTTCATTGCTTATTTTTAAAGTAGTAGTCAGAAATTATGAATCTTGCAAGCCCAGTGATATCCTTAAAAGTAGAGACAGTCACCTTAATGCATTTGCAGACTCAGCCACTCGTTTCCAGGTGGGTTTCGGGAAGCAGCTCTGTTCTTGGTGAGCTCCGCTTGGACTCCTCTGCTTTCTCCAACGTCCCTATGGGGGAACGCAAGCACGGGTAAAGTTGGAGTTGGGGATGGATAGCTGTCGCTTCTTGAAGAGAACTGCAATTCTGTTATAAAAAGTGCTGGCTTTGTAGTTTCAGGGAGAGGCAGGAGCTGTAACTGAGCTTAGCACAGCATGATACCCAAAGGCAGTGCGTATCAGTCCTTCTGTATGATACTGCTCAATAATTTTAGGCTTGAAGTGTGTTTGCCTCTTTCAGCTGTCTTTTAACTCACTGCTTGCAAAGCTATGTAAGAGCATGTGCTGGTGTTTCCTTCTTGGGAGGTACAATTTCTGAAGCTTTTCCCACTTTTGTTCTAGAAGCTTTGAGGGGGGAAAAAAAATAGAAAGTTTCCTTCCGATAACTGTGTGTAATTTGTGTTAATTTGCAGTTACTGCCTCAATAATTCATTTGACAAGCTCAGCCTTTATTGTGGCAGAGGATTCATCTCGGAAACCCAAGTGTGTCCATATGCTTACATGCAAATCTGACACACTGCAATGTTCCTGCAATTAACTTTACTGTTGGATAACGGAAGCTGGTACCCTTAAACGAGGTGCATCTGACTTTGACGACTATCAAAAATTTAAGGTGGCAGTAAATAATGAAGCAGCTTTGTTTTCTCTCCAGCTCCAAAGAACAAACAAGATGGGGGTGAGGAGAGGGAAAGCAAGAACATTAATTTTTAAGCTATTTTTTTTCCTTGCTCAGCCTTGGGGAGGTGAAGGAGAAATCCAGAGAGCTCAATGAAGAGATGGTGCTTCTGCAGGCTTCTCCTGTGAGGTGGTCCTGCACAGTGCCCTGGTGAAGCTCAGGGCACTTGCGTGTGCTCACCCGGCCTGCAGCCGTGCAGTTGGACTTCCAAAAGTGCTCATTCGCAGCTATTTAGGGTGACTAAAAAAAGTCTTCCTTCTCAGGACATATGTCATGCTCTTTTTCAGAGAAGGAAGCAAATCCAAGTTCAACCTACCCTGAGCTGGCATAGGAAAAGGAAACTGAGTTAGACTTTGTCCTGAGAGTGAAAAACTGAAACTTTCAGGTTTTTCCTATGTTTTTCTTCCCCTGACACTGGCAGGTAAGAAAAAACAATGACTCCTGCCCCTCTAGAGAGTTCTGCCTCAGCTGCTGCTTAAAGAGCATACCTGCGGCACTGGTTTTCATTGGATTTGTTTCTCCTTGGACCACCTTTGAATTTGATACTATACAAATAACATAAATGGCAAATAAAGACATTATAAATTGATTTTCATATAAAATCCTAGTGCAGCCTCAAGGAGAAAAAGCATTTTTTTATTATGATTCTGTAATTTGAAATAATGTGTTTGGTCAATATTGGCAGCTTTTTCAAATACCAGTGAAGGATGCTGATGAGATACAAACAGACACTGTTGGTATTTGTCTGGATCCCTGAATGCCTGACGCTGGTCGCAGTGAGATGGGTCACAGCCGATGATGTCCAGAGTGTGAGAGCAGGGGTTTACCATGTGGGATGGGGCCCAAATTCTTCTGGTAATGTGGTGGTGTGGTGGGAGAAAGAAGCCTTCAGAGGTAGAGTTTGAGTGTGCTAATTGCTTCCAAGTGGCCGTGCGGCTTCCAGACCCGAGCTGGCCTCGCACAGCTCTTCTGCGTGGGTTCCCTCGGTGTGTCCAGGTATGAGATTGACACAGGCAAAGGGACAAGCTGCCACGTGGAAATGTCCTGAATCCACTTTCTGCCCCCAATGTGATCAAAAGAAGAGCAAGCAAATATAAAAACTGGATCTGGTCTGTGCAAGTGACGCAGAGAACGACCGAAGAGGTTTGTTACTTTACTCGCCACCGAAACACTTTGCTGTTTAGCGGAAAAAGTGTTTTTTGTGCGATGTGCAGCAGCAGCAGTTTGGATGGATGGCTCTGTCCCCCCAAGCCGGCTGCTCGCTGATGCAGCAGACCGCTCTGCTGCGTCAGGACAGCACTGGAGCAGCACCCGTCTGCTCTCCGGAGCAGCACAGTATCTTCCTTTGTGTGGATACAGCAGTCTGCAAAATTTGGGCTTTTAGCCTGTTTTAAAAGTTATTTCAGCTCTGCTAGAAAACAGGACTTTTAAAGATAGAGTGAAGGATCAATAGAGTGAGTGATCAGCTGTGGGAACGATAATGAGTTTCATATTCTGCAAAGATCAAAGACGGAGTGACACTTAAACATCAGGTATTGGAACATTTCAGATATTTAAAGATGATGCAGCTGTAGTTCAGTTTGGAGACAGTCTCATTCCTTTGTAATCAGAACATCAATTCCTGCTTGAAGCATATTGTCCGGACCATAAATATTTTTGCCACTCGGGAAATTTTACATAAGCTGCCTTTCGTGTTGCTGGGCGTGCTGCACGCTGCTGCTCTGTAGTCGGAGGTTCACGTCTCAGTCTGTACAGGCTGCTGTCTGCATTTCCTTCTGCCCAGTGCCTCTACAAATTGCTTTCACTGTAAATCAAAGAGAAATCTGAGCAATGATTTTTTCATATTCTCTTTACAGCCTTAAGGTTTGTGGCCGTCTCCGGACGTTGCGCTTGCCAAGTCTTTTTAGTGAAGAATGCAGAAGTACTTGTCTGTAGCAACAGGGAGCTGCCCGTAATATGTATGTATTTATATACACATATGTATATATACGCATATATTCCCTCTCCCACCATCTTTAAGAATAAAGATGAGATGTATTTTTATGGCCATAAGCTTTAAAAGTAGCCATTCCTAATTTCAGTAGTTACTTTATCATAATTTCTATATGCTCTGATGCGAGGTTGGTAGAAATTAATTAATTCTTTAGATTATTTCTGCAAGATTTGAACACGTCCGATTCCAAAGAGGTGAGCAGGTGAGACGCTGTGGTGACGAGCACAGGGTGTGATGCAGAGGGTCACGCTGCTCTTTCAGGTGGGGAAGAGGGGAGACCAATGGTCATACACTTAAATATACAAGTAGGTTTCAATGCTGAGCTCAGTCTCCGCCTATAAACATGCTCCTCGCAGTCTGCCAGAGGTTGAGTGCATCAATTAGGCAATATTTAATTAGCATGTGGGAGTGCGTGACTGAGAGAGGCTCTGGGAAAAATCGCATTGGATGGAAGCCATTCTCTTTTTCTTCTCTGGAGAGGTTTCTGGGTCCCTGAATCCCGATTCCTTTAGGTTCTTCCCTGGCAGTGCTGTGTGTGAACGCTGATTGTGATGCTGCAAAACAGGGCTGGCTTTATTGATTAAAATGGGTCAATAAAAATGTATAATCTCTTAGTGGATGGACCAGAGCTTTTCACTTCATTTTTACCGATATTTAATCAAGGGAAAACATAAAGCAGGGGGCTATGCATTTGAGCTTCAGAGAGAGGAAAAAATGCGGCATACCAGTTCAACAGGTATCCTGACTCTGTTTGGAAAAAAGTTGTCAGTTCAACAGGTAATTTTTCTCCAAATGTAAAAATACCTTTTTAATTGCGACCAATCTAGCGTGATTGCTTTTATTTTAGAGTATCATGATGATGAAGCACACTGAGATAATTGGCTTGAATAAACTGTCCCCAACTATGCAAATAAAAGATGGAAAAATTGGATCTATTCTGAGCACGTGGTGTTCAGGCAGGAGGGAAAAACTTCCCGTGATACTGAGGCTGAAGGCTAAGATTAGTGCTCGTCTTCTACACTTAGTGGCACTTTTAAAATTTTACTTTATATGCAAAATGGGCTAGAGAATGTCACCTTTTAAAACAAATCCACGGTGCTGTAAACTAGTCATTCCTGTTGAGCACGGAGTAAAGTCTAGAATAACTTCTGAATATCGTACAATTGTCCTGGGCTTGTTCAACTGTTGCTAATGTGTGTGGGAGAGTTACGGGAGACAAATGCTGCTTGGAGTTTTAGTCTATGGTGATTTGCTCTTGAAGGTTTTAATTTTGTGGGGGTGTATTTGGAAGGTTTAAGACTCTTTCAGGAAAATTAATCACAACGTATTAATACAAATTTTTTAAACCTTATTTTTTAGCAGAAAGGGTTGTCATGGGTTTCGCAGACTTTTTTTCTTGTTTCTATGACGCTCGTGGCCATAACGGTTTTGCAAAGAAGTAAAATCAGTTTTTTCCTGGCTGAGAGAAAGATGACCGTTTCCGGAGGCTCCTGCTTGTGTCCCAGACCCCATCTCCATGCGAGCAAACGGCTCCATACCCCGCGCTCATCTTTGGTGGGAGGGCGCACACCACTTCTGTAAAAAGGGAAGAGCTGCAGAGATTCCTGGCAGGTTATTAGTGAGGGCAAAGAGGAGTGCCCTGGCTTCAGCTGCGTTTGAATCAGACCATGAGAAAAAAAAAAATCTTTAAGAACGCATTTTTCTTGATACCGTGTAGTTGTTTTAAATGTATTACATTATGAAGCCGATATTTTAAAAAACCTGAAGCGTGCCTAAGTGTATTATGAAGAAGGTGCGTTGCTGCCGTTGGGTTTGCACACAACTTCTCCGAAGAGTGACAGAGCTGTTGGCAGTGCCTGGTGCTTTCCCAGCTTGGCACTCCAAGGAGCTGACAAGCAAGGAAGAGCTCAAGCAATGCCAGCTCACGCGTATAGGAGGACAAGAGGCCTCTAACTTTGCCCGGCGAAGGAAGGCAAGAGCTTCGAGGTGAGAAGACGGCCCTCCTGGCCCTGCTGATGTGGCCCGTGGGGCGAGATACGCAGGGTGGGGGTGCGGCGGAGGGCACTTCCCTGCCCGGGAGCTGCGGTGCGTCCCCCGCAGCCCCCTTGCTCTCAGCAGGGAACCACTTTCCCTGCGCTTGTGTGCAGCTGTATCCTTTTTTTTTTTCTTTTCTTTTCCGTGTCAGCATCTGAAGTGCCGCTGTTGTGCAAACAGTATACATAATTTTTTTTTTCCTGAAACCCCCTGTGAATGCAGCGAGGCTCTTAACCTATTTCTGCATTGCAACTTGCTGCTTCGGTCTGCTGAGAGGTGAATTGTGCTCCCAGGCACACATCTCCTTTCTCCTTCCTTCCAGTCCATAGTGGTTTAAAGTCAAACCAGATTATGAAATTTAAGAAAGAAAACTGCTACAGAATGATCATCAGAAATATTAAAGTATAATGGGAAGTGAAAGATTGGAGTTAAAAACGTCAAGATAATTAATTAGCATTGCATAAGCACACAGAAATGGCTGTATGTACAACTTTTAAAATCATTTTATCTAAACTATATTGTTAATATTAGAAATATTTGGCTAGGCGACAGCAAAATTGCTGGATTTAGTATGAGTTAGTCAGAGTACTATTATACCTAGAAAAAAAATGCTCAGTAGATGACAAATTATTGGTATTAAAGAGAGCGGGTACATTTTATAATTATTTCCCTTTGCACAATACAGGAGGGTCTAGAGGTTCATAATAGATTTTTATAACAATAAAGAGAAAATTTGAATCCTTACCAGTAATCAAGTAATACTGCCATATGGTAACATGATAAACGAGGTCTGAAAGGAGAGCAATCATTCTGAGCCAGCAGTCCCATGAAAGATTAGATTAAAATAGCTTAGATAGAAAACACTAGAAAAAGTCATGACTGTGGATGGATGAAAAAGGATGAGTAAGAGTTACCTGGTAAATGAAAGGGGAGAAATGGGAAACAGGATGAATGGCAAAGAACAAAAAGCAAACGACAAGAACCAGCTGGATTCGGAGCGATTAGACTCGCGCAGCAGCAATATTACCTGTCCAGGAGCTTGGAGGGGGAGAATGAATAGCGTCGGACTGTGACAACTTAACAAGTTGTCGCAGGTCTCTGGAGAAATATGGATGAGGTTGGGATATTTGGGTCTGTAAAGAGTCAGAATAAATATGTGAATTCAAGTATCAAAGCGTGCCATGTAACTGTGCTCCCTTTCCTCAGAAGGTGGCCATGGTTTAGCATTTTGGAGGTGTCTGGGGTTTGAAAACGTTGGCTGCCATGTATTGAATGCAGAGCTTGTATTTATTAGGTTACATAGATTTTTTGCTTAATATTCCTTTCCATCCTTTCCTTTTTTCTGCTTTTTCATATTATTTTGTCTCCTCCAGTAGGGAAACCAGTGGTAATACAGTGAGAAGTGGTAAGAGCCTTTAATCTTCTCAGCTTGTGTGGTGTTTCTCCCCACGCTCCGAGGCTCTAGAGTAGGGTGTCCTTGGGCTGTTTGCAAACCGTACGTGCTACGGGATTACCTACCCCAGCAGCAGGGCTTCCTGGAGAAGGCTGGATTAGCTGAGGGTTAAACAGGCTGTGCTATCTCTTCAGCAGCAGTAGCTCAGGGCTGGTGGGACTGGATAGTTATCTTTGCAGGGTGGCACATCTTGGGGCACGGAGCTGCGCTCCTCGAGCTTTGTGCCGAAAGGCAAGTGTCAGCGCAATTAGGTGGCCGGCATCTATCGTTAAAATATCAGGGCTGACGGATGCTGTGCTTTCAGAGGGATAGAGCTCTTTGGATATACATGGGACTCACTCCTTTATTTTGCTTGCCCGAATGGGTAAAGATTTTGGTGTCTCTAAGAGTATGGAGGTAACCGAACGCAAAGTGTGCATACATTTGAGAAGGGGTTGTGAAGAAAAAGGTGAAGTTTGCTGTTTCAGTTCCACTTCAGAGTTTGTGTATTCCTCTCAGCTCTCTGTCAGAGTTGCTCACTTTCAATTTATGCCTCAAAGACACAGAATAGCTGTGTGCGGGCTGAAAAGCCTGGCTAGACAATTGTGTGCGTTTGTGACTAAGCAGCATGAGAGGCACTGAAATAAATGATTTTTTAATTTGATGTGCTTATTGTTTGAAATCTGAGAATCATTTTCCTCTTTATTCGGTGGTGAGCTTTTTTCTTTCTTTTTCAGAGACCAAATGAATAAAGAGCTATAACAAATATTGAAGGTTTAGAATTCATAAGATAGTCCATAAAAGTATTTCTCTGACTTTATAAATCTTATTGTCCATTCAAAAGATTTTGCTCTAATGACTTGAAATAAATTGCAGTCTGAGGTGTTTTTCAAGGAGGCTTTCTCTGTGAACAACAAAATAGCTGTACAAAATACTGTTGCGTTCTGCAGCAGTTAAATGTACCGAAAGGAGAACAATTGATCGAGACCCCCAAATGTATGATGCCCTCCTTCAAATCAATGAAGGAATTGCTGAAGATGCCATAATTAACTACAAGTGGGGATATTGCCATTCCAGAAAAGGTGTGCTATGCAGATTGAATTATTTCAGCGATGCTTTTTTCTTCCAATTGACTCGGCCAGCTCTTGCGGGCATTAGCATCACTCATTTGAATTGATGGCAGCGCCCAGCGGCTCCAGCTGGAGAAGAGGCAACTGCGTCATGGATGCAGCAATAGCACGTGCGGCCGCTGCCCGTCAAAATGCTGAATAATACCGTAGTGTGACAGACAACTGAAAGTATGCGAGGATTTCTTGAACACGCTACCTATCTGGGTGATAGTTTTTCTGCCTGTGAAGCTCAGGTGCTGTTAAGGGGATGGGGGGAGAAGGCTAAGGGTAATAACCATGAGATTATGCTGGCGGGGATGAGGCTGTTCGCAGCTCCACGGTGTCGTGATTCCTGATCGTACGGGTTTTGTTTCAGAGAATGAAGCATAAATAAAATCGGCAGTCCTGAGTTTTGCAGCCACCTATGTGTTATGAGCTCAGACTTGTTGCAAATACGGCACTTTCCTGTTCCCTGATCCATATTCACCTGTGTTAATATGTAGTTTATTAACGTTGCTTGCTAGGCAGACCGTGCGTGTTGTGCAAGCGCGTCTGTGCGTGTGCGTTTCCTTCTGTCATCTTCAAGGCAAATGCTCTCAGTGCAATCCTTGCAAATGCATTGGAATAGCATTTCAGATACATTTGTCATCTGGGATTAAAGTCTGTGCTATCCATTAATGCAGACATACCCTTGAACCCGACACTTTTTTTCTGCCATAAAACTGTAAGCATAGTGATCAACTGCATTTGCTCCTGATGTGTAAAGTTTTTGAGATAAATGATACAGTAAAAAAAAAAAAGAGCAAATTTTTAAAATGTGCACTAAAAGCAGACACAGAAAATACTTGATCAAAACCAGATTGAAGCTGCACAATAAATCAACAAAAGGATAGATGGGGTTGGCTTCTGAGAAAAGAAACAAATGGGTTAATGCTATTCAAACACTGTTTCTTACTTTTGTTTCTACAGGTGAGCATGTGCGCATTACGGTTACTTAGCCGTAACAAGGAGATATACCTTAAGCTTGATTTTGCCAAGTTGGGGATGAGCACATAAGAGAAGGGCATAAAGAAACTTGCTCCCCGCACTCCCTGCCCCGGCTTAGACGCAGTCATGGTCTATGTATCCAGCCAGCTCAGTGCTTAGGGAAAACAAAGCCTCCCAAAGGTGCCTGCTCTTCTGTTTTCGTTTGTTTTGGGGTTTTTGTTTTTGTTGTTTCTGGTTTTGTGGTGTGTGGTGTTTGTTTTTTTTTTTTTCCTCTCCCATCACGCCTAGACCACAGAGTACACGTCTATCCCATACTGCTGATGCTTTTTCTTGCTGAGTAGAACAACAAAGTGGCCTTGTGCTTAAAATGCCTGCCTTCTAGTTGAGGCCCTATTTATTGGAAAGGTGGTCTCCAACATTGTTATGTTACAGAGGCGATGATCTCTCTCTAGCAGGGAAAACCACCCCAATGCCTAATCCCCACCGCCTGGTGCCTGGGCAGTGCCAGTGCACCGCATCAAGGAGCATGGTGCCTGGCTCCTCTCCAGGCTGTGCTGGCAGGTCTCTGGCCAGCTGGACCCAACACTTCACCTTCTCGGGAGGCTCAGCACAGTCCCATTAGTGTGATTTAATTTCAGCTTCACTGATATGGAGGAGTGGCTGAGGGAGCTGGGGTTGTTCAGCCTGGAGAAAAGGAGGCTGAGGGGAGACCTCATCGCTCTCTACAGCTGCCTGAAAGGAGGGGGTAGAGAGGTGGGGTCGTCTCTTCTCCCAGGTAAAAAGTGATAGGATGAGAGGAAATGGCCTCCAGTTGTGCCAGGGGAGGTTTAGACTGGATATTAGGAAATTTTACTTCACGGAAAGGGTTATCAAGCATTGGAACAGGCTGCCCAGGGAAGTGGTGCAGTCCCCATCCCTGGAGATATTTAAAGGATGTTTGGATGAGGTGCTCAGGGACATGGTGGGCTTGGTAGCGTTGGGTTTACGGTTGGACTCGATGATCTTAAAGGTCTTTTCCAACCTATACGATTCTGTGATTCTGTGATATGTTTTCTGAATGCTGCTCCGCTGTCTACCCACTTGCAGAAATACAACCTCCTGGTCCCTGCACTTCAGACCTCAGGACTGCTGATGGTCTTTCACATGGGCAAAGCACAGCTTGAGTGTGGGCCTTCAGCCTGGTGGGCATCTCCACTGTAATTTGAGTTCACGTCTTTAAAGACAAAAACTAATCATGTAAAGCAAAAACTTAGGCATGAAGAAAATTGTTTTATGTGTATTTTGCTAGTGGCATTCGGGACAAAACAATTGTACATGGTCTGAGCATCTGGGAATGCTTCAGAGAAGAGCTACTCGGGGAGCTAGCATCTTTTCCCTACTGCATGGGACTCTTTCAAAACATGGCATTTTTCTCACATTTGCTTACCTTCAGTCTTCAAGCCAAGCTGCTGCTCTTGCCATCTCTCTGTAGCCTCTCCAGTGAAACGTTTCTTCTGTAATACTTCCCTTCACCTGTTTCCACAACAAAGAATAAGCACCTTTCTTACACTGAGTCACTGACGAGTTATTTCCTCTCAGGAATTAATACTCGAGAGAATGGTTTGTGGTATGTGGCAGTCTACTCTTTGTCCTGAAGAGTTGTGTGTGAATAGAGCATCGTCAAGATTTAATTGCAGCCTATTCTTAGGCCTGCCTCAACAGCTCTTGGGCTTTTGATTCAAGGTGGAGATAAGAGTGCATCAGGGAAGGCAGACAAATCAAGTCTACACATGCAAAGAGGAGAGTGCTCAATAACCCTTAGAAAGCAGAAGCTCTACCTAGGGAGATTATTTTTTTTTTTAAGGTTGTTTTAGCAACATGGATAACAAATTAATTTTTTATGTAGGTTGTGACTTAGCTCTTATGGATGTCAAACTTAAGAAACAAGATCAAAGTAGATCTTAAATATAGTTTGCTTAACAGTCTTTTAGGGTTTCTTCCACTGTTGTTTGTATTTCCAGTTTTGTTTTTTGCCTGGCTGCTTCCTTGCTTGTCTAATTTCATGATGAATTGGTGCTTTGGGCCACCACGATAGAAGTAACAAATGTGTTGACCAAGCAGTTCTGCATGCGCTACTCCCCTGAGTTTTTTGCAAGCCATATGGAAGGAAATCGCATGTTGAGAAACAGATCTCCATAAGGAAGAAGAGGCTATAAAGTAAATTAAACTGATGATCGTGCTTTGGTCGAGAGTCTGTATTTGGGTCTGTCGGTGTGTTTCACTTGGTCGTGACGCAGTGCAAGGAAGCTCAAATAAAAAATACTGTAATTGAGCCTCTTAATTAACAGGTAATGATGCCCTGTAGCTTAATGGCTAGTGGGAGGTGGAGCTGAGTGACACCCTAAGAGTAGCCAATTAGGTCAACAAGCAGGCTTTTCATTTACTTGTTTTAGGCAAGGTTTAAAAGAGGTTGGGAATGAACACGCTTATAGAGATTGCTGCAGGTGGAAGCTGTAATTTGGGACAGTGCAGGAGCGTAGTAGAACCGAATGCTATCAACCAAATTGTCACTAATAAGGAGGGGTTTGACACTTGACTGAAACGGGGTGCTGCACAAGTAATACACTGGAGAAAAGAACATTTAGGATGGATTATACAGATGTTCCTGGAAAAAGTGGAAAAACAGATAAGCCTGGAAGGAAGGAGAAGACTGAGGGAGGGAGGGGGAATAGAAAAGTAGGTGAGGATAGAATTGAGGTTATCGCAGTGATAACCATTAAAACAGGACTGTTTGCCAAGACCTCCCGCTGTAAGATAGTAGAGAAGAGGGAGTTTTCTGGACCAGGAGGTGTTGTTCCTGCATATCTCTACATGGCACTACCTACCATTGCGCAGTAGGGTTAAGGAAGTGCCCGTCAGGGGCCGAAAAGTAGCCAACATGGAAACACCATGTTATTGCACACTTATCGTCATTACGGTAACTGAGAGAGATCCTGAACAACTAAATTAAAAAAAAAAAAAGGGAAAAAAGTGGCTAATTTTAGCTCTCACTGAGATCAACATGGGACAGAATAAACCCAGCATATTTAGGAGAGCCTGAGGCTTTTTCAGTACGTGAAGAATGCCTGCTGCAGGTTTTGAAATTCAGCAGATAATGTTTTTCCATTGCTGTTATCGCTTTAAAGGTAACTCAGCTCCTCCCTATCTTTTTCTTGATGTTAGTTCTGATAAGTATGCATTTCTTTTTATGACCTAAAGCAACTTTCAGAAGCACTGGTCTTTTTTTAATGTATATATTTTCCACCACGTAACAGAACAGTTACAATCCCAGCAGACTGCACACACTCGTGGAGTGCTGCCTCTACTACATACAGAACCTACTCAATCAATAACCCAAGAAGGGATTGTGAGTCTTCTGTACATATTTTCTGCACTAGTCATTAAAAACACTTAATATGTAATTTATCAAATCTGGTAGTTAAAATTCCGTCAGAATGGATGACGCAATTGTTCAGAGGAATGTGTCCTTGCACAGGACAAAATTGGTGTTTTGCAAAGAAGGAAGGGAGAACTGTCTGCGAGGAGTGAATAACTCCTGAATTTTAAATGGATATATTTTTGTTGGGTGTAAGCAGACCCTGTGTCCTACAGGTCCATATTAAATGATGTCCATTTAGTGGAAAAAAACCCAAAACCCAAAACCACACCCCCACCCCCCAAAAAACCTAGCTTAGCAGCTGTGTTTTTGTATTATAAACCAGGGATTATCAGTTAAAGCAAAGCCTCTCCTCCTCTCCTTCCAGCTGCCAGTGGTACAGGTTATCTGCATCGGCATGAGGCAGTCGGGGTGTCCCGCAGAGCCCCCTTTCACAGCAAGCCCTTTTCCTGGGACCACCTCCCTGCTGTCTCCTTCCCCATCACAAGGTCATTAAGGCGGTAGAGGAGTCGCCATCCGTCTTCCCTAACCTATGTCCTTTTTCTCTATCAAATAAGAGAGTCAAAATTCGAAAGCAGACTGTGATGGTCATTAAAGCGTAGAAATGAGACTGGGAAGATGCTGGCAGCAGTTTCTGGGGTTGTGCGTCCCTTGCAGTAACTGGAGGTAATGCCATGCTCTCATTTGCACCAATGTTTATAAGAACAGGAGGGTTTTTTTTGGGGGGAGGCAGTTGTGTGTTTTGTTTTGGTTTTGGTTTTTTTTGCAAGAGAAGGCAAAACTGGAGAGGTAGGGATGTTCACCAAAACACCAGCTAAAATTCACAATAGGCAGTGAACCAAAACAATTGATTATTTGCACAGTTCTAGTCCCAGGGCTTTCTCTTCAAAACTGGGAACACATTCCGTTCACCTGCCTGCTCTGCAGAAGATTTTTGGTAAATTTATTTTACGTAGGACCGAAAGCACTTAAATATAGGATTTATGTGTGACTCCATGTTTTATTTTTGTAAATGTAAAGTATTTCAGGTATTGTTCCATGCAAAAATAGGCGGCTGAACAAAAGTAAACAGCCCTGATTCTTGGATGCGTCTATTTGGGAGGAGATGGTTCATTGGCCATCCAGAAAGAGATGAGAAGGGACCTGAAGGGCCTCAAGCTGGGGAGCAGATGCCAGAGAGCCTCACAGCGGGGCTGGGAAACCTCTGTCCTCCTGAGTCTGAGGAGGAGAGGCTGTGCAGCTGAAACCAAAGCCTTTAAACTTGGACTGTCCAGCTGCTTAGGACAGAGAGCCTCAAAGAAACTAAAGTGCTAGGCTTACAAAAGGAATTTGCCACCAAAAATATATCCAAGGAAAGTCCACTTCCACATTGTCCTGGGATGGAATAGTCTGTCTGGAGAGAGCAGTCGAGTTTGGCATCAGTTGCTCCAAGCATTCCCACCATAGGCACTTTCTCTCCTGACGTTTATGAAGGGTGAGATATCTGTTTTATTACAACATACATTGCCTTCAGCAATCAAAACCATTTCTTGGCCCAATAAGAAATCCACAGAAAATAAATACCAGAAAGCTTTCTTTAAGATACTTTGGGAAAATCCTTAGGAAGATGTACTTCATGTTGTTATTCTGGTAGGAAAAATACGTTTTTGACAAAGTGTTAGAGAAACTAGATGCCTGCTGTGGAAATCTATAGAGAGATTCAAGAAAGCTTATCGCCTGCTCTTACAATTCTACCTTTTTTGTGTGTGTGTGTTTGGTTTTGGTGGGTTTTGGGGTTTTTTTGTTGGTTTTTTTTTTTGTTTTGTTTTTTTTTTTTTTTTAAATCTCAATTCAACTCGTACAAATGCTTGAAGTTTTGGATACTTGAATTTCTTGCCTTTCCAGACAGCGGTAAGAATAGCTACGTATTCCCAGCATTTGCCCGCAGAAGGGGTGTAAGAAGCATAACTTGGCTGGGCCATCCCCAGAGAGGTGCAAGGGCAAATCCTCTGCCAGCCTTTGCAGCAGCCACGGCTCTGTGGGAGCACATGCATGTAGGTATCCAGCAGTCACTGAATAATGGAATTGCAACCATTTCTTCCGTCTTCTTCCAATTTAACCATCAGGACAGCGTTTTCCTGAACTGCTAACTGAGGTAATTTTCTTTAAAACCTTGTGTGTGGATACGCTATTCCTCCATTAAAGTGTTTCGGAGATAGCATTGAATAAAACCAAATTTTGCTCAAGCAATGAGGATCGGCACAAAATATAGTTTTTTTTTTGGTCAGCTCTAATATTTTATGAGCTATCTTTTTACATATGTCTGGTTAGGACAAAGGAGAAAGATATTATTTTGGAAGGTTAACTTTATGTTGTTGCTAAGCCTGTTATTTGGATTTTGTATAACTATCCATAAAAAATATTAATACAACAAAGAAATCTCATTTCTATTTGTGCTTTACGATTAATGTGTTGGAAAGTGATTCACAGGTCTCTGAAATCAACACAAAAAATGCCACTTACCTTGTTGTTTCCTATTGATTTCAATAGATGTTAGATTTAGACCCTTAGGCTTTCACATCAGGAAACCAAGTTTCATAATTCTTTCAGACAAAAAGAAATGACTTGTTCTTAAATATTGTCAATCTTCTTCTAATATCATTGCAAAGGGTAGAGCATAATGTCTGCCTGCCCGTGCACTCATCTGTGTGGTCTGTTTTGCTATTTCTGAGGCTGGAATGTGCTTTCTGAGTGACGCCTGTCAATTATCTCTGGGCTGCTGTGTTGGCTGACTCACGAAATGACATTGCAGGGAAAAATACAAAAGCATTGTGACTAATGATATTGATGGGAACCAAGACCAAATAATAGTGCCTGGAAAATAAGGCTATGCGTTCAAATCCCCTTAGAGAAGTTTGGTAAAGGACACAGGAAATGGCTAACTACTTTTGCAAGAGAGGGACACGTTTCGTTCTTGTATGTATTCCTGCAAAATAACATTTTCTCTTTCAGTACCTCCTGGAATTATTTTGACTGTGTGGCTATTTGGAACTACCTAATATTTCCATGTTTGGAGTCCCTTTTTTTTTTTTTGTTCTTTTTCTTCTATCCCTCATCTTTTGTGTGTGCTTGGTAGGGCACTTGCTTTTGTTCTGATTTTATATTCTTTTCCCTAAGAGAATTATTATATCTGGTTTTATTTTCTTGTCTCTTGTTTTCCTAAGCTAATCTTCTTGTTTTCTTTCTTATGTTTCGTTGTTGTCTGCTATTTCGGCTTGTTGTTGTATGTGTCTTCACTTACAAGCCTGCCTTTATCTCGTTTTGCTTGAGAAGAATTGCTCATCTTGGCTACAGTCTTGAAGCTGTGTCTATTCTTGCTTATATTTTTTATTACCATGACAAATCTTTTTATTTAATGGTATTTTGTTAACAGAAAGAGCATCTTGTTATCTTTGCTGCCTGTCCTGAGTGGGCTTAAGGCTCCTCTGCTGAGTTTGCTCATGCATATTGTATTGTCCGCTACAAGCATTAACTTGTGAAGGACGTGCAGGCCACTTGCCCTAACCAACTGTAACGTTTCTCTCTAATTTTTCATTTGAAGTATGTGTCTTTTCTGTCTTTGAATTATCTTCTACTCTAATTTTGGTCATACAGGGATTGAAGGTGTGTTCACTCAGTGCGTAAGGGAGTGTGACGCTGTCCCACGTACAGGATGCTGAGTCAGTGCTCGGTAGGCGTTCACACCGTCACGTATGCTAATGACAGTTATTTTCACAAATTATAAGCAAAAAATCTATTTTTATATTTTCTTGAAAATTCATTCAAAAAGTTACCCTTTTCTTAAAGCTGAAAACTTCCCTTTTATGTTTTTTTTCTCAAAAGAAGTTCCTTTTTCATTTATTTTTTTTTAATTTTGTTTTATATGTCCATTCTTAGTTCACCAATTTTATTTTTATTTTTTCTGTGTTCTTTTCAAATCTCAACTGTAGCCACTTTCAAAAGCAAGTCAAAGCTAGCATTTAACAGGGAAAGACCCTAGGCCTCATTCATTTGCTACATTGCAAGTGGTGAAGAGGCAGTGTAAAAGGGGTTAAATCAAGCATTCAACATTGTTAAACTCGGAATTTAGAACCTCTGATATATTCATAGAAGTATTTCTGGAGAACCTTTGAAAAGGCAAAATATGCCTTTTGAACTCTGAAATGCTACTAAATAGCATGATTGGCATTGTCCCAGAAGTATGTTACAAGATGCAATTTTGCGGCCTGTCTTATGTATGGTATTTTTATAGATAAATACCACATAAATAAATGCACATATAAGTAAATTGTATGCTAAGATTACACAGGGACCTGCACTCGAACTTAAATAACTTCACTGGAAGTTCATTTGATCATGCCCAGGTACCTTACGCCTCTTGCAATGAAAACAAGCATGTGCATCTCAATCTCTCTGGCTGTAAAGGAAAAAAAGGTTTTGAACTGACTCTAAAAGTGCTGGATATCATTCACAATAATTTATTTTAACCAGTAGATGTAATGCATAAATATCTGTTGGACCAGTGAGTACCATGTCGGGCTTCACACGAAACAAAGTCAGAAACTTGGGACTTTTATTATAACAGAAATTGAACCTCGCATCTAAAAGATGCCAACGCTTTCTTGGAAATCTCCCTAGACAACTAATGGGTACCTTCAACCCCCTCAGTAGCTTTGAAAATAAAGCCTTTAGGCACAGAAGCACATTTAAGGCTTTAATTCTGTAGGTGAAAATTTTGCATTTCTGGAATTAATAGGAATATCGTTGTTGATTTTGTGCCCGGAGTTTTCCTCTTTACATTTAATACCATTAGTTATCGCAGCCCTTTCCTATCTGCCCCTTCGCAGCTCTCAGGTGCTGTTATTCAGTAAGAGGGGCCTGTACAAGCCGGTACGGACTCTCTGCTCCTCCAGAGCCCAGTTCAGTTCACTTGGGCTTTTCCCAGGAATTAGACCCATTTACTGAGCACCAGCCTGTGACGCTTTAGGACCCGTATAAAATGTGTGAGGCAACGCGCCCAGCTGTAAGTTCGTAATGTGGAAATCGCTTTTAAGTCATTCCTAGAATGAACCCCGCCTTTATTACAGAAGCGTGCAGGTACGAGTGATCATTTCTTACCACAGGGCTGTATAACCCACATAGGTACATCTGCTTAATATAACGTGTCAGCATAGCTTTGATGCCATTAAAAAGCTGTAGCGGGCGATGTGCTGCCAAACCTGAGGGATGCTAACACTTCTGACAAGATTAACAGCGTGGGGAGATTGGACTCTCTGCATTGATCAGCGGGTTGATAGGAAAGCTGCCATGGCAATGGGGGCAATATATAGTTTTCATCTATCAATCATCTCTCTGGGCTTGACTGGGAGACGTCGAGGCTGCAAAGGCGTTTAGCCGGTGCTTTAACGCAGGATGTTCAGTACATCTTTAAAACGTAATTGCATTGTGCTTTGTCCTCTGAACTCTTACGCATCCCATTGTACATCTCATTTCAATTCTGTTTCGCTGCCAACGTGTTTTATAAAGGTACATTGAACTGCTTTCTTGTTGGTTTTTTTTTTAATTTCTCTTTGAAGTCGTAACCGTTGAGGCTGGAAGTAGGACTCCTACAGACCAAGAAAGAGCTTTCGACTGGGAGAGATCTGTCAGGAGTGAAAAGGGTTTTCTCGTAAAGCTGACAGGTAAAGGGTCCATTCAGTATGATAGTTCCTTCAGAAAAACCCATTAATTAACACTTGTCATCTGTGACAGCCACAGGTAATTCCCACACTGGCAGGTCTTTGCATGTGCCAAATGAATTCCCGTTATTCCTTTGACAATTGGACCATGAAATCTAATTTTGCCAGGACAGAAAATGGTATTGCTGTTTACAGCAGGTTTTGAAATGCATCGAAATGAGCAGAATGTTCCTGCAGATGGAGAAGGAGGGAAGCGTCTGCAAAGGACCAGGAGCACAGAAGTGGTCCTCTCAGGACAAGGAGCATTGCTCTGACAAGCAGCAACAAGTAATTAATTACAAACAGCAAATTAGTCTCACAGGACAAGTGTTAGGGATTGTGCTGGTTTTGGCTGGGGTAGAGTTAGTTTTCTTCCTGGTAGCTAGCGTGGGGCTGTGGTTTGGATTTGTGCTGGAAACAGTGTTGGTAACCCAGGGAGGTTTCAGTTCCTGCTGAGCAGTGCTGACACACAGCCAAGGCCTTTGCTGCTCCTCACCCCACCCCACCAGCGAGCAGGCTGGGGGGCACAAGGAGCTGGGAGGGGGCACAGCCGGGACAGCTGACCCCACTCTGTTGCTCAGCCATCTCTGTTGCTTCGTATGCTTTTTCCCTGAGATAACTTGGTCAGGCATGCATTTTGGAATGCCTTCAGTTCTCATTTCAATTCATATGTGCAACTGAGCACATGCTTTTGAATCTCTTAAAGAACAAGCATAGCATGAAGGCTGAAATGATGCATGCATGTATTAATTATGGTAATAGATCAGGGAGCTTGAAATGGCCTAGGCACGAGCTCCTTTGCACCAATGACGTAGCTTACCCGCGCAGTTTCATATTTCCGGATTTGTGATGTGAGCAATTGACATTAATAATGTTGGGATATTACGTGATCTTTCTGCAACAGAGGTGATACTGACTTTAAATGGAGAGATCTTCACCTAATTTGCAGCTGAGCTCTCCTGAAGATTTTTCTGACAGAAGAAAGCATAGGCGTTCAGGCTAACTATCTAGAGGGGAACGAAAATGGTGCAGCGGGAGGAGAAAGTTTTCTTGAAATATAACTGTAAAGTGACTTTCTGCTATGTGACTTCCCAACGACTGTGATTCTCTCCCTATTGCCCTTCCTCATCCATTTCTCAGCGTGTATATCTATATTGGTGCCTTGCAGACTGGTGCTCTGATTCCACATGATGCCTCTGACAAAACTAATGATATAACGGTGAGTTACTCCTACAAGACAGCTGATGCTGGATTTGAGATATTTTTTTCTACTTTATCAGCAAATACCAATCCCATCTCTTCTTCCACCTGCCGTCTTATATACCAGCATTTCCTCCAATACGTGGTTTCATTATTCCTTTCCTAGCTGATTATTTCTACAACTTTCAAGTCTTGCCAGCGTTAACTTTGTCATATTCCATAAGATAGCAACTTTCCACTTTATATTTTAGAGTTTTCTGGTGCTGAGTTTGTAGTAGCATACATACCTTGTATTTGTCAGTCATCAGCGTACCGCTGCCTGCCTTGATTGATGTACTTTTATCTCTTGTAATTTGTCGTGTCTTGCTAGCCTTCTCTCCCCTTCTTTTTCATGAGCAGGAAAGATTGGCTGCTGCTCTCCCATAAAAATAGTTTATATATCAATCAATGTTATATGTGAATTTGGTCTTAACATCTGTGAAAAGTGCAATGTGTTATGATGTTCAGAGAACATATAAAACTGTAGAAAAGTTTGTTCCTACCTCCAGTCCATAAATACCCATTCTATAAAAAAAGATTTACAGTGCTGTATCTGTGGCCCATAAGTGCTCAAGTTACTCCATAATATTCTTGGAAGGCTTTTGCTTGTCTATCCAACTTGGATTTGTGTGTGTGCATGTATGTGGTGAACTTATTTTTGCAGCTACTGTTGCCATTTTAGCTTTTTCTAATCTGATTTTATTGTGTTGTAAACTTCTTTCTCTCTTTTGTTAGAAAGCTGGGTAATTTCATTTCCTTCTGTATGAGAAACGTGTGGTAAAAATGTATGACTATTAAGTCAAAAAATATATAGCGTTGCATTTGCCCCCAGCCTGCTTTTCATTTTGCCTTCTGCAAGCCTTTAAAAATATCTGTACTATGGGAAGAAGGCGTTCATTTTGCAAAGGCAGCTTTTCAATTAAGCTTCTTTTCTTGATCAAACTTAGCTCTCAAGGACTTTCGGTTTCTGCTGGCTCAGAGAAGAAAAAGGCTTTTACTGAGAATTGTACTGTTCTGAAACTTCAGGAGTACTTACCAGCCATAGTAAGGCTTTAAAAAATATTTTAGGCTTTTAAAAAATATTTCAGAAATTCACCCAAAACTCTGACCTATGTTTCACAAGATAATTAAGCTCAATCTTAGTGTTTAAAGCAGCTGGGTGAGAAGCAGCAAACAGAAGGGACTTCTCCAAGCTTCTGGCTACTGGGAAATACAAAACCGACTCATTTACACCATTGAAAGTTGAAGAGACCAGAAGAACCCACGTAGGAAGAGCAGGAAAATTGTTTTAGCCTCCATTTCATGTTCATGCTTATTTCATGTGTACTTTCTGTACTCGAATAAATTGTATGTGCCTTTTCATCATAAATGGCAGTACATAGATGATGAGTTTCGGGCTGGCTTTACAGTGTTCCAGTTTTTTCTACAGGTTTTGAGGCTCTAACCTTTTGAAGCTACCATAAGTGATCAAGGAAAACAATGAGTTAATTTAGATCTTGGTGAGCGAGCATGAATCAAGCTTTATGAAGAAATGCTGGTGGCCTTTATGGACTCCAAGTACATCACCCAAAGTGTCAGCTGATGTCAGGATTATTATTATTAAACATTACTTTCTGAGCAGGGAATATGGTCTGTTCAGAAGGTCAGGATTGGATTCTCTGTACGATAGCTTTTCCTGCACTTTTTCATTTTCAGCTCAAAGTTTTCGAAACAACTTCAGGTAAAACATTGAATACAGGCAAGGAATGTGGTGTCAGCCTGAGAGAACTGAGGTAGAGTCACATTTATCTTTACGTAAGAGCTTGGCCCGGACATGTAATTAATGTTTTTTTCATTGAGTTAACCATAACAAAAGAAAGGGTAAGAAATACTTAAATACTGTAATACCTAAAAAAGAAAAAAACCCAAGCATTAAAGAAAAATAAAACCCACTACCACCACCACCAATCTATAGGTACAAATCTATAGGTAATGTTTAGGGATTATTTGCAATGTGAACCCTAGAAAAGGATGACTATTGCATTTGGAACAAACCAATAGCTACAATAATAAGAATGTTAGTTCTGAGAATGGGAAGAAGAAAAATTTTGTATGTGTTGAAAAATGGAAAGCTAGGAATATAAGTCTTTTAAAACTTTAGTTTAAAAAAAATTATTCAAAGTAATGCAAAGTCATATGAATTGGAAGCACAAATTTGACAGTTACTACTGGGTCTCAGAAGATCTTTAGTCTTATGGTAGAATATAATGCATGAACTAGAAGGTCTGAATCTTTATTTGAATGCAGAGTATTTAAATCCAATCAAAACAATATTTTTTGATGGTAGGTGGTGGCTGTAGAGTGGTGCATTTAAAGTAACTTACCATTTTTATCCTCAAAAAACTTCATTTGGGTTACATTTGCCAAAAGGGCAAAGGATCTCATTTATTTCATAGGAACACTAAAACCAGTTGTTTTTATTAAAATATTTCATATTTTTCATATGAAAGCCTCTAAATTTCAAATTATTCATAGAAAATATTCATATGTGACTCAACTCTCCTTAAATATCCATTTTAGTTGATTATGAAAATAAAGAAAAAAAAGTCTTTGGGTAGATTTTGTGGAACAAATGCATGCTTTGAACACTTGAAAGTCGGGTTTTGTTTGTTGGGTTTTTTTTTGTTTTGTGTTTTTTTGTTGTTGTTTTTTTTTTTCTTCTGCTGCATTTGTTAGTTTTATTTAGCCAAGCTTCCAGGTGTTCAGTGCAACATGTCAAAGATGGTTAAAGAAAAATATTGATTAAGAAACTACTAAAAGACAGAACAAGTTAGGAATGAAGTGATCATTTTTCGATGTGGTGAAGGTTTCTCAGAGAGATAGCCTCCAGTTTTGTTCTAGGGTGGCTGGGTTTAAATGTGTTTTTAATGAGCTAAGGGACAGTGCTAAACAATAGGAGTAAAAATAGGCAGGTTTTATAAAATTACTCAGATTTATTTGGCTGAATAGGAAAAGATGTTGGAAGGATCTAGAAGAGCTAGGTGAAATGGCAGGAGGACAAAAGATAAAACATACAGGTGCATTATTAAGGTTATCAAATGGTTAATGAATTTGGAAAGGCAAAACAATTCAACAGTGCGGGGTGCAAAACCGAACAAGGATTTTTGCCTACTTTAGTGCTGCTCAGAAAAACAAACAAAGGATTAAGTGTTTTTAAGTTACAGAAAGGAAATAATAACCTCAATTATTATAGCAGAACTTGTGAATCAATGACTGGACCTGTTTAAATCAGAAACAACTAAGAAAGATGAGAAAGATGATTTCGGTGGTATCTACGGTACAAAGAAGTGAAGTTTCTCATACGTGCTATATTTCATAATTCAGGAGTCAGGGGAAACCCAAGCTGAATGGCAGTAAAATTGATTAAAGGATATACTTGTGCTACGGCACAAGTGGGAAATATAACAGATTTAGGTCAGAAACAAATTCATAATCCTAGTGTCTAAAACCCACCCTTGAATCTAGGACAGGCAAACATTCTCAGGATCACGTGCAACGTCACAGATGGTCAGGGAAAGTTTCCGTGGTTTTTCATTTTTCCGGCCTCAGCCATCTCTTCCAGGAGTTGTCATGACCTCCTTACTTGAGCAAGTGACTTCCACCTGCACACCGGGTCATTTTGGAATCCATTTGGAAGAGATACTAATTGGATTAAACTTCTCCATGAAGACACGTGATCATATCTGATGTCGTGGGTGTGGCTATTTCTTACATACCTTGACATTATATTTTGCCAAAAAAACCCCTTTGTTTTGATGAGAATGCAAAGATACCACATTTCTTGAGCTGCTACAGATATTCCTGTTCTTTGGTCCAGTGATGGCAATTGATCTCGAGGTATGATTGCTCTTCCAGTGAGCTGGTAAAAATGGATGAAGAGACGCTGTGATTTCCGAAGACTTACTAACAGCTCTTGTGGCCAATTGTTCCATGTGATCTTGCTTACCAGATTTCTAGACTTAACAATCAATAAGAGTCATGACTCACGTCTTGGTATTTTCCTGACTACTTTCTAGTATTTCAGAACTGTAATTTCTCATACTGCACTTAAAAAAAAAATTGGCTTTTTCAAAAGCCATTTCTTGAAGTGGCTGGGGTGAACATTGCTATTTGAGATCAGCCCTTGAAAGAAATTGGGTTTAAACTCCAAGTGAAAAATGCTTTACTGATATACTGCAACTTGAGATCCTGCAATATATTCAGCTACTATTTTCAGACTGTTCTCAAAGACTTTAGGGTTCACCTGGAACATCCCTAGAGATTTGGTAAAGCAAATACAGAAAATGCCAGTATGTGCTTTGTAAAGGTAGACTAGAAGTATGTTTCAAACCAAAAAGTTAATCTGTTAGTATCAGGAAAAGCTATATTTAGTGCACTGTGGATAATTTTTTCAATGGCAGCTCTCGATCAGATCATTTTGCTATTAATTTTGACTGGGTTGAGTGGATATTCTTTAATTTTGGTGAAAACTCTGTATGGGTTTACACATTCCTTGGTATCTTTCCTAAGGGGGCAGCTCTTATGAACACCTAATTGCTACTTGGACAGCTAGTGTTAGTTCCTTTGTTTATTATTGCAGAATCGACTGATTTTAGAACAAGGTAAAGGCAATGGATACACACTAAAACTTCTACTGCTGCTTATATTCTCCTTGGTCTCTTGTCATCCTATTTCTTACCAATCAAATTTAAATGACTTTAAATGAATGTATTAAAAACCATCGAAATATACGTAGTGTTGTTCTGTATACTAGCAGATCCATTTGGAATATGAATCAACATGTAGGTTCTGAATAGGGGTATTGAATCAGTGGGTTCATATTGCAGTGTAGTAGTAAATCTCTGTCTTCTGTCACATTTGAGGATTTGAAAGTGAAAACTTAATACAAACAATGAAATAATGAATACCAGTCAAGTTTCACAGGCCCCTTGACCATCCTAACGCTTGGATATATGTGAATGCATGACATAAAGAACTGATACTCTTTCTCCTTGATCTGTCTTTCAAAAGGGATTAATCTGGTTTATATCATTGAATCTTTGAGCTCCATTCAAAGACATCCTGTGTTTCAGGAGGAATGTAAAATTGTAGAATAAATTTCATTCTGGTGTGTCCTCCAGCTAAATCAACTCACCAAGTTATATTTAGCAGAATGCCATGCTTCTGAACTAGTAAAACGAATTTGTCTGGGCTTTCAATGGGGCTCCGTAATGATGAAAACTGATGCCTTGAATGTAATTTTTTTTTTGTTTTGTACTGTGCACTCCAGCTTTATAAACTCTTAAAAATTGCTATAAATATAGTTGTGCACAATACAGCATAACCAGAGGAAAGGATAAAACTATTATATGTATTTTACAGTTACATACTCATTATCTTTGAAATGTTTATTTTAAAATGTGGATTACCCATTGTATTTCTGTAATCTTCGAAACATATGAGACAGAAAACCAGAGACTGAGACGTTGTCATTCAGATCTGGAATGTCACCAGGCTGAGAGAGAGGAACCTAACGGGTGAAGACAAATATGCAGCTGCATAAAAATAAGTGTTTTGACCCCTTCATGTGTCAGTCATTCATCCTGTCTGTAGTAAAGTAACACACTTGACAAAATACTGAATTTTACTGTTCCATGATGTTACTTTCAGATGCTCCTAAATAACCCTTGTTGTTACAGCTGCCAAGACTCACCTGATGAAACATGTTTTGATTCAGTTAATCATCCCGTTCTCTGGAGTCATAAAAGTAAGGAAACAGTTCATCTTTTCTGAAGGGTAGAAAATAGAACTTAAAGCCTTTAAGTCTGTTGTGCTGTTAGTTATTGGGAAATTGTTCCATGCCTCATTTGTATAAAATATGAAAACAGAGAAGGAGGGACAGGTATTCTGGAATATTTGCTAAACTGTGCAGTCCTAGATCTCTTCTGGAATTAAATGAGACATTCAGTCTAGGAAATAGGGGAGATAATCCCCTCTGGACACGTAGCCCCGTATGTTGGCCTTCTTAAAGATAAAGGTTAAGGTGTGCTTCTTGCCATCTGTGGGCAGAGCTGTCCTGAAGCCCTAACAGAATAAAAGTATTTTGAATACAGTTAGGTTTTGGGCATGAATTAGAAATGTATTGAACTGATGGCTAAAAATTTTTTTTTTTTCACCCTACCTCCAGCAAGGCTCCCCTTTTTATAGCTGGTGCTCTGATTATTTTCTGAAATTTAAAAAAAATTTATGTCCTGGTCTGCATGACTGTTTGCCCTTTGAGGCCACTTCTCCTTGGTAGTTTTGATGTTCTAAGGCAAGAACTGGACCTTTCTGAGTATGAGAACACATCATCTGAATTAGATAAGGGTTTCTTTTAATCCTTTCAGGCAGGTTTCAGAAGCCCCTTCAATTGGCAGAAGAGATCAGGATAGACAAATTTTACCTAGGGGTACTGGTGCAATTTCTGTAATGGGGACGAAGGGGGAAATAAATGACAACCTTTGATTGTCCTCTGGCAACATCAACAAATAACGCTTGCATGTTCTACATCACGCAAGACTCGGAAGAATTTTGATTAAGTAAGAACTGCTTATCGTGAGACCTTTTCTTTTTCTCAAGAAACTTCTTTAATCTCAGGTTCTTTAGTAATTGGATTACGTCTACTGCTAGGGGTGGATTTATTTTTCCTAGACGGTACAAATGATATTTATTGCTTTTAAATTGCATGCGTTATTATTTCTACAAATTTCTTTCATGATCAACTCCCTTTTTACTTACACGTATCTTTGTACACTTTTCATCAAAAAGATTCCCCAAACAGTCATTTTGTAGGTAGATGATGACAGTCAGAAAAAAATTCTACTTCAAGGCCAGCTTCTGCTGTAGTTCCTGCAAATCCATGAACTCTCTTAAATGCGTTGGATGGCTGCCACCGCCGTAATATCATGGTTTAGATGTGTATTTTGGATGTGCGCATCTGCCACGGTTTCTCAAAGTCCGCAACATAGAAACTCATTTCTCATCTGGTGATTTCCAGCGATTTAAAATACAAAGGGTGTACGTTATTTATGTGCACTTAATCTTATAAGATTAAGACCTGAAATTATAAACTCTTCAAAACAGCAGTTTAATTTTGTATTATTGCTGAGAACTGCTTCCATTCTTTAAAGTGTCCAAAAGAATATAATCAAATCCTACAAGTGGCCTGAGCAAGAGACAGCACTGTGCTGGAAACAAATGAGGGAAAAAATCATTGGCCAAGCACAAAACAGTGCCTTAAGGGCTTGTGTCGGACTCGCTGTCATTTGCAATGATGTTTCCGTACTTTTTTCTGCGTGAAAGCGAGCACTGAGAGTATTTTAATCCTTTCTTTCTGATCCCTGGGCACAGAGAAGGAGATTACTACAATCCTTTAAAAGGCAGTGTTTTTATTTGCACTTAGATGTGTTCTCTATACACTCCCATGTAAAAAACTATTATATTTTAGCATGGATCAGAACAGTGCAGAAACTACCTGTAGTTTGTTTCATTGAGCTAAGTAAGCTGTTTTAAACAGCTGATGCTTTGATCTGACTTGCAGATGAGATAAACAAACATTTCCTAGCATTTTGACTACATTCTTACTTGCAAGAATAAGGCATTGTCTGTAAACAGTGGGTCTACTGGTTAGAGTAATATATTTGCATAAATAACACATAAAAAATGACTGTTTATCTGTTTTCATCCTCCCCTACTTGAATCACAAAACCAGACTGAATTGTAATGCATGCCTGAATTAAACAAAAAACCAAAAAAACACCAACAAAAAAAGAATTATGGAGCAGTTAAAGTAATTAGAGCTATTGTTTTGAATAGATGGAGAAACACTTGTGAATATTGCATAGGTATTCATAAATAACAATATTAAATTACGATAGCCTGCTTTCTTATCCAATGTTGTGTTTGTTGTTCTGTATCTGCTGTTATAAATCATGCAGGATGTTTCTCCAGCTTCTAAGATACGTAAGAAGAAGTAGCTTTTGCTAGGTCACGAGTTTAGGAATTTGTTTTTGCCGAAGACATCTGGTTTACATGCTCGTCTTCACCCCAAGTGAGAAACGGCATGAGGAAAACATCGTTATCATTGGAACTGTGCGTGGTTATTTGTACAGAAACCATGGCCTTATTGAAAAACATGAATATTGCCAACTGCAGAAATAGCGCAGTGAGCTGGAAGCGATGGAATGACATGCTCAGCAAAAAAAAGAGTTTGTGAAAATAAAAATTTAGCGGTTGAATTCCAAATACCGTCTCCTGTGCAGCAGTCAGAAGAAAGACAAGGGATGAAGTGAGAAGTGTGAGACTATTGCAGTGGAATAATCTGAGGACTTTATTTAAATGTAAGGCTCTAAAAGAAAAATTTGAATCGGCTCATGGAAATAAGGATTTTTATTACAGAATTTTTGAGAAAATGTGGTATTTCAGTTACAGGTACTTCCAGCAAAGAAAAGCGCAGTACCCCATTTCCAGAGGGAGAGTGCTGATGTGGTATTCCCAGCTAACTCGAAAGTGTTGCTATTGCTGGCAGGAGAAATGAAGCTGCCTGCAGCCCTGGTGCTCATGTTCCCATGGGCAAGCCAATGGAAATGGTGGTGTAGGTAAGTGATTAGGGTGTGAGCAACGGTCATAGTCTTGAGCTCTGAGAGACAGGTATTAAAATTCATAAAACTGTATTTTCAGGACAGTTATCGCAAATATTTTTCTCTCTTTGGCCTGCATTGTGAGCCATTCTTCAGAAAGAGGCAAGAAATTGCTACATCGCAACAAACCAGAAGAGCTGCCACATATCATAAAAGGTCCCTTGGTTTCCTTTATGTTCACAACAACAGCAAATTTCTCTTTCTGGGTTGGTTGGTATAGCTATGCAAGCTGACACAGGGGTGGGGAGGTCACTCTGACCCCCCCCATACACACCCGAAATAAGATTTCTTAGAAGCTTGCTATTCCCTTCATGTGTTGTATCAGCCGTGACCACAACCTTCCCCATATTGATATTCCTTTGTTCTGGCCAGCCTTGGCACTGCGAGGCCTCCGTCACGCAAGAGGAGTGACCTGGCTCTGGGGAGTATCTGGACATCTATGAAAAACTCTTTCATCTTGTCTTTGGAAGAGAAGAATGGAGGAGAGGACTGGGGCAGGAAGAAGCTTTGGTTGAAAGGAAAGGTGAGGGTCTAATTTCTAGTCATTGAAATAATTACCTGCGTTTGCCTTTTACAATCGGTTCTTCAAATTTCATTTAGGATCAAGCAAAGTGACATAGACTATCAGTAGATTTTATCTTTTAGGTTGTCTTTCTTTATATCCTTGTCTGTCTTTATATCCTTGTATTTCTTTATGCATTTCATATGATTTCCAGAGACTACATACTTGTGGAAAAAGTGTTCTTAACTGCAGCTTTTCATTGAACTTAATGTATTTGTACTAAATTCAATTTTGGATTTACTACATTTTCAGCATTTTGTAAATAGAATTTCCCATTGTAGAAAAATTGTACTTTTGATAATAGAGGTATTTCCCTTGTTAGCTCTGGCTTATGGTTTTTATTTTTGATGTAATGAATTAGTCTGAAGACAAAAATACTGCCTTCAGGTTCCCCTTCGGTTGCTGCCTAAGAAATAAATTTGCTGTTGTACAAAATGTAAGACAAAAAAATGTAATAGAAAAAGTTTTAATTCTCAGGAGCTTGAAGAAATGTGGCATTGAAGCCTTGTGCCTAATTTTCACATATCTCACATGAAGGGCGCAGACTGATTTGTAGCAAACTCAAAGCAGGGATAACTCAAGAAATGAGCAAAATAAGCAGGCTGTTAAATTCAAACTAATTTCTAATAAGATATTGGCTGTGCCAGTCTCTGACTTGATATAGACAAGGAATGGGAGGAAAGGTGCCGGCCTGTCTTGAACACAATGACCCACCATAATTACAAACTCTATTTTCCTAAATAGGAATATGCTCCAGAGCTGCAGAAGAGCCCAAATTGAACCTCATTTTGTGATACTGGGTAAGAGCAATGGGTTCTGCACCCCCCCTCATTGTGCTGCATACTCACACCAAGAACTGATCATCCCGGTCGGTTCAAACGGAAGGCTCTCCTGAAGTTCCCGTTTACTAAATAGACATAAGCATATATGAAAGATATCTTGAAATCTGTAGTATGTCCCATACTTATGCCATAGTTTTGCAGTTGTGGTTTTAATTCCAACTGCACATCTTAGGAGTTGACTTTAAGATGACAATCCATCTCCATTATTTCAGAAAAAACATTAAAAGGGTATAAAACATGAAAAGTTAGTAATTCGGCAAAGATGAAAACATCAGGTTTAGAAAAAATAAATCCAAACTCTCCCCCTCTGCCCGCCCCCCCCCAATGTCCCTTACTCTTCAATAAACAAAAACTAGACTAGGAAAGACTCTCTGTCTTATGACTGATTTAATATCAAGCAGAGCGTAACTGTACCTCCCAATTAATTTTTATTCTATGGCCAGAAAAATCTTATGGACTTATTCTCATCTGAATTTTCTCACCGTTCCCGTCTTTATCTCAGTAGGATCCTTTTTAGGTTTTCTCTGTGCTCTTTAGCAATGAGTTGGGTTGAACCGAGTCAATGTGTTCGCAGTTCTAAGGACGTGGGCAGGAAGACCCGCAGGCAATGAGATACGATATAGACAGACTAGATATGAGAACGTACACATTAAGAAACAGGGGTGGAAAATGACTACAAAACTTAACAGTTGCTCCTCTTAGACCAAAACACAGATTTTACACCAAACTTCACAAATATTACCGCATACAGCAGGTACATAGCTGCAGAAACAAAGGCTCTACGTGATACATAATGGCGCTAGACAGATGTTAGTCAGTGATAAAATCTCTGTTTGGCTGTTGGGTGTTCTGGTGGCGAGGATATAAAAAAGAACTGGAATTTAAACACTTTAAAATAATTTTCAGAAACACCTTTTGAAAATGTTATCCTCGATCTGGGTACAGTGAGAGTTTCAGAGGTGGGAGCCAGAAGCAGGCTGGAAGCAACCAGGGAGCTATTTTGAACAGTTGGTTCCCAAGTGGGTGATGAGCAATGCTGGAAATAACTTCTTTCTAAAGCAAAGCAGTGCAGTATGTGAATTTAGAATACAGCAAAGGGCTGCTTTTTTCCAGAAATTTCTACTCATACATTTGAGGACAAAAAAAATATACCTCTGGGGACTTCAGGTATAATGCAAAATAACAAATTTTTAATGGGAAATAATATGACTAATGCATCATTACTGACTACCACAGTGAAAGTTTATAGCAGTTTCATTTTTAGCCATTAATAAATAGGCTAATCATTAACATTCATTACTGAGGAATGTAGTGGATATTATATTGCTGAGTTATTATTGCATTATATTATTGAGTTGTTATTCTGAATACACAGCATGCTAAATGTGGTATTTAGTTGTAAATTACTGCTTCTTTGCTCCATATTGTAAAGACACGGTACAATATTTCACAGCTTTAGTGGTTTATATCTTATGCGTTGGTTTTCCACCATGTATTTTTGAAAATTCTCTTTCTGTAGACCTGTGTTGCTGTTCGCTGTTTCACTCCAAATTACTATTTTGATGAAACCTGTAAGAACTAAAAAAGGGAGGGTAGTAGTTTAATGTTTCTTGAAATGACATGTAATACTTGGAAGATTCACAGAACTTGTACTAAAGCCTTCATGCATGTTTCCAGAATATCTTTTTGTATAGGAAAGCTGAGGAATTTAATAGCTGTTTCACTTCTAGGGGCATGAGCACAATTATTGCACATTGGCTTTTTGCAGAATGACAAACTGATCACTTCTTCACTGCTAGGAGCATGATTTTAACTTGCTAAAAAAATTTACTGTTAATATTTTACTATTTTTATAAATGCATATCACCTTATAAGAATGGTATTTCCATTTCGGATTATGTTAATGGAAAAGTTCAGCTTCACAGTCAAGAGAATACTAAAAGTCTTTGCGTTTCAGACTTTGGTTCAATTTGGATATATGTAAAACTCAATAAAATGGGCCACAGAATGACAGCTGAGCGCCTGGAATACAAGCTGCAGATTTGATCCTTGCAGTCTTTGCAATACAGGAAATTTAATCCAGTGCTGGGAGATATTAAATTTCTGAGCTTAAAAATGTATTACTTATCTGCATAAGGGACTGCTAAGTTCAGCATACTATCTGAAGGCCAGGGCTCTTAATAGCTGTGAAAATCATAATAATATGACTGCTGTTCAGTTGGTTATGTGAAATGAGTTTGTGGTCTCGGTCCAGTTCTTAGCTCTTGACAGGGGCCTGGGTCACCAAACTGCACGTCAGCTCTGTGCCTTTTATCTTGTCTTTCATTTCAGCAGGGAAGAATGTATATGGAAAGTGAATTAAGGTACTTCTATAGGAAGCTGGCATGACCAGTGACGAATCCAATACACATCTGTTGTGATGTGAGGTTTAAATTGCCTTC
This sequence comes from Mycteria americana, assembly GCF_035582795.1. Classification (NCBI taxonomy): domain Eukaryota; kingdom Metazoa; phylum Chordata; class Aves; order Ciconiiformes; family Ciconiidae; genus Mycteria; species Mycteria americana. The sequence goes on from NC_134371.1 coordinate 3,863,779, forward strand.
CCTGGGGAGTCAAGTGAGAGGTATTAATCTCAACCCAACACATACTGTGTTTTCAAGGTCTAGGAAGTTGGCAGAGTTGACATTTAGATTTCATCCAAAGCATATTCTCAAGAGTGGAGATCCCAGTAGCAAGAATATTGGGGGTAGCAGGGAGAAGCAGAAGGAGTTTGTGGAGCTCAGACCTGTATAATCTTCATGCTTTTGCTTCTGTCTTAAGTGATTACAGAGTTGAAGTCACTGGAGGAGCAGAAAGGAATAAAAAGAAGGTGAAAAGGCGATGGTTCTAGTCATAAAAGTTGCAGTGGAGGCATGACTCTTTTTACTGATGTAAAATTCCCTGAGTGCCTGAGTGACTCCACTTCTTAGTCAGGAGAAATCTCAGGGGTGTTTCTGAAAGGGATATTTTTCTAAATGAAATCATCTAACTGTGAAGTGCTGGAAATAGATTTCGTGTCCAGTTACTTCTTTAACTTTAAGGTTTCTGGCTTTGGCTAAGGTAAATTATGTTTGAAGTTTGTGTCTTCTGCATCACCTCTATGGGAGGTCTGTTTCTTAAAAACATGTGCGCTTATGAAAAGAAGAAAGATTTTTTTTGTTGGCTTTTCCCTTTTGCATGAGAGTTTGTTCCTGCCGTCCTGCAACTCCAGGATCTGCTGCCCCTGCATACCAGCAACACGTACGCGGAACAGTTGTGCCGACATAGTCCTTCAAGGGGACCAGGCTATTGTTGCAAAGGCTTCAGTGTCGTGAACCTGTTTATCGTACGGCCACCCACTGGAAAGCTGGGAAAATTTGTATCATCCCTTACGAAGGCCTGTCCCTGGGCGCTACAAGCTAGCCCTAAGGTAGGGGGGAAAAATAGAATAGTTGGAAGATGTGCAGGAACATCTCCTCAGTGATTTTCTGCCTTTCTCCAAACACCGTAGTATTTCAGTATGCACTTTAATACATAAGCCAACACCGCTTTTCCCCTCCAGACAAACTGAGCTCCTTTTTTCCAAGGTAAGCTCTTGGAAGACGCCTTGTTTTGATATTCTGTACATAATAAATATCCCTATATGCTAATGACATAATCCTTCAACAGAAATGATCTACTGAGGCATACGAAGTTGTTACTGGCAGCACAGTGGCACTTACAGAAGCTCCTTCTCTTTTAAGAAGGCTCAATTACCTTTCTGAAACCACTGGGACATCACAAGGATAATGCTCCCTTTCAAGAAATCTCTCTCTTCAAGCTTCCTACTGATGGAAACCCTGCGTTTCTGAAAGGTGGCAATTAATCCTTAAACAAAGATATATTGCTTGTCATAGGTTCCTGCTGGTCTCCAGTTACACAAGAGCCATTTCTATCTGCTAAAATCTGACTTTCTTATGTTATTGTCTACTATCTTACAAACATCTGACATACATTTTCTTCTAAATAAGAATTTCTTTTTCATTTTACCATTATGGCAGCTCTAGGAGGTGTTTTTCATTTCATAACAACATCCCTGGGGACAAAAAGTGAGACTAAATTCCCTAAAGCAATTTTCTTTGATATCCACACCCTCTCCTTGTTCTATTGGTACAATCAGAACTTAGAGATGGATAAAAGCTACTTGGTTACAAGTTCATCTCCTGTCAGTGCAAAAGTTGTTCTCTGTAGCTTATTTCCAGTGTTTTGACCAATCTGTTATTGCAAAGTTTATTGTAGCTATCTGTTAAGAGAGAGAAGTTTCTCCTCTTATTCAGCCTAAATTTTCATTGTCCCTATTTCATCACCTTTCCCCCCTCCCTCCCATTTCTACTTTCTTGCAGCTTGAAAGTAGAGAATCAAACGCCATTAATACTTACAGGAAAGAAATCTTTCTGGAAAGAAGATAACCAATTGTGGAAGTCTCATGTAAAGTTTATAAAGTTTTATTTCTTAATCTTAAGACACAACAAATTTCCTGCCAGGTATGAAACATAAAGACTGCTGGAAAAAAAGTGCAGACTTACGATCCTGTTCTCCCTTGAATTGCTCTAAGGCACTATGTCTGGCTGAGCGATGTGAGACAAATTAATGACAGCTGGTGGCTTCTTGATGGGTTTTGTAGCATTCTTTTTCTGTTTGTGCATGATAAACATTTGTTGTCCACTAGTTTTAGCAAATCTAGTGATACAATGTAAAAGCAAGAAGTGGAGGAGAAATTTAGACAATTCTGCTTGCTCCTTTCACTGTCATTCATAGGGTTAACAGCTGTCAAGCCCACACACAAGACAGGACGGGTCCTTATCATGTTGAAGGGGAATAAACATTGATGCTTCTGGAAAATGGACCTGTAAGACATGCCCTCAACCATGAGCCTTCCAGTTGAGTGCCCTTCTGAAGGAGCAGAGCTGCCTTCCAAGAAGGTGGTCCCCCAGCCCAGGAAGGGGTGGCAGATGACAGGCCAGCTATGGCAGACTGGAAAGCCGAGCCTTGTGCATGGACAGCAGTACTGTGGAAACATGGGTGAAATGGGAGGTAGGAATAGGTTAATAAGTAGTGAGAGAGGAAGAAAGAAGAAATCAAAGTACCAAAAAAAACCCCTCAGTCCATCTCTTTCAGTCTTTTTGCTTAGAGTTGCTAGCTCTGATTGGCCTCCCACTTTTTTTTCAAATCTATTCACATCGATTTATTTAACACTTCTGTTTGCTTTAAAAACTGAAAGTACATCAAGGCTAAATATAAGCATATCTCCAGCTCTTTGTTGTCTCCAGCAAAGGTTGTAGCTAAGATTCTTCACTACCATGCACCTTGAGATACTAATTACACATGTCAAATTAGGTGTGGACTGCTACTAACCAACATCAGAGAAGAGGTTTTTTTGATGTCTTACGCCTTCCCTCCACAGACTGAAATTACTGCCAGAGGTGCAAGACGTACTAATATCTACTTATCTACCTACCTGTTTATCTTGACGGAAAGCTTTCTGATTAAAATATGGGAGCACAACAGTGCACTTGGGATACACTCCTTGCTTTTGACGTGCTGCTTTTATAAAGTTAGGCAAGGCGATTAACCAACCACGCCTGTTTCAGTCCATCTCTGTGAAAGGTGGTCAGACGCACACACAGCACTTACCTAAGGGCAGTTTGCAAGCTTAGTTCAATAACAGTTGTGATATGCCTTTTTAGTCTTGTGGTAGATGTGACAGAAAGAGAAAAAAAATTATATTTAAGGTAAGCTTGACAATTTTTTTCACTGATTAAAAAAAAAAATTTTTTTTTTCCATAAAACCTCCCTAATGGTCTATTTCCTTCAGTAACTAAAGTCAACAGCTGCCATCATCTTGTCGCACCATCGTGACACGGTGTGTTAGGCAGTGTTCAGCGCTCTAGAGCAGATTTAAATTCCCTCTTGCTCTGCTATTGTCCTTCCCTGCATTTCTTTCCTCTGCTCGCTCTTTAATGTGCAGCCTGGACCCCATTTCTCTGGAGACTCACTCAGCGACCTGTTTGCAGTGGTTAAGGGTAAGCACATTCAGGAACCTTGGGACTCTGGCTCATACGTTCCTCTGAGAGGGAGCTTTCATTTAATTGCTCTTCATGCCTGCCTGCTCTTCTGCATAAATAATAACAAAGATAATCCTATATAAGACATTCCCCTTTGAACATAACCTGCCGCGCTACAGAAGCAGGGATAGAAAAATATACCATTGTGTTTGGAGAAGAGGAACAAAAGTATGTGTCTTGATAAAACGTCGGGGCCATCGGTGTGTGACACATTTACTGGGGACTAGGTATAAGCCTTCAGGAAATGTGTCTTATAGTAAACAGGTTTCAAGGAGACAGTTCTTACAGAGCTCCCACAATTTCAACTTTGAGTAATGACTACTGTAAATGTAAATTGCCATTATAAAATGCAGTAATTTTGATTTCCAGGAGTTTTACTTTCCTATTTTATCCTGCTGTTTATACCCAACCAAGAGCTGTAGCAATATAAAAATACATAGATTTGTTCAAATGCTCACTAATACACTGTTTAATTCAAACTGTTTTTAAATAGCTTCCTAAATTCTATTTCATTTTGTTATTTTTGGATTTATTACTTCTTTAGTTCGTAAAACTGCTGGATTCCAAAATCTGAATTGCAGTCCCTCTATTTTTCTTTACTACAATAAGTTGTATACAAGTATTCTTGATTACTTTCCTTTAGTTCTTCATGAAATAATAAAGAAACAGCTTTTTATGCTCTATTTAAATTTTGAGTGCCAGCCAAGATCCTTCTCTCCCTGTTTTAGCATCCATTTAAAGCAAGTTTTGTAATCAGCTATGCCCTCCACATCACAAAGCCTCCCCTCACTATCTTTGCTGATAACTCCAGAGATTTTCAGGCTGGGAAATTATTGGTCATGCCTCCCTAGTTATGCTTCCCCAGTTATGCTTCCCCCAAGAATCTAGCCCTTAGGAAATTCATGCTCTGAACTCCTATTCCCTGATCTCGAGAAATATATAGATTTCATGAGCAGATGGTTACAGGTAATTTTGGAGGTCAGCATTCAAGGAGGTTAGAAAACTTTAACTGAATACTTACATGCTCTACAACTTCATTCCCTTTTGGTTTTGGTAAATTTATTTAATTGATCTTAAGCTCATTTTCTCTCTGAATGGTCTCTCTTACTTTTCAATAAAAGCCCTAAAAGGACAACATTCAATTTTAAGTGCAAATATTAGTTTGAATCAAGACTCCTGTTGATTTAGAGGGTTTTTGATAACTAACCAACCTGTGTGTTCAAAAAAAGCCCATGAAAGATCTGCATGCTTAAGACACGACTGTAGAAAACAGACAAATATATGCTTGTATGCGTGTGCACATATATGTCTATGCACACATCTGCAGCCGGGGAGCTCTTCCAGACCAATTTGCACTTTTAACCATGGGTGCTTCTGCCCACAGCTCTGCTGTGCTGAGCGAAGCAAAGCCCTTTTCACCCTTCTCGGGGCTCCTCGTGATGCCAGCGTTTGCTCCTCCAGCAATGCTCAACAGAGACTGAGCTATGCAGTATCTCCAGTTCAAGTCACACGAGGTAAAAATGAGGCAGAGTGACTCTGGAAATCAGAACATGACTGCGATGGTTCAAAGGATTGGGAAAAAAATGCAGAACTCAAAGTAACCCCATTCAGAACTGCTATACATCTGGAAAAGCATGTTTTCCCTCAACAATCTTCTCTCATGACAAATTTCTGAGAAATTAAAAGCAAAAAAATAAATTGAAAACTAAAATGCACCTCCACACATCCTGGTTTTTTGTTCTATTCCCTAATCGGCAATGGACTGGTGTTACAAATGAAAAACTTGGATTATAACTGTGAAAATAAACTCTGCAGAGAAACATCAAACTGCATTCAGATCCAAGAAACGGTGCTTAACTCGGGCTGTAAAATGAAAAGACATTCAACAGCAGAGAGAACTCATCATGGTGAGCTGCATTATTATGCTCATATTTGACCATTATCAAGTGTTCAGATGCGAGATGTGATTTCCAAACATGTCCATAAGCCTGTGCTCTTAGGAATGGATTCACTTTTAGAAGACACTACAATGTGTATATCCCAGCAAATATTCAACAGCTTTTCTTGCTCCTTTCTCTCCTACCCTCGTATTGTAGCTAAACATGATTAAGACCTTTATTCATAAGATCGTTTTTTCTATGTCTTTTGAGATATACCAGAGATATTTTATGTTAAACATGGTATCAATTTTAATATAGTAGTTGATATTTGTATTTTGTCTTGTTTCCAAGAAGCTCTGTTCTTTAAAGAATGCTGAAAAATTTGTCATCTGGCTAATGCAATAAGGCTGAATAGTAAGAAGATACTTCTACTGATATCTTTTTCTAGCAGTACTTTTAGCAATCTTCCTTGACTCTACTACTTCCAAGGTCAGTTTGCTCCTTATTTAGAGAAACAAACTTTGTAAAGCCCCTCTTAACAGACCAGGGACTTGGGATTTTTGTTGTTTTTCTCTTTGTTCCAGTACAGTTTTGCCTGGGCTTTATAATACATCCACTTGAGGATAAGAAATCTATTATAAGACGTGACAAGGACAAGAGCTCCTCTGGCTTGCACTGTAGAGATAGGGTTAAAATGCTTTTTGTGCCATGTGTTTTGCTGTAACTTGCAGTTCCCACCGATACTCCGTCGTCGTGGTCTTTCGCTCTCTCCTCTGCTGTCTAGTACAACTCTTTCTCTTGCTTCAGTTGGTTTCATCCTTTCCCTTTTGTCTTTTGTGTTTGAAGGCAAGGTCAGAGAGCCGCTCGTCTGCGTGGGCTCCCAGCAGAGCAGGAGATAGCTGACGTGAAAGCCCGCTCCGAGCCGCGCGGGGGTATGGAGGATGCCAGAAAGGGAAGTTCTAATAGGAAAAAAGAAAGCTGGAAGGACCCAGAGGTTTAAGACATAACCCTTTGGAAACAAGAGGTCAGATAAAGGTTTAAAATTGTATATAGTTTTCTTCTGGCTTTGATGGAAAGTTCCTTTAGAGCCCAGCTGGAAGAAAGGACTCAAAGTGATGGGAGGGTTTGCAAGAGCGCTGATTTTTCTGCCTTATCATCAGTATTGCACACTTTGCAATATCCAGTCTTTTACTTTGCTGTTCAAAAGTCTGTGGAGAGAAGAGTAAATTATACCCTTCAGTGACAAATTGACTGTATGAGTAAAGTGCACACACAGAAAATTAATTATAGCAACTTTAACTCCGAAGCTTTCCTTCTTCCTTC